>NC_091291.1:8241433-8841433 GCF_032444005.1 Ranitomeya imitator | reverse complement strand
GACTCAGGTAGTGGACAATTTGACCTTGTCCCAGGAGAAGGCTCAGCTTTTCGCTAATCGCAGACGCCGTGTGGGACCCCGACTTCGTGTTGGGGATCTGGTTTGGTTATCTTCTCGTCATATACCTATGAAGGTTTCCTCTCCTAAATTTAAACCTCGTTTTATTGGTCCGTATAGGATTTCTGAGATTCTCAATCCGGTGTCTTTTCGTCTGACCCTCCCAGACTCCTTTTCCATACATAATGTATTCCATAGGTCGTTGTTGAGGAGATACGTGGCACCTATGGTTCCATCTGTGGAGCCTCCTGCCCCTGTTTTGGTGGAGGGGGAATTGGAGTATATTGTGGAGAAGATTTTGGATTCTCGTGTCTCTAGACGGAAACTCCAGTATCTGGTCAAATGGAAGGGTTATGCTCAGGAAGATAATTCCTGGGTTTTTGCCTCTGATGTCCATGCCCCAGATCTTGTTCGTGCCTTTCATGTGGCTCATCCTGGTCGGCCTGGGGGTTCTGGTGAGGGTTCGGTGAACCCTCCTCAAGGGGGGGGTACTGTTGTGAATTCTGTGGCTGAGTTCACTTCTGTGGTCACAAGTGGTATTGCAGTCTCTGGGCTTCCTCCCTCAGGTGTTTTGGTGAGCTCGTTGGCTGCCTTGCTATTTAGCTCCACCTGAGTCTGTCTTCCTTGCTCCTTGTCAATGTTCCAGTGTTGGATCTGAGCTACTGCATCTTTCCTTGGGCCTGCTGCTCTGCTAGATAAGTGCTTCTAGTTTGTTTTCTGTTTTTTCTGTCCAGCTTGCTATTAACTTTTGCTGGAAGCTCTGAGAAGCAAAGGGGTGCACCGCCGTGCTGTTAGTTCGGCACGGTGGGTCTTTTTGCCCCTTTGCGTGGTTTTCGTTTTTAGGGTTTTTTGTAGACTGCATAGTTCTCTTTGCTATCCTCGCTCTGTCTAGAATATCGGGCCTCACTTTGCTGAATCTATTTCATTCCTACGTTTGTCTTTTCATCTTGCTAACAGTCATTATATGTGGGGGGCTGCCTATTCCTTTGGGGTATTTCTCTGAGGTAAGTCAGGCTTGTATTTCTATCTTCAGGCTAGTCAGCTCCTCAGGCAGTGCCGAGTTGCATAGGTAGTTGATAGGCGCAATCCACTGCTGCTTATAGTTGTGTGAGGATAGATCAGGTACTGCAGTCTACAGAGATTCCACGTCTCAGAGCTTGTCCTATTGTTTTTGGTTATTGCCAGATCTCTGTATGTGCGCTGATTACTGCACGCTGTGTTGCCTGATTGCCAGCCATAACAGAACACATACAAACACATGAGCACACTGGTGCAAAGCACATAACTTATGAAGATACTAGCGCATGGCCGTGCGGCAATGCGAGCCTTAAATAGTTGCAGCACGTATAGGACCTTCAAAGAAGGACCAATGGAAGTTGCTGCAGTACCTGAGCATGTGACCCTAGATCTCCACTGAGAGATCTTGCCCTGGGCATGCTCAGTGTGTGCAAAGCAGGACTTAGTCCCAGAAAAGCCTGCTCGCCGCAGATCAGTGTAGGGTACAATAGCAGAGGCAGCAGTAACCCTTTGCACAGTATCAGTCTCAGTGAGACGCTGGGACCGACGTCTCCGCTGAGCAGGCTCCACTGCGGCCGATGCAGAATGGGAGACCGCAGCAGACACGGATCGAGATTTCCCCTGTGCAGCAGAGGAAACTCAACTCCTAACAGTGGGCCTCATGTTATGTAATAATAATAATAATCTTTATTTTTATATAGCGCTAACATATTCCGCAGCGCTTTACAGTTTGCACACATTATCATGTACAGGGGACTACATTGGTAACATGCTAACCCTACATAGAAAATACTGCACGGGCGTTACATAGGGCACATGCTGTACATCACAGACAACGTGGGACACATCCTGTATATCAGAGGCTACATGGGGCTCATACTATAAATATGATTTTATGGATGTTATTTTTAGATTATGTCTCTCAAAGGTGAAGTGTACCTACGATAAAAATAACAGACCTCTCTATTCTTTGTAGGAGGAAAAAACTGCCAATATCGGCAGTGTATGAAATGATAAGTTTCCCCACTGTAGGAGGCTATATGGGGCTCATATTGTATATAGGGGGGCTGTGTGTGGGCTCATACGGTATATAGGGGGGCTGTGTGTGGGATCATATGGTATATAGGGGGGCTGTGTGTGGGATCATATGGTATATAGGGGGGCTGTGTGTGGGATCATATGGTATATAGGGGGGCTGTGTGTGGGATCATATGGTATATAGGGGGGCTGTGTGTGGGATCATATGGTATATAGGGGGGCTGTGTGTGGGATCATATGGTATATAGGGGGGCTGTGTGTGGGATCATACGGTATATAGGGGGGCTGTGTGTGGGATCATACGGTATATAGGGGGGCTGTGTGTGGGATCATATGGTATATAGGGGGGCTGTGTGTGGGATCATATGGTATATAGGGGGGCTGTGTGTGGGATCATATGGTATATAGGGGGGCTGTGTGTGGGATCATATGGTATATAGGGGGGCTGTGTGTGGGATCATATGGTATATAGGGGGGCTGTGTGTGGGATCATATGGTATATAGGGGGGCTGTGTGTGGGATCATACGGTATATAGGGGGATGGCAGCATACTTAATTCTTCTAAATTTTAAGCAATATAATTAATATTAATATAAAATATTTATAATTAATATTTTAATAATAATATTGGCCCCTTTAGAAAATTCATTGTACACTTCTGGCCAAAGGGGTTCACAAATGGTAAGTGGCCACACCCATGTCACTCTAATCCCCCCCAGACCCATAATTCCATATTTAGCGCCTTGTACTACATGTATAGCGCAGTCCATCACCGCATCGCCTCCTAGTGGTGGAAGTAATTACTGCACACAACACAGCTGAGCTGGATGATTTATTATTGTATAAGCAGATTATATTATTTGCTGCATCCGTCACCGTACATTATAATAATTCATTACTGTTATTATTATCCTGGAGATGATAATCTCACTTCCAGGTCTAATCAGATATTTGCATTAATCAATTTCACCCAATGAGTCATTATTGCAGATTTAGAAAGAAAGAAAAGATGATTTATTATAAGATTTTTTTTAAAGTAAGTGACTATAGAAGACCCTCGGATTTCTGTGCGCTGTTTGTTTCAGGTGACAACTTTCCTCCAATATCTTGGTCTCTTCCAGGAATCACAGTATCTCGGATTATTAGATGTAATTTATCGGCACAGAACCTGCGGGACAGAGAAGGGGTTAATGGTACAAAACATCACTACAAAGGTTACAAAAAAGTTAGATAGATAGATAATAGATAATAAATAGATAATAGAAAATAACAGATAGATAACAGACTTTTTGTGATACATATGATGTATTTTACATTTCTTTTTTTTTGCAAGACAAGCTGCCATGTTTCAACCATTACATTTATGTTTATTTTTAGGGTATGTGCACACGTTCAGGTTACGTCAGGATTTCATGCAGAAATTTCCTGACAAAAAAACGGACATTTCTGCCAGAAATCCGCTTGCATTTTTTATGCGTTTTTTGTGCGTTTTTGCACGTTTTTTTGCGTTTTTTTCCCAATGCATAGAATAGCGGGAAAAACGCGAAAAAAAACCCCGCAAAATTAATGAACATGCTGCTTTTTTTTTTACAGCGATGCGTTTTTTTTCACGGAAAAAAACGCATCATGTGCACAAGAATTGCAGAATGCATTCTAAATGATAGGATGCATATGTCTGCGTTTTTAATGCATTTTTATAGCGTTTTTATCGTGAAAAACGCAGAAAAAAAACGAGAAAAGACCTGAACGCGTGCACATACCCATAATTTACTTAATAAAAAGGTAAAAACAATCACGCCGTTCACCATAAATAAACTGTTCAATGTATTACATATTCTGTCATAGTTGCAGACATACTAAATATGTCTGATTTTTGTGGGTTTGTGATGTTCACTTTTCGTAAGTATTTAAAGAATGTGATTAACACACATTTATTCTTCATAATTTGTTAGTAGTTTTTTAGTAAACACAAAGCTTTGACTTTTATTTTACTACGTCTACAATTATATAGAGATGTACCAGTATATAGAGATATATCTGTGTGTACCAGGACAATATGCCTGTTAAGAAGAAGAATACTGCTGAGATCTTTAGGCAGAGAAAATCCTTCTATCATCACCAAAGCAGCCTGTGGATCACTATTATAGCTTGTGTCTTCCGTGCTGCAGGTTGTGAATTTGAATGTTTGGAAAAGAAGACAAAAGTTTGCCTGGTCACTAATAGGTGAAGATAACTCAGTCTTAAACTGCTTAAGAAACTTTTACACATGGAAAACAATGATCTGTACAAAAGTTTGTTCACAATCATTGTCCAACATACAGTAAATGTTTCTGAAGATACAACAACAAATAAGAGTTGATCGATTTGTCATTGATCGTAAATCAATAGATGTCAGCAGATCTCTACATGTAAGGAGGGGATGAGCAGCCGGTAAAAGGGTCAGATGCGTGGGGAAGGGGGTGACAAAAAAAGGGAATAGTTACATGATAGCAAACCAGAGACCATCAACTTGTTGTATGGACGGTGTAGTTGGTGCTAATATACAAGTTTGTCATTTTTTCATTATTTTGGGATATAAATATTTTTTTCTTAGTTTGCCATATTATTAAGTGTAGATGTGAATTACCATTTTATTCAGGGACCAAACACTCAGGCGCTGGAAAAAAAAAGTCAAAAATCGTCAAACACAAGTAAAAAAACACAATATATGTGACATACTGAAGAATACACACCTTTCATACCCCAATACCACTGACCCATAGACCACAAAAATTAAGTACCCAATCGTTAGGAGGCTGAAATGTCTTCTACAGAGATGAGCCAATAAATTTAAGCGGAATTGAATTCTACTTAAATTTTTACAAAAATACACATTTGTCAAAATGCTTTTTTTTGGGTAATTTGCTTCTGTATGGACTCAACGCGAAGGAGTCCGCTTCCCAGCATGTTTCTAAACCATAAAAGGCCACCAAAACTTCACATCTCGCCTCTCTACTCTAGCCCCTCCACTCCTCATCATCGCCCATCAGGTCCTGGTCGCATCTTCAGATCACCACCGCTTGCGTTGACGTTCCTCGGCATTTCACTCGGGGTTGGGATTTCCAGGTTTTAATAAGACAAGGAGATTTCTAAACTTGAGCTCTCAAGGCCTTGACATTTTGGCGCCATAATCTTTCACATGCTTGTGCAGAACCCTTCCTTATCTAATCGAACCCGGAAGTCCTGGCCCAGTCTCATGGGATCGGGGATTTCAGTTCAAGAAGTGGCAATCTGAAGATGTAGCAAGGACTGGAAGGGTGACAGTGAGGAGCGGAGAGGTGAGTGGTAAGGTGAGAATAAGGATTTTCTTTATTTTTTACATCCGGAGTCTGGAGACCACACAGAATAACAAGGGACATTAAATTTGAACTTCCCGGGACAAATCTGTGAGAACAGGAGAATTTGAGTTTTGCTTGATCCGTCCATATCTAGTGTTATGGCATGTTGCATGATGTTGGAGCTGAAGCCTCCACCATAACTATATTCTGACCAGGAATATTTGGATTTAGCGAACACCTTCCATTTTCTGACCAAATTTCAGCATCGTAGACGTCACTAATCCGAATGGCCATAACTTAGAGGGAATGTCCACCCTTAACACCATTTAGTGTTCAGACTCCCCTTTCTGACGGATGTGAATTTCTGGAGGGCGCTCAAAGCCGTGTCTGCTCCGTACACCAGAGGCTGGCTGCGTTATACAGCTGACGTCTGCCCGGAAACATTGGGAATGACAATAATTGCGATCAAAGCAGTTTAACCCCTTAAATGCCGCAGTATGAATCATCTGCAAATTCATACAAGGCACAGAGAGTTGGTGACCTGTTTACACTTTACAAATATTGATTGGAATCTTTTGATTTTTCTCTTTCATGCAATTACTGTATGGATGATACATTTTATATTGTACATTGAACTTTATGAATGGAAATACCAAACATTTCCTTTTCAATATTTATCTATTTTTGATATATTGATTTCTCTTTTTTTCTGCATTTACTCTATGGGTAATTCATTTTATTTTATTTTTTTATTTATTTTTAATTGTATGTATTTTATATTTTGATATATTGGACTTTATCACTGCAGATATACCATTTATTATTATTATTTTTTTTTTTTTTAAATAGGAAAGAGGGGGTAAGTTAAAAGTTCTATAGCGTTAAAATATTTTTCAATTATTTTTTAAAACTTTTTTATATTATATTTTAGTCCTTTATAATGACGTAATCTGTGACATTTTGATCACATCTTCTATATACCGATGTGCCATGGTATTGCAGAATATAGTTGATATGAAGGGTATCTCAGGAGTAGAATGATGGTAGTGATGGGAACCTTCAGCATGTCGTCAGCTGCCATGACAGCCAATCGGCACCCTGCATTATTGGCCTCAAGGCTCTTAAAATTACGCATCTGTAAGGGGGTGTGCAGGCGGCTGGTTTGAGCCTTGGACAACCCGAGGGTCGAGCTGGGTTGCGCCAGGATTGTGCTCACGTGATGGTGAGCTGGTGAGAAAAGAACTGAACTATTTGTTCCAGGGTCCCAACCAAGTGGGACCGGTACCAGTCCTGACCAGAAACAGGTCAAACGTGGTGGACTGGCGCAAAGTTCTTTTGTTGCAATGTATAATAATTGTTGAAGATATTGATGTTTTAATAAGATGCCATTACACTGTACTTATTGTGATGTATATATTCCACCAGTACCGTATGGTCGGGGACGACCATGGTTTTAGGAGGGAGGTATGTAAGGGGGTGTGCAGGCGGCTGGTTTGAGCCCTGCCTTCCTGTGCATGCCTACCTAATGAAACTGGGTATGTTTTGTGTTTGCTGTGTGCCCTGTGTAGTTTATGATAGCTGACACTGTTTAATATGATAATGACTGACCCTGTTCTGATATCTATGTGTTAGGGATAGGAATAGGGAAAGTCAGTGGCAGTGGTAGGTCAGCATTAGGGTTATGGCAGTGTAGTTGTGGGTTAGTGTTAAGGGGGCGCTGTAGAGTAGGAGATTAGATTGTGGTGAGAACTGGTTTCAGCCGGAGTAGTGACAGTTGAGAAAGGGGCGGAGCCAGTGTAGTGGCAGGGCGAGTGCCTTTCTGATGAAATGTTCAGCTAGTGGGAGGAGCTAGAGCAGAGTGAGAGGGATTGTTCTAGAAGCAGTGGTAGTAGTTGTGTGGTGAGTTATAGTTGAGAGAGACAGAAGAAGCACTGAGGGAAGCAGGTCTGGAGATGTTAGATCTTGAAGCACGTGAAAAGCGAGGCAGTCTGGAAGGGTCGGTGGCTTGTCTGTGGGTTACCTCACGTGACGTCCGGGACTTACGGTCCGAACAGGAATTGCAGAGGCAACCTGATTTTTCGCCCAGGATGGGGAAAGTGGATGGGGAGCACCTAGTATCAGAAAGCTGGAATTCCCAGGGGACTGAGGGTCTGGAAGCCACGGTGCTAAAAGATAAGCTGAAGGAAAAGACCAGGGAAAGTGCAGGGGGAGAAGTTCTTATGTCTTTTGAAGATTGTTGGATTAAATCTGTTATGAAGATGCACAAATTAAGTAAAGTTTTATTGAAAATGAATCGTGAATTTGATAACATTTGTGTGTGTCTGCGACGGATTGGAGCCCTGTATGCCGTGAAGGATCCTGACTCACAGGTGGGTGAACTACTTGACACAAGGGCCGGACTGGCCATCTGGCAATTCTGGCAAATGCCAGAGGGGCCGGTCTGGTCATGGGCTGCCTTGTCTGCTATGTTGTTAACAGAATCAGTGTTCTCAAGATACCCATACTGTTAAGAGTTGTGACGGAGCACAAAGTCTCTGACTCTGTCACTTACTCCAGCAGGCCACGGGCATCAATAGAAATATTGGTCTTGTAGTAAATCTAGCCTTCCTCCATCCAGGCTTGGGACGGGGACAACATGGGCCTGTGTGATTTCAAATGCCAGAGCTGAACTTCAGCCCCAGTCCGTACCTGCTTGACACACACACAGCACACCACAAAATGGACATGATATTTCTGTATTGGAGCGTCATGGTGTGATGAGGAAACAGCAGCAATCCTTCAGTACGGCTACCACCCTGGCCTCCGTTACACATCCTTGGTACAGATGAGCACTAGTGATGAGTGAGTATGCTCGGGACTCGGGTTTCCTCGAGCCGAGCATGCTCAGGTGGTCTCAGAGTATTTTGGTGTGCTCGGAGATTTAGTTTTTGTCACCACAGCTGCATGGTTTGCAGCTGCTACACAGCCTGAATATATGTGGGGGTTGCCTGTTTGAAAATTCGAGTAAAATTGAAATTTAACAAAAATCTGCATTTGCCAAAATGCGTTGATCTGTACAAAGGAAAAGCTGATTGGCTGTTATTGATTGTATCCTTCATGATGACTCAGATCTCTAAGTGTAAAGGTACCGTCACACTAAGCGACGCTGCAGCGATACCGACAACGATCCGGATCGCTGCAGCATCGCTGTTTGGTCGCTGGAGAGCTGTCACACAGACCGCTCTCCAGCGACCAACGATCCCGAGGTCCCCGGTGACCAGGGTAAACATCGGGTTACTAAGCGCAGGGCCACGCTTAGTAACCCGATGTTTACCCTGGTTACCATCCTAAAAGTAAAAAAAACAAACAGTACATACTTACCTACCGCTGTCTGTCCTCGGCGCTCTGCTTCTCTGGTCTGGCTGTGAGCGCCGGGCAGCCAGAAAGCAGAGCGGTGACGTCACCGCTCTGCTTTCCGGCCGCTGTGCTCACAGCCAGACCAGAGAAGCAGAGCGCCGAGGACAGACAGCGGTAGGTAAGTATGTACTGTTTGTTTTTTTTACTTTTAGGATGGTAACCAGGGTAAACATCGGGTTACTAAGCGCGGCCCTGCGCTTAGTAACCCGATGTTTACCCTGGTTACCAGCGAAGACATCGCTGAATCGGTGTCACACACGCCGATTCAGCGATGTCTACGGGGAGTCCAGCGACGAAACAAAGTTCTGGACTTTCTTCCCCGACCAGCGACAGCACAGCAGGGGCCTAATCGCTGCTGCCTGTCACACTGGACGATATCGCTAGCGAGGACCCTGCAACGTCACGGATCGCTAGCGATATCGTCTAGTGTGACGGTACCTTAAGGAAGGGACGAGCTGTCGATAACAGAGTCAGATGTTTGGGGGAAGGGGAACAAAGAGGAAGATGATTGTTACATGATAGAAACCAGAGACAATCAACTTGCTGTATCGGAACTCGTTATATACCAATTAGTTGGTGATAATTTACAAGTATTTTTCTTTTCACTTGTTCCTAATATTTCTCGTTGTGTAGATGTAGAATTACCAATTGAGTAGAGTAGTGGACACACCGGAGCTGGAAAGAAAAAGTCAAAAATAGTCAAAACAAGTCCAAAAGCCAGACACAATAGATGAGATATACTGAAGAATATGACATACATACCTTGTATTCCCGCTCCCACTGTGCCATACGCCATGTCCCCTGAGTACCCAGTAGTTATGAGACTGAAAGGTGCTTTGGGATTTTGCATTGTGTTGGAACTGAAGCCTCCACCATAATTAATTTCTGCCGAGACGTACTCAGTGTTAGGGATTGCCTTCCATTCTGCATTTTGTAGAGGTTTCCCATTAAATAAGAACCCAGATACACTCGAGGCCTTCGCTGTAATAATGGCCAAATTATTGTCAAATCCCTTCTGTCCAATGAGGCTGTAATTATGGGAGAACGATTCAGTATCTGGGATTTTGGTCAGGTAAGATCCGAAGGGTTTGCCTTCAAAATTACCACTAAAGCCATAAAGAAAAGCCTGAATATTCTCTGTGCTGTGGATGGATAAGGGCTTGGATGCAGAAACCTTAAACTTCATCGGTTTTCCTGCTTCTAGGTTGGTCGTCAGCTTTTCTTCACCTGACTGGTACTCCAGATTAGTGGGTTCAGACGCCAAGACAGAAACTTGGCTGTCACTAGATGAGAAGGACGGGGCTGAGACAATGTAGGACTTTCCCCACTTTTCTTCTGGCAGGAGCTGTTCATAAACAAGGCTGCAACCTCCAACACCAGGAACGCATGAATGGCCAGATAGGACGGCCACAGGATGTTGAGAGGTCACCGTGGTTCCGGAGAGGTCATCTGTACTCTGCAACTGCAGGAAGTGGAACGGCTTCAGATCCACTGTCATGGTGTCACCTTTATTATAATTCTTCTCGTTGTAATGTACAGCTCCACTGAGGACCATGGTAATTGTAGTTAAAATTTCATGGGCAACAACAACAAATTGTGCATGGTGTTTTGAAGGTCCATCAGTCGGGGTGAATATGGTGTATTTAGTTCCCCACTGGTCAATCGGGTAATGTAAAGCAACATCTCCACTGGTTCCTACAAAGTTACGGGACATCACGGTGATATCATCATTGGCTTTAATGATCATGCTACCGGAAGATATCCCTGATCCTATAATCTGCTGGAGATTTGGGTACTCGAATGTTGCTCGTTTTCTTTTCCCAATTGTGATCTCCTTCTTGTTATCAGAATTATTAATGGATACCGAGGTGGAAGATGAACATGGTCTAGGAAGTTCGATTCCCCACCTAGGGATTAATGTATCGCATGTTGGCTGCAGGAACACGGTAACAAATTCTTTTCCTCGTATGAAGATACTCGCTGTCGCTATAAATGAAACTTACAGTTAGATTTACAGTTCAGGTCCTGTTTTCATAGACTAAAATTGTTTTTAATCTAAATTGAAGCACAGAAAGTCTAACATCATAGACTTTACTAATCCGAAAGGAAATACCTTAGAGGGAATGTCCACCCAAAACACATTTGTGACCTATAGTTGACATGTTACTAGTGATACAAGTGCCCGAAGTTATCAAAGATAACTCTGAGCAAGACAGTCTGACCCTTTACAGGCCATTGTGAAGGCTATCCTCGACCAGGCCTGAAGGAACGTTAATGACCAACCACTGATGTTTGTTGTTGTTTTTTTCTTTTTTTTTTTTTGCCTTTTCGCTCTTCGGCAGGAGTATTATGTATATTTTTTCATTGATGTGGCTACATGGAAGACATTTTTATTACAAAACTAAACTTTTAAGGACTTACATGGTTGCCCCTGTACTGCCATTCCTTTGAATCCCACCAGTAGACCCAATCCTGGAGAATAAATAGAACACATTACTTCATCTTCCCCAAAGTCGTCAGTTTTACTGATAAACTAACAATAGGCAAAGTTCACGCACGATTACAGAATAGAAGTTTTATTTTAAGCAGGTTTAATGTCATAGACTCCCAAACAGATGGATGGAAAATAGACATGAAAAATAAAGGTGCCAAATAGATAGAAAAATAACGACTCACGATGCCACCCATTGAAAACATTGAATTACCTGTATTCATGGTCATGCACAATTAACCCCTTACAGCCTTGGCAAATTTTTGCTTTTGCCCTTTTTGCTTTTTGTTTTCCCCTTCTCTAGTGTTTTTAATTTTCCGTCCCCATAGCCATGTGAGAGCTTGGGGTGCATGAATTTTCCTAGTCTTGCAAAACCTATGTGTGAATATATAAATGCTTCTTATGTCTTCGTTTGGTCATTTGGCTCTGCTCCCACAGCTAACTTCCCATAACGAATATTTGGTGCATTTTTCTGGTACATAATTTTGTGTTCAATAAAGGCAGCGTCTTACAGTTTTAGCAAAGTGCATGGGATTCTCTAAATTTTACATCCTTGGTACTTTTTTTACACAGCATAAACTGACCTGTGGTGTGACGTTTTGGAGCATGAAACATGTCCATTGCCCTTGCAGTAAGTATTCGTCTATATAAATAGCTGGATAATGGCTGAAGCCATGTCTGGAAAATACTGTAGACATAGGTGGAGCATTGCTGTAGAAATGGCTTTGTAATGGCTGTAGACATGGGTACAAGATGGCTGTAAACATATTTGGATAATGGTTGCAGAAAAGGGTGGATGTACACATGGCTGGTTAATGCCTATACATATGGCTAGGTAATGGTGGATGAAGTGGATATAGGTGGATGAAGGCTGTAGACATGGGTGGATGATGGATATACACATGACTGGTTAATGGCTGTAGACATGGCTGGGTAATGGCTGTACACATGGCTGAGTGATGGCTGTAGACATGGCTGGGTGATAGCTATTTACATGCCTGGGTAATGGATGAAGACATGGCTGGGTGAAGGCTGAAGATTTGGCTAAGTGATGGCTGTAGACATGGCTAAGTGATGACCATACACATGGCTGGGTGATAGCTGTTAACATGAGTGAGTGATGGCTATAGACATAGCTGGGTAATGGATGTAGACCTGGGTGGTTGATGGCTCTAGACATGAGTGAATGATGGTTATACACGTGGCTTCGGAAATGGCTGTAGACATGGCTGAATTATGGCTTTGGACATGGCTTGGTAATGGCCGTAGACATGGCTGGATGATGGCTGTAGACATGGCTGGGTAATGGCAATAGACATGGCTGGGTAATGGCTATAGACATGGCTGGGTAATGGCTGTAGACATGGCTGGGTAATGGCTGTAGACATGGCTGGGTAATGGCTGTAGACATGACTGGGTAATGGCTGTAGACATGGCTGGGTAATGGGTGTAGACATGACTGGGTAATGGCTGTAGACATGGGTGAATAATGGATATAGGCCTGGGTGAATGATGGTTGCAGTGCAGCCATGGCTGGATAATGCCTGCAGACATGCTGTAAACATGTCTAGACAATGGCTGCAGACATAGATTGAGCATTGCTGTAGAAATGACTGTAATGGCTGTAGACATGTGTACAAGATGGCTGGATGATTGTTGCAGAAAAGGGTGGATGATGGCTGCAGAGATAGCTCTGTAATGCCTATACACATGGTTGGGTAATGCCTATACTCTTGGCTAGGTAATAGTTATTAACATGACTGGATAATGGCTATAGACATGGCTAGGTGATGGCTGTATACATTGGTGAATGATGGCTGTAAACATGACTGGGTAATGGATATAGGCATGGGTGGATGATGGCTATAGACATGGTTGAGCAATGGCTGTAGACATGGGTAGATGATGGCTGTAGACATTGGTGGGTAATGGATGTAGACATGTCTAGATGATGGCTGTAGACATGACTGGGTAATGGCTGTAGACATGGCTGGGTGATGGCTGTAGACATGGCTGGGTGATGGCTGTAGACATGGCTGGGTAATGGCTGTAGACATGGCTGGGTAATGGCTGTAGACATGGCTGGGTAATGGCTGTAGACATGGCTTGGTGATAGTTGTAGACATGGCTAAGTGATGGCTGTTGACGTGGCTTTGTAATGGCTGTAGACATGGCTAGGTGGAGGTTGTAGATATGGCTGTGAGATGACTATAGACATAGCTGGATAATGACTTTAAACATGGTCTGGTGATGGCTGTTGACATGGCTTGGTAATGGCTGTAGACATGGCTGGGTAATGGCTGTAGACATGGCTGAGTAATGGCTGTAGACATGGCTGGGTGATGGCTGTAGACATGGGTGGGTGATGGCTGTAGATATGGCTAGGTAATGGCTGTAGACATGGCTGAGTAATGGCTGTAGACATGGCTGGGTAATGGCTGTAGACATGACAGGGTAATGGCTGTAGACATGGCTGGGTGATGGCTGTAGACATGGCTGGGTAATGGCTGTAGATATGGCTAGGTAATGGCTGTAGACATGGCTGAGTAATGGCTGTAGACATGGCTGGGTAATGGCTGTAGACATTGGTGGGTAATGGCTGTAGACACGAGTGGGTAATGGCTATAGACATGGCTGGGTAATGGCTGTAGACATGGCTGGATGATGGCTGTAGACATGGCTGGGTAATGGCTGTAGATATGGCTGGGTAATGGCTATAGACATGGCTGGGTAATGGCTGTAGACATGGCTGGGTAATGGCTGTAGACATGGCTGGGTAATGGCTGTAGACATGGCTGGGTAATGGCTGTAGACATGGCTGGGTAATGGCTGTAGACATGGCTGGGTAATGGCTGTAGACATGGCTGGGTGATGGCTGTAGACATGGCTGGGTGATGGCTGTAGACATGGCTGGGTGATGGCTGTAGACATGGCTGGGTAATGGCTGTAGACATGGCTTGGTAATGGCTGTAGACATGGCTTGGTGATAGTTGTAGACATGGCTAAGTGATGGCTGTTGATGTGGCTTTGTAATGGCTGTAGACATGGCTGGGTGATGGCTGTAGACATGGCTGGGTGATGGCTGTAGACATGGCTGGGTGATGGATGTAGACCTGGGTGGTTGATGGCTCTAGACATGAGTGAATGATGGTTATACACGTGGCTTCGGAAATGGCTGTAGACATGGCTGAATTATGGCTTTGGACATGGCTTGGTAATGGCTGTAGACATGGCTGGATGATGGCTGTAGACATGGCTGGGTAATGGCTATAGACATGGCTGGGTAATGGCTATAGACATGGCTGGGTAATGGCTGTAGACATGGCTGGGTAATGGCTGTAGACATGGCTGGGTAATGGCTGTAGACATGACTGGGTAATGGCTGTAGACATGGCTGGGTAATGGGTGTAGACATGGCAGGGTAATGGCTGTAGACATGGGTGAATAATGGATATAGGCCTGGGTGAATGATGGTTGCAGTGCAGCCATGGCTGGATAATGCCTGCAGACATGCTGTAAACATGTCTAGACAATGGCTGCAGACATAGATTGAGCATTGCTGTAGAAATGACTGTAATGGCTGTAGACATGTGTACAAGATGGCTGGATGATTGTTGCAGAAAAGGGTGGATGATGGCTGCAGAGATAGCTCTGTAATGCCTATACACATGGTTGGGTAATGCCTATACTCTTGGCTAGGTAATAGTTATTAACATGACTGGATAATGGCTATAGACATGGCTAGGTGATGGCTGTATACATTGGTGAATGATGGCTGTAAACATGACTGGGTAATGGATATAGGCATGGGTGGATGATGGCTATAGACATGGTTGAGCAATGGCTGTAGACATGGGTAGATGATGGCTGTAGACATTGGTGGGTAATGGATGTAGACATGTCTAGATGATGGCTGTAGACATGACTGGGTAATGGCTGTAGACATGGCTGGGTGATGGCTGTAGACATGGCTGGGTGATGGCTGTAGACATGGCTGGGTAATGGCTGTAGACATGGCTGGGTAATGGCTGTAGACATGGCTGGGTAATGGCTGTAGACATGGCTTGGTGATAGTTGTAGACATGGCTAAGTGATGGCTGTTGACGTGGCTTTGTAATGGCTGTAGACATGGCTAGGTGGAGGTTGTAGATATGGCTGTGAGATGACTATAGACATAGCTGGATAATGACTTTAAACATGGCTTGGTAATGGCTGTAGACATGGCTGGGTAATGGCTGTAGACATGGCTGAGTAATGGCTGTAGACATGGCTGGGTGATGGCTGTAGACATGGGTGGCTGATGGCTGTAGATATGACTAGGTAATGGCTGTAGACATGGCTGAGTAATGGCTGTAGACATGGCTGGGTAATGGCTGTAGACATGACAGGGTAATGGCTGTAGACATGACAGGGTAATGGCTGTAGACATGGCTGGGTGATGGCTGTAGACATGGCTGGGTAATGGCTGTAGATATGGCTAGGTAATGGCTGTAGACATGGCTGAGTAATGGCTGTAGACATGGCTGGGTAATGGCTGTAGACATTGGTGGGTGATGGCTATAGACATGGCTGGGTGATGGCTGTAGGCATGGCTGGGTGATGGCTGTAGGCATGGCTGGGTAATGGCTGTAGATATGGCTAGGTAATGGCTGTAGACATGAGTGGGTAATGGCTGTAGACATGGCTGGATGATGGCTGTAGACATGGCTGGGTAATGGCTGTAGACATGGCTGGGTAATGGCTATAGACATGGCTGGGTAATGGCTGTAGACATGGCTGGGTAATGGCTGTAGACATGGCTGGGTAATGGCTGTAGACATGGCTGGGTAATGGCTGTAGACATGGCTGGGTAATGGCTGTAGACATGGCTGGGTAATGGCTGTAGACATGGCTGGGTGATGGCTGTAGACATGGCTGGGTGATGGCTGTAGACATGGCTGGGTGATGGCTGTAGACATGGCTGGGTAATGGCTGTAGACATGGCTTGGTAATGGCTGTAGACATGGCTTGGTGATAGTTGTAGACATGGCTAAGTGATGGCTGTTGATGTGGCTTTGTAATGGCTGTAGACATGGCTGGGTGATGGCTGTAGACATGGCTGGGTGATGGCTGTAGACATGGCTGGGTGATGGCTGTAGACATGGCTGGGTGATGGCTGTAGACATGGCTGAGTAATGGCTGTAGACATGGCTGGGTGATGGCTGTAGACATGGGTGGGTGATGGCTGTAGATATGGCTAGGTAATGGCTGTAGACATGGCTGAGTAATGGCTGTAGACATGGCTGGGTAATGGCTGTAGACATGACAGGGTAATGGCTGTAGACATGACAGGGTAATGGCTGTAGACATGGCTGGGTGATGGCTGTAGACATGGCTGGGTAATGGCTGTAGATATGGCTAGGTAATGGCTGTAGACATGGCTGAGTAATGGCTGTAGACATGGCTGGGTAATGGCTGTAGACATTGGTGGGTGATGGCTGTAGACATGGCTGGGTGATGGCTGTAGGCATGGCTGGGTGATGGCTGTAGGCATGGCTGGGTAATGGCTGTAGATATGGCTAGGTAATGGCTGTAGACATGAGTGGGTAATGGCTGTAGACATGGCTGGATGATGGCTGTAGACATGGCTGGGTAATGGCTGTAGACATGGCTGGGTAATGGCTATAGACATGGCTGGGTAATGGCTGTAGACATGGCTGGGTAATGGCTGTAGACATGGCTGGGTAATGGCTGTAGACATGGCTGGGTAATGGCTGTAGACATGGCTGGGTAATGGCTGTAGACATGGCTGGGTAATGGCTGTAGACATGGCTGGGTGATGGCTGTAGACATGGCTGGGTGATGGCTGTAGACATGGCTGGGTGATGGCTGTAGACATGGCTGGGTAATGGCTGTAGACATGGCTGGGTAATGGCTGTAGACATGGCTGGGTAATGGCTGTAGACATGGCTTGGTGATAGTTGTAGACATGGCTAAGTGATGGCTCTTGACGTGGCTTTGTAATGGCTGTAGACATGGCTAGGTGGAGGTTGTAGATATGGCTGTGAGATGACTATAGACATAGCTGGATAATGACTTTAAACATGGCTTGGTAATGGCTGTAGACATGGCTGGGTAATGGCTGTAGACATGGCTGAGTAATGGCTGTAGACATGGCTGGGTGATGGCTGTAGACATGGGTGGCTGATGGCTGTAGATATGACTAGGTAATGGCTGTAGACATGGCTGAGTAATGGCTGTAGACATGGCTGGGTAATGGCTGTAGACATGACAGGGTAATGGCTGTAGACATGACAGGGTAATGGCTGTAGACATGGCTGGGTGATGGCTGTAGACATGGCTGGGTAATGGCTGTAGATATGGCTAGGTAATGGCTGTAGACATGGCTGAGTAATGGCTGTAGACATGGCTGGGTAATGGCTGTAGACATTGGTGGGTGATGGCTGTAGACATGGCTGGGTGATGGCTGTAGGCATGGCTGGGTGATGGCTGTAGGCATGGCTGGGTAATGGCTGTAGATATGGCTAGGTAATGGCTGTATACATGAGTGGGTAATGGCTGTAGACATGGCTGGATGATGGCTGTAGACATGGCTGGGTAATGGCTGTAGACATGGCTGGGTAATGGCTATAGACATGGCTGGGTAATGGCTGTAGACATGGCTGGGTAATGGCTGTAGACATGGCTGGGTAATGGCTGTAGACATGGCTGGGTAATGGCTGTAGACATGGCTGGGTAATGGCTGTAGACATGGCTGGGTAATGGCTGTAGACATGGCTGGGTGATGGCTGTAGACATGGCTGGGTGATGGCTGTAGACATGGCTGGGTGATGGCTGTAGACATGGCTGGGTAATGGCTGTAGACATGGCTTGGTAATGGCTGTAGACATGGCTTGGTGATAGTTGTAGACATGGCTAAGTGATGGCTGTTGATGTGGCTTTGTAATGGCTGTAGACATGGCTGGGTGATGGCTGTAGACATGGCTGGGTGATGGCTGTAGACATGGCTGGGTGATGGCTGTAGACATGGCTGGGTAATGGCTGTAGACATGGCTGGGTGATGGCTGTAGACATGGCTGGGTAATGGCTGTAGACATGGCTTGGTGATAGTTGTAGACATGGCTAAGTAATGGCTGTAGACATGGCTAGGTGGAGGTTGTAGATATGGCTGTGAGATGACTATAGACATAGCTGGATAATGACTTTAAACATGGCTTGGTAATGGCTGTAGACATGGCTGGGTGATGGCTGTAGACATGGCTGAGTAATGGATGTAGACATGGCTGGGTGATGGCTGTAGACATGGCTGGGTAATGGCTGTAGACATGGCTGGGTGATGGCTGTAGACATGGCTGGGTGATGGCTGTAGACATGGCTGGGTGATGGCTGTAGACATGGCTGGGTAATGGCTGTAGACATGGCTTGGTGATAGTTGTAGACATGGCTGGGTGATGGCTGTAGACATGGCTGGGTGATGGCTGTAGACATGGCTGGGTGATGGCTGTAGACATGGCTGGGTAATGGCTGTAGACATGGCTTGGTGATAGTTGTAGACATGGCTAGGTGGAGGTTGTAGATATGGCTGTGAGATGACTATAGACATAGCTGGATAATGACTTTAAACATGGCTTGGTGATGGCTGTAGTCATGGCTTGGTAATGGCTGTACACATGGGTGGATGATGGCTGTAGATAAAGCTGCATAATGGCTATAGACATGGCTACATGATGTCTATAGATTTGGGTGGAAGATAGTTTTAGACAGGGCTGGGATATGGCTATAGATATTGTTGAATTTCCCTCCTAATATAGGACAATTGTCATCCACCTCACAAGGGTTTTTATGGTCCTTTTCGTGGAATTTTTAGGGTGATATGTTGGATCTGACCTGTGTCTGCAAGTAGAATTGTAAAAGTTTCCAAATAGTTTCTTGTAATACCCCTCAAGACCACATGGTGCGCTGTTTATCAGAATATGATAATGATCAGTACAGTGCACAGATCATTGGTGAAAAAGAATAATAGTTCTCTAACACGCCATCTAGTAAATTTAGTTAATAGAAAGTAACATCTATCAAATCGTGGAAAACTAGAGAGTTTGCTCAGTTTCATGTTAGGAATACAGCTGTGTAATTTATAGATAATTTATTAAATGCCATTTTAGGTCTTACCATAAAGTAATACAGCCCACAGGCGAAACTTCATAAGTGATAGAGACTCCATATCTGAAACGGAAGAGACAAAAGAAACAATATACAGATATTTCCTTCCGTTCATTTGATCTTGGCTCTGTCACAAGATGTCGGATTCTATATGTCCAGATGTCACCACTCAGTGGTCATGATCCGCACCGCCGCCTGTGAAGGATTTACTAGTGAGCTGCAGTGTTATTTAGGAAGCAGCAATAAGTCACAACTCATGACTGATCTCGTGTTCTTGGTTATCACCGTCATTGTCTTGATCACCAGAATTCTTCACATCCATCCTTCCTGTATGCTGGGTACTAAAAATAATTATGACTTTAAGAGGTACAGAGGAGGCTCCACTACTGTAAGGGGGCAGTAATGAAGCATCACTACTGTGAGGGAGCAAAAAGTAGGCATCACTACTGCAATGGGGCTCTAAGGAGGCATCACTACTGTAAGGGAGCAAAAAGGAGGCATCACTACTGCAATGGGGCTCTAAGGAGGCATCACTACTGTAAGGGAGCAAAAAGGAGGCATCACCACTGTGAGGGAGCACTAAGGAGGCATCACTACTGTAAGGGGGCACTAAGGAGGCATCATTACTGAAAAGAGGCAGTAAGAAGACATCTCCACTATAAGGAGCACTAGGGAGGCATCACTACTGTAAGGAGGCAGTAAGGAGGCATCACTACTGTAAAAAGGCAGTAAGGAGGTATCACTATTGTAAGGCAGCATTGAGGAGGCATCACTACTGTAAGGAAGCACTAAGGAGGTGTCACTACTACTTTAAGGGAGCACTATGGAGGCATCACTACTGTTAGGGGGCACTAAGGAGGCATCACTGCTATAAATAAGCACCAAGGAGGCATCTGTTGTGAATTCTGTTGTCGGGCTCCCTCCTGTGGTCATGAATGGTGCTTCGGCTGGTTCTGTCCATGGACTTCCTCTGGTGGGTGTTTCTGAGTTTCCTTCCACAGGTGACGAGGTTAATTCGTTAGCTGCTGCTCTATTTAACTCCACTTAGATCTTTGCTCCATGCCACCTGTCAATGTTCCAGTATTGGTCTAGTTCACTCCTGGATCGTTCTTGTGACCTGTCTTCCCATCAGAAGCTAAGTTCCAGCTTGTATTTCTTTGGTTTGCTATTTTTCTGTCCAGCTTGCTATTTAATTTGTTGTCTTGCTTGCTGGAAGCTCTGGGACGCAGAGGGAGCGCCTCCGCACCGTCAGTCGGTGCGGAGGGTCTTTTTGCGCCCTCTGCGTGGTCTTTTTGTAGGTTTTTGTGCTGACCACAAAGTAACCTTTCCTATCCTCGGTCTGTTCAGTAAGTCGGGCCTCACTTTGCTAAATCTATTTCATCTCTGTGTTTGTATTTTCATCTTTACTCACAGTCATTATATGTGGGGGGCTGCCTTTTCCTTTGGGGAATTTCTCTGAGGCAAGGTAGGCTTTATTTTTCTATCTTCAGGCCAACTAGCTAGTTTCTTAGGCTGTGCCGAGTTGCATAGGGAGCGTTAGGCGCATTCCACGGCTATTTCTAGTGTGTTTGATAGGTTTAGGGATTGCGGTCAGCAGAGTTCCCACGTCCCAGAGCTCGTCCGTTATCATCAGTAACTATCAGGTCATTCCGTGTGCTCTTAACCACCAGGTCTATTATTGTCCTGACCACCAGGTCATAACAGTACAGGTGGCCCAAAGTACTAATGCATCTCAATAGAGGGATAAGAGAAGTTCTGAGACCATTTTTTTTTCTTTGCAGTGTGTTTTGTCTCCCTTTTCCCCTTTACCTCTGGGTGGTTCAGGACACTGGTGTAAACATGGACATTCAAGGTCTGTCCTCTTGGATGGATAATCTCACTACAAGGGTACAAAACATTCAAGATTTTGTGGTTCAGAATTCGATGTCAGAGCCTAGGATTCCAATTCCTGATTTGTTTTTTGGTGATAGATCTAAGTTCTTGAATTTCAAAAATAATTGTAAATTGTTTCTTGCCTTGAAACCTCGCTCCTCAGGTGACCCTGTTCAACAAGTAAAGATCATTATTTCTTTGTTACGTGGTGACCCTCAAGACTGGGCATTTTCCCTTGCGCCAGGAGATCCGGCATTGCGTGATGTTGATGCGTTTTTCCTGGTGCTTGGATTGCTTTATGACGAACCTAATTCAGTGGATCAGGCAGAGAAAATCTTGCTGGCTCTGTGTCAGGGTCAGGATGAAGCGGAGATATATTGTCAGAAGTTTAGAAAGTGGTCTGTGCTCACTCAGTGGAATGAATGTGCCCTGGCAGCAATCTTCAGAAAGGGTCTCTCTGAAGCCCTTAAGGATGTCATGGTGGGGTTTCCCATGCCTGCTGGTCTGAATGAGTCTATGTCCTTGGCCATTCAGATCGATCGACGCTTGCGTGAGCGTAAAGCTGTGCACCATTTGGCGGTACTATCTGAGCATGGGCTTGAGCCTATGCAATGTGATAGAACTTTGACCAGAGCTGAACGGCAAGAACACAGACGTCGGAATGGGCTATGTTTTTACTGTGGTGATTCCACTCATGCTATCTCCGATTGTCCTAAGCGCACTAAGCGGTTCGCTAGGTCTGCCACCATTGGTACGGTACAGTCTAAATTTCTATTGTCTGTTACTCTGATTTGCTCTTTGTCATCTTATTCTGTTATGGCATTTGTGGATTCAGGCGCTGCCCTGAATTTGATGGACTTGGAGTATGCTAGGCGCTGTGGTTTTTTCTTGGAGCCCTTGCAGTATCCTATTCCATTGAGAGGAATTGATGCTACGCCTTTGGCCAAGAATAAGCCTCAGTATTGGACCCAATTGACCATGTGCATGGCTCCTGCACATCAGGAGGATATCCGCTTTCTGGTGTTGCATGATGTGGTCGTTTTGGGGTTGCCATGGCTACAGGTTCATAATCCAATATTGGACTGGAAATCTATGTCTGTGTCCAGCTGGGGTTGCCAGGGGGTACATGGTGATGTTCTATTTTTGTCTATTTCTTCTTCCACTCCTTCTGAAGTTCCAGAGTTTTTGTCGGATTCTCGGGATGTATTTGATGAGCCCAAAGCCAGTGCCCTACCTCCTCATAGGGATTGCGATTGTGCAATTAATTTGATTCCTGGTAGTAAGTTTCCTTAGGGCCGATTGTTCAATTTATCTGTGCCAGAACACGCCGCTATGCGGAGTTATATAAAGGAATCCTTGGAGAAAGGCCATATTCGCCCGTCGTCATCACCGTTAGGAGCAGGGTTCCTTTTTGTGGCCAAGAAGGATGGTTCTTTGAGACCTTGTATTGATTACCGCCTTCTTAATAAAATTACAGTCAAATTTCAGTATCCTTTGCCGTTGCTGTCTGATTTGTTTGCTCGTATTAAAGGGGCTAGTAGGTTCACCAAGATAGATAGGGGCGTATAATCTTGTGCGTATTAAACAAGGCGATGAATGGAAAACAGCATTTAATATGCCCGAGGGCCATTTTGAGTACCTGGTCATGCCATTCGGGCTTTCCAATGCTCCATCAGTATTTCAGTCCTTTATGCATGACATCTTCCGAGAGTACCTGGATAAATTCCTGATTGTGTATTTGGATGATATTTTGTTCTTTTCGGATGATTGGGAGTCTCATGTGAAGCAGGTCAGAATGGTGTTCCAGGTCCTTCGTGCGAATTCCTTGTTTGTGAAGGGGTCAAAGTGTCTCTTTGGAGTTCAGAAGGTTTCATTTTTGGGGTTCATTTTTTCCCCTTCTACTATCGAGATGGATCCTGTTAAAGTCCATGCCATTTACGATTGGACTCAGCCGACATCTGTGAAGAGCCTGCAAAAGTTCCTGGGCTTTGCTAATTTTTATCGGCGCTTCATCGCTAATTTTTCTACTGTTGCTAAACCGTTGACTGATTTGACCAAGAAGGGTGCTGATGTGGTCAATTGGTCTTCTGCAGCTGTAGAGGCTTTTCAGGAGTTGAAGCGTCGTTTTTCTTCTGCCCCTGTGTTGTGCCAGCCAGATGTTTCGCTTCCGTTTCAGGTTGAGGTTAATGCTTCTGAGATTGGAGCAGGGGCTGTTTTGTCGCAAAGAAGTTCTGATGGCTCGGTGATGAAGCCATGTGCTTTCTTTTCTAGAAAGTTTTCGCCTGCTGAGCGTAACTATGATGTTGGTAATCGTGAATTGTTGACCATGAAGTGGGCATTCGAGGAGTGGAGTCATTGGCTGGAAGGAGCCAAGCATCGCGTGGTGGTCTTGACTGATCACAAGAATTTGACTTATCTTGAGTCTGCCAAATGGTTGAATCCGAGACAGGCTCGATGGTCGTTATTTTTCTCCCGTTTTGATTTTGTGGTTTCGTACCTTCCGGGCTCTAAGAATGTGAAGGCTGATGCCCTGTCAAGGAGTTTTGTGCCTGACTCTCCGGGTGTTCCTGAGCCAGCGGGTATTCTCAAAGAGGGGGTAATTTTGTCTGCCATCTCCCCTGATTTGAGGCGGGTGCTGCAAAAATTTCAGGCTGATAGACCTGACCGTTGCCCAGCGGAGAAACTGTTTGTCCCTGACAGATGGACTAGTAGAGTTATCTCTGAGATTCATTGTTCAGTGTTGGCTGGGCATCCTGGAATCTTTGGTACCAGAGATTTGGTGGCTAGATCCTTCTGGTGGCCGTCTTTGTCGCGGGATGTGCGTTCTTTTGTGCAGTCCTGTGGGACTTGTGCTCGGGCTAAGCCCTGCTGTTCTCGTGCCAGTGGGTTGCTTTTGCCCTTGCCGGTCCCAAAGAGGCCCTGGACGCATATTTCTATGGATTTTATTTCGGATCTCCCCGTCTCTCAAAAGATGTCGGTCATTTGGGTGGTTTGTGATCGCTTTTCTAAGATGGTCCATTTGGTACCTTTGTCTAAATTGCCTTCCTCCTCTGATTTGGTGCCATTATTTTTCCAGCATGTGGTTCATTTACATGGTATCCCGGAGAACATAGTTTCTGACAGAGGTTCCCAGTTTGTTTCAAGGTTTTGGCGATCCTTTTGTGCTAGGATGGGCATTGATTTGTCTTTTTCCTCGGCTTTCCATCCTCAGGCAAATGGCCAAACCGAACGAACTAATCAAACTTTGGAAACATATCTGAGATGCTTTGTTTCTGCTGATCAGGATGATTGGGTGTCCTTTTTGCTGTTGGCTGAGTTCACCCTTAATAATCGGGCCAGCTCGGCTACTTTGGTTTCGCCGTTTTCCTGCAATTCTGGTTTCCATCCTCGTTTCTCTTCAGGGCAGGTTGAGTCTTCAGACTGTCCTGGTGTAGATACTGTGGTGGATAGGTTGCAGCAGATTTGGACTCATGTGGTGGACAATTTGACATTGTCCCAGGAGAAGGCTCAACGTTTCGCTAACCACCGGCGCTGTGTGGGTCCCCGACTTCGTGTTGGGGATTTGGTTTGGTTGTCGTCTCGTTATGTTCCTATGAAGGTTTCCTCTCCTAAGTTTAAGCCTCGTTTCATTGGTCCGTATAAGATTTCTGAGGTTATCAATCCTGTGTCATTTCGTTTGGCCCTTCCTGCTTCTTTTGCCATCCATAATGTGTTCCATAGGTCGTTATTGCGGAGATACGTGGCGCCTGTGGTTCCATCCGTTGATCCTCCTGCCCCGGTGTTAGTTGAGGGGGAGTTGGAGTATGTGGTGGAGAAGATTTTGGATTCTCGTGTTTCGAGACGGAAACTCCAGTACCTGGTCAAGTGGAAGGGTTATGGTCAGGAAGATAATTCCTGGGTTTTTGCCTCTGATGTTCATGCTGCCGATCTGGTTTGTGCCTTTCATTTGGCTCATCCTGGTCGGCCTGGGGGCTCTGGTGAGGGTTCGGTGACCCCTCCTCAAGGGGGGGGGTACTGTTGTGAATTCTGTTGTCGGGCTCCCTCCTGTGGTCATGAATGGTGCTTCGGCTGGTTCTGTCCATGGACTTCCTCTGGTGGGTGTTTCTGAATTTCCTTCCACAGGTGACGAGGTTAATTCGTTAGCTGCTGCTCTATTTAACTCCACTTAGATCTTTGCTCCATGCCACCTGTCAATGTTCCAGTATTGGTCTAGTTCACTCCTGGATCGTTCTTGTGACCTGTCTTCCCATCAGAAGCTAAGTTCCAGCTTGTATTTCTTTGGTTTGCTATTTTTCTGTCCAGCTTGCTATTTAATTTGTTGTCTTGCTTGCTGGAAGCTCTGGGACGCAGAGGGAGCGCCTCCGCACCGTCAGTCGGTGCGGAGGGTCTTTTTGCGCCCTCTGCGTGGTCTTTTTGTAGGTTTTTGTGCTGACCGCAAAGTAACCTTTCCTATCCTTGGTCTGTTCAGTAAGTCGGGCCTCACTTAGCTAAATCTATTTCATCTCTGTGTTTGTATTTTCATCTTTACTCACAGTCATTATATGTGGGGGGCTGCCTTTCCCTTTGGGGAATTTCTCTGAGGCAAGGCAGGTTTTATTTTTCTATCTTCAGGGCTAGCTAGTTTCTTAGGCTGTGCTGAGTTGCATAGGGAGCGTTAGGCGCATTCCACGGCTATTTCTAGTGTGTTTGATAGGTTTAGGGATTGAGGTCAGCAGAGTTCCCACGTCCCAGAGCTCGTCCTTTATCATCAGTAACTATCAGGTGATTCCGTGTGCTCTTAACCACCAGGTCTATTATTGTCCTGACCACCAGGTCATAACAGGCATCACTACTGTAAGGGGGCACTAAGGAGGCATCATTACTGAAAAGAGGCAGTAAGAAGACATCTCCACTCTAAGGAGCACTAAGGAAGCATAATTACTGAAAGGAGGCAGTAACGAAGCATAAATGCTGTAAAAAGGCAGAAACGAGGCATCACTACTTTAAGGGGCCACTAAAGAGGCACCACTACAGTAGGAGGCACTAAGGAGGCATCACTATTGTAAGGCAGCATTGAGGAGGCATCACTACTGTAAGGAACCACTAAGGAGGTGTCACTACAACTTTACGTGAACACTAAGAAGGTATCACAACAGTTGGAGAGCACAAAGGAAACATCACTACCATAAGGGAGCACTAAGAAGGCATCACTGCTGTAAGGGAGCACTGAGGCATCACTATTGTTAGGGGGTGCTAAGGAGGCATGACTAGTGTAAGGGAGCACTAAGGAGGCATCACTGCTGTTAGGGGGTGCTAAGGAGACATCGCTACTGTAAGGGAGCACTAAGGAGGCATCACTGCTGTTATGGGGTGCTAAGGTGGCATCACTACTGTAAGGGAGCACTAAGGAGGCATCACTGCTGTTAGGGGGTGCTAAGGAGGCATCGCTACTGTAAAGCAGCACTAAGTAGGCATCACTGCTGTTATGGGGTGCTAAGGTGGCATCACTACTGCAAGGGAGCACTAAGGAGGATCACTGCTGTTAGGGGGTGCTAAGGAGGCATCACTGCTGTTAGGGGGTGCTAAGGAGGCATCACTGCTGTTAGGGGGTGCTAAGGAGGCATCACTGCTGTTAGGGGGTGCTAAGGAGGCATCACTGCTGTTAGGGGGTGCTAAGGAGGCATCACTACTGTAAGGGAGCACTAAGGAGGCATCACTGCTGTTAAGGGGTGCTAAGGAGGCATCACTGCTGTTAGGGGGTGCTAAGGTGGCATGACTAGTGTAAGGGAGCACTAAGGAGGCATCACTGCTGTTAGGGGGTGCTAAGGAGGCATCGCTACTATAAGGGAGCACTAAGGAGGCATCACTGCTGTTATGGGGTGCTAAGGTGGTATCACTACTGTAAGGGAGCACTAAGGAGGCATCACTGCTGTTAGGGGGTGCTAAGGAGGCATCGCTACTGTAAGGGAGCACTAAGGAGGCATCACTGCTGTTATGGGGTGCTAAGGTGGCATCACTACTGTAAGGGAGCACTAAGGAGGATCACTGCTGTTAGGGGGTGCTAAGGTGGCATCACTACTGTAAGGGAGCACTAAGGAGGCATCACTGCTGTTAAGGGGTGCTAAGGAGGCATCACTGCTGTTAGGGGGTGCTAAGGTGGCATGACTAGTGTAAGGGACCACTAAGGAGGCATCACTGCTGTTAGGGGGTGCTAAGGAGGCATCGCTACTATAAGGGAGCACTAAGGAGGCATCACTGCTGTTATGGGGTGCTAAGGTGGTATCACTACTGTAAGGGAGCACTAAGGAGGCATCACTGCTGTTAGGGGGTGCTAAGGAGGCATCGCTACTGTAAGGGAGCACTAAGGAGGCATCACTGCTGTTATGGGGTGCTAAGGTGGCATCACTACTGTAAGGGAGCACTAAGGAGGATCACTGCTGTTAGGGGGTGCTAAGGAGGCATCACTGCTGTTAGGGGGTGCTAAGGAGGCATCACTGCTGTTAGGGGGTGCTAAGGAGGCATCACTGCTGTTAGGGGGTGCTAAGGAGGCATCACTGCTGTTAGGGGGTGCTAAGGAGGCATCACTACTGTAAGGGAGCACTAAGGAGGCATCACTGCTGTTAGGGGGTGCTAAGGTGGCATCACTACTGTAAGGGAGCACTAAGGAGGCATCACTGCTGTTAAGGGGTGCTAAGGTGGCATCACTACTGTAAGGGAGCACTAAGGAGGCATCACTGCTGTTAGGGGGTGCTAAGGAGGCATCGCTACTGTAAGAGAGCACTTAGGAGGCATCACTGCTGTTATGGGGTGCTAAGGTGGCATCACTACTGTAAGGGAGCACTAAGGAGGATCACTGCTGTTAGCGGGTGCTAAGGAGGCATCACTGCTGTTAGGGGGTGCTAAGGAGGCATCACTGCTGTTAGGGGGTGCTAAGGAGGCATCACTGCTGTTAGGGGGTGCTAAGGAGGCATCACTGCTGTTAGGGGGTGCTAAGGAGGCATCACTACTGTAAGGGAGCACTAAGGAGGCATCACTGCTGTTAGGGGGTGCTAAGGTGGCATCACTACTGTAAGGGAGCACTAAGGAGGCATCACTGCTGTTAAGGGGTGCTAAGGTGGCATCACTACTGTAAGGGAGCACTAAGGAGGCATCACTGCTGTTAGGGGGTGCTAAGGAGGCATCGCTACTGTAAGGGAGCACTAAGGAGGCATCACTGCTGTTATGGGGTGCTAAGGTGGCATCACTACTGTAAGGGAGCACTAAGGAGGATCACTGCTGTTAGGGGGTGCTAAGGAGGCATCACTGCTGTTAGGGGGTGCTAAGGAGGCATCACTGCTGTTAGGGGGTGCTAAGGAGGCATCACTGCTGTTAGGGGGTGCTAAGGAGGCATCACTGCTGTTAGGGGGTGCTAAGGAGGCATCACTGCTGTTAGGGGGTGCTAAGGAGGCATCACTACTGTAAGGGAGCACTAAGGAGGCATCACTGCTGTTAGGGGGTGCTAAGGAGGCATCACTGCTGTTAGGGGGTGCTAAGGAGGCATCACTACTGTAAGGGAGCACTAAGGAGGCATCACTGCTGTTAGGGGTGCTAAGGAGGTATGACTAGTGTAAGGGAGCACTAAGGAGATATCACTACTGTAAGGGAGCACTAAGGAGATATCACTACTGTAAGGGAGCACTAAGGAGATATCACTACTGTAAGGGAGCACTAAGGAGGCATCACTATTTTAGGAGGGCAGTGAGGAATAATCACTGTTCATCAGCTCATCCCGTCTACATCTGCAGAGCCACTGATCTCAGTGATTGTCTGCAGCGTTGTCACCGTGATGTCAGCTTTGCAGACAAACAACAAAAACTCGGGAAGCGGTGGAAAATCAGTGTTGGACCCAGATACGGTGAGTAATACCTGTTGGTTTTTTTTTGTATGACCACTGTAGGCTATAAAACAGTTTTCTGAAAATAGCCCCTTTCATTAAGAACACATTCACACCCTGAGTTTCGAGACCAAACCTACTACATGCAATGTTATATTATGTCAGTGTATTTTTCCTTAATCCATAGTATTGTTTAATTTAGCAACTTTTTATGGACTTTAAATATAATTCTAATGTTATGATATTTAAAAATATTTCCCATAATTTTATTAATTATTTGCCATTTACAATTTTAGCTACATTTGGAAAATTTTAAAATTCAAGTATTTTGTGTGTGATGGGTAATGGAAAAGCTTACCTGCTCCTCTAGTGCTCCGGTCTGTGACTACCCTGGATGGGGCAGTATTTATACCGGGTCCTGGACTCACTAATAACATGAATTTACATATATTACAAAAGCTACCTTGTCCAGTGACCCTCCCCTCACAATGGTGCAAGACGCACATGTATTCAGCTCATTGTGACCCTGGAGGAAAACCAAAATGTCAAATTATAGCACCTGACATCTCTGTGGAATGATGTCTCAGTGTTTTTCACTCCCCATGTGAAAGTTTCTGGATGCCTTCTTATCCACAGATGACAATCAGATTTTGGCGATGTTAGGTACTCAGCTTTGTCCTACCTTATCCCGGTCCTGGACAACTTTTACCAGTGGCCATGAGCTTCCTAATGTCATCTCTGTAGTAATAAACTACTATGCAAACCCTACTACCTCACGAGTGATGAGCGAATGTTATCCGAGCATGCTCGTGTGCTAACCGAGTGACTTCGGCATTCTCGAAAAATATGTTCCCGTGCCCGTGGCTGCATGTCTCGCAGCTGTTCGACAGATGCAACACATGCAGGGATTGCCTGTTTGAATAACATCTTTTTTAACACGTTCGCTCATCATCACTAGTAAGGTAGTAGGTTTGACATATTTTTCGAGCATTCTGAAGTCACTCAGATAGCACACGATCATGCTTGTGGAGCACCTGCTAGGGCTGGGGGGTACTCGGGCCGGGTCTGACGGTACTTCCGGGGATGTCACAGCAGCAGTGACTCTGTCCGTGGTCCTGGGCGTCCAATAAAATGGAAAATGAAGGGGAATAAAGTGTATGGGGAGATTAGTTCATGACGCCACCTGTGGTGACCAAGTGATTTGTCCCATCTTCATACTTTTCAACATTCTAAGAGATAAATATTTCCAAAAACAAAAAATATTTTCTTGTATGTTTACGGTGAGATGGGGAGAAAAAAGACAAGGCCCTCTCCTTAGGATGATCTATTCTCCATAAATCAAACATTGAGTTGGCCCTAATTAGTTTCCTAAATTCCCACGCTAACCTAAGTTTTGTGGAGTCAAACTTCCCCCCAATGAGTGTCTATCAAAATCCTCTGAAAAAGGGATGTTAAAGTCTCCACCAACTATTAGGGCAGCCATAGGTAATTTCTGAAGTAAGGAGAAAACCTTTTGCAGAAAATGGTTCTGAACCATGTTTGGTGCATAGATATTGCATAAAATAGTTGGTTCACCCTTCAAAAGTGCTTCCAAGACAAGAAATCTGCCCCCTGGAACGCTATCGGCTTTAGTCACCTGTAGTGGACAATTTCAACACAGCAAATTCGCTACTCCACCCTTCTTACTGTCATTGTGTCACGCCATTAACGGCGATAAAGGGGCAGGACGGCGTACTGGTACCCGCACTTGTCCCTGCCACTATAATGGGGCCCTGGCTTTCGCTTATCTCAGGGGTACCTATGATGGTTAGGAGGCCTGAGCCGCTAGCGTATCCCTGTCTCCTGTGCAGACCCTATCAGTGGCCCCCTCTCCCCCCAAGGGAAGTGAACTGCACCAGTGTTACAATACAACAAATAACAGGGTATACAGACAAGCTAACTAAAAGTCTCAAACTCACCAAATGTTCACACAACCACAGAGGAAACAGAGAAGGGAAGAGAAGGAATAAACCAGGAAGGAAAAAAGGTTTAACATGCAACCAAAACAGCAGACACCAATCTCTGTAAATAAACCTCCAACTCCAACACTACGCTCCTTCAACCTCCAAGCCAGGCAGTAGAACTGATCACTGACAATAGCTGAAGTCAGGACTGGGTCTATATAGAGGATCAGATTACAAAATCCACTTCAGCTGAGAGACGTAGCTCTCAGCAACTCAGCAATAAGGTTAACTCCTGCACTGCTGGCACAAAGCAGCCTGGTCAGAACACAGGAGAAGAGCTTCTGTTCACTGTGTGTGAATGAGGCCCAGAGCGCTGCGGTTCTCTGGAACCTCTCTGTCGCGGTAGCCCCGTGAAACATTGTAAGCTGAGTAGGCCCGGGGAAAAGAATTTAGTGTGAACTTAAAAGTGCCTGTATGGTCATAATTAGAGATGAGTGGATATTTCAATGTTCGGTTCAGATTACCCAATCAGGAGTCTCCACATCCCCAAAAATTGGAGCCTACCACCAAAGTGGCATCAATTTCACCAGAGTAGAAATAGTATAATAGGGACCGAGACGTCTTCAACAACAGCCAAGCCAGCAAATGGACACCCAACCAGGAGTGTTCACATTTTCACAATTTAGTGTTAACATCAGCAGCAGCAACAGCAGGCACTGAAATACCACTGAATATATCACAGAGTGCAATTACATGATCAATGCAGCACACTAAAAACTACAACATCACCTAGTCTGCACAGTCTGTGATTGGGGTGCACAAGTCCTTGGAGATCCATGACTTGTTCATATTGATGAAAGTTAGGTGGTCTACAGGGGACAGCCGGTTGCACTCTTCTGTCTGGACACCACCAGCAGCGCTGAAGACACATTCTGAGAGAACGCTGGCTGCCAGGCACAAAAAAAACTCCAGGCCGTGTGAGGCGAGCTCAGGCCACTCAATCCATTTTTGAAGACCAAAATGTGAAAGGGTCTAAACCCTCCCTGATGGTATTGATATTGAGTTCTAGATACTCCTGCACCATCCTCTCCAGTCGTTCACTACCTGTAAGACTTGGACTCTGTTGTGCTGGTGCTCGAGATGGTCTAAAAAAAGTGTCAAAGGACTCACAGAAATTGCTTCTTTCACTTACACTGCCACTGCTGCTGCTAATGTTTTGGCATTGACGAATTGACGGGCCGGAGGTTAGAAGTCTAGAGCTGTGATGCGAACTGTGTGCTTCACTGCTGTCTTAAGGAAAATCTCTCTTAACATTGTGTAAAAGTGTGTTTCGATACTCCAGCATTCGCGGGTTCCTTTCCAGGGCGGGAAACATTTGTCAAAATTTACTCTTGTAACGTGGATCTAACAGAGTGGCAACCCAGTTACATAGTTACATAGTTACATAGTTATTAAGGTTGAAGGAAGACTTTAAGTCCATCTAGTTCAACCCATAGCCTAACCTAACTTGCCCTAACATGTCAGTGTCAGTGTCATGTCAGTGGTCAGCACTATTTTAAATCATAACTATAGGGGGATCATGCTGCAGATAGTTGAGCAAGAAAGCACTCACATGTCGGGCTCTACCATGAGGTCTAAGCCCATGCTGTGTCGGTGGTTGGGTAACACTGATGCATGTCCGCTCCTGCCAACCACAAACACCAGAGAGGGGAGGATTATCCTCTTCATCTCTTTACAGTTGCTCACCCATCATCTGTTCCTCTATGTTTATTCCTTGGCTCTTGCCCCTTCACTAACACTTTTGACACTTTTGTCTGGTATCACCAGACTAATACAAATGGATAGTCAAAAGGCAAATCCAAGGTCTGGCAACAAAGATCAGAATGTCAAAGTTTCGAACACACAGCAAACACCACTGAGCTGAAAGATACGACTGGCGATAGTCCCAGCATAGCTAGACAGCAAATTGGCCAGCAATCACCCTTAAAGGGTGGCACCTGGAGGATCTCCAGCAGGCCAGGCCTAATTGGGCAGCAAGGAATCCCAAATACAAAACTGACATAGAGGGCTATGTGGCGCACATGCTGTATATAAGAGGCTATGTGGGGCACATACTGTATATAAGAGGCTATGTGGGGCACATGCTGTAGATAAGAGGCTATGTGGGGCATATGCTGTATATAAGAAGCTATGTGGGGCCTATTCTGTATATAAGAGGCTATGTGGGGGACATGCTGTATATAAGAGGCTATGTGGGGCATATGATGTATATAAGAGGCTATGTGGGGCACATGCTGTATATAAGAGGCTATGTGGGGCATATGATGTATATAAGAGGCTATGTGGCGCACATGCTGTATATAAGAGGCTATGTGGGGCATATGCTGTATATAAGAAGCTATGTGGGGCCTATTCTGTATATAAGAGGCTATGTGGGGGACATGCTGTATATAAGAGGCTATGTGGGGCATATGATGTATATAAGAGGCTATGTGGGGCACATGCTGTATATAAGAGGCTATGTGGGGCACATACTGTATATAAGAGGCTATGTGGGGCACATGCTGTATATAAGAGGCTATGTGGGGCATATGCTGTATATAAGAAGCTATGTGGGGCCTATTCTGTATATAAGAGGCTATGTGGGGCACATGCTGTATATAAGAGGCTATGTGGGGCATATGCTGAACATAAGATGCTGTATGGGGCACATGCTGTATATAAGAGGCTCTGTGGGGGCTCATGCTGTATATAGTGGGCTATGTGGGGCACATGTTATGCATAGGGGACTATGTGGGGGACATGCTGTATATTAGAGGTTACATAGGGCAGGGGTCCCCAACTCCAGTCCTCAAGGCCCACCAACAGGGCATGTTTTCAGGATTTCCTTTGCATTGCACAGGTGATGCAATTATTACCTGGGCAAGACTAAGGAAATCCTGAAAACATGACATGTTGGTGGGCCTTGAGGACTGGAGTTGGGGACCCCTGACATAGGGCACATGCTGTACATCAGAGGCAATGTGGGGCACATCCTGTATATCAGAGGAAATGTGCACATCCTGTATATCAGAGGCTACATGGGGCTCCTACTGTACATGTAATTTTCTGGATTTTATTTTTAGATTCTGTCTCTCACAGGTGAAGTGTATGCACAATAAAAATTACAGATCTATCCATTCTTTGTAAGTGGGAACATTTTCAAAATCGTCAGTGTATAAAATACTTATTCTCCCCACAGTAAGAGGCTATGTGGGGGCTCTAACGGTATATAGGGGCCTGTGTATGGGCTCATACTGTAAATAGGGGATGTCAGCATGCTTAATTCAGCTCAATATTAAGTCATACAATTTGCACCTCTAGAAAATTAATTGCCCCCCCCTGCCCTTAGAAGTTCACAAATAATAAGCAGCCCACACCCATGTTACTCTAATCCCCCCCAGACCCGATGTTATTTCATATTTAGCGCCATGTTGTTAGGGTTGGTGGCTTGCACTAAATAAAAATACATAATAACGTGCAATCACAACCCGGGGTCCACCGTGCATCGTGTGAACGGAACACTGAGAACCAAGCTCCATTACAGCACAGAGAGGAACTGGTAAAAAGAATACAAAGTGCAATACCCCGTTAAACGTCACAGGGATATAGCTCGTGGATTAGACTGGCTCTGAAACTAAACAGTGTCAATCGCACACCTAAACAAAACAGTTACAAGCCAGAAGAAGGAACTTCTATGACGCTAGATTTCAAACCCTGACTAGATGGTTGAACTTGCCCTGTAGCTCTACTGTGCTAACCGCACACATGTAGGAAACAGGTCCTAAGTCAAGAGCTAATTGCCCCCAGTGACGCTCTCTGCCGGCCATCATGTAGGGTCCCAGAACTTAGACAGACTCACAGAACACGCAGACAGAATGGTAGAGTGTCCACACTCATTCACCATAACATTCATGATACTAGCGCACCGATATGCACCGCTGAGCGCCTTTTAAACACAAGGCTCCACCCCAAACACACACGCCCAGGAAGCCGACACATCGCTTGCAGGCCAATCCGTAGCTGCCACATCACCAGAGCAGCTGACGTCTGACCACCAATGAGAAGACGCCACATCAGGGACATGCTCAGTATGGTGTTCTCTGGACTTGGACTCCGGAGAGGAGGACTGCACCAGAACATCACTCATTCCTATAGACTTGGCTGGAGACCCAACAGGAACCAAGTGAAGAACATGAGCCTGAGCAAGACGCTGGGACCGACGTCTGTGCTGAGCAGCACCCACCTTGGCCAGATCTGAATGGAAGACCACAGCACCAGGCAATGCTTAGGATCTATCCAACGCAGAAGGAGAATCCTGACGCCTAACACTTGTACTACATGTATAGCACAGTCCATAATGGCATCGCCTCCTAGTGGTGGAAGTAATTACTGCACACAACACAGCTGAGCTGGATGATTTATTATTGTATAAGCAGATTATATTTGCTGCATCCGTCACCGTACATTATAATAATTCATTACTGTTATTATTATCCTGGAAATGATAATCTCACTTCCAGGTCTAATCAGATGTTTGCATTAATCAATTTCACCTAATGAGTCATTATTGCAGATTTAGAAAGAAAGAAAAGATGATTTATTATAAGATTTTTTTTAAAGTAAATTTCTGTAAGTGACTATAGAAGACCCTCGGATTTCTGTGCGCTGTTTATTTCAGGTGACAACTTTCCTCCAATGTCTTGGTCTCTTCCAGGAATCACAGTATCTCGGATTATTAGATGTAATTTATCGGCACAGAACCTGCGGGACAGAGAAGGGGTTAATGATATATAAGATACGCACAGACACAACTCATACATGTGCACAGTGACTTTTTGTGATGCATTTGTTTAAACAATTAGATTATTTTTTCTTCATCTATTCTTAGTTGTAACAACCATAACTTTCTCGTAGAAGCCTCACTACTATATGATGAAATTTTCTTTTTTTTTTTTGACAGACAAGCTGCGGTGTTCTAGGGGCCATTTTGCCTGTAACTAGCTATCACATTTATAGTTATCTTTAATTTACTTAATAAAAAGTTTTAAAAAAATCGCCATAAACAAATTATTTACTGTATTACACACTTTGCCATGCTGTACAATTATATAGAGATGCACCAGTATATAAAGATTTATATTTATGTACCAGGACAATATGCCTGTTAAGACGAAAAATACTGCTGAGATCCTTAGGCAGAAACAAACCTTCTATAATTAGTAAAGCAGCCTGGGGATCACTATTAGAGTTTCTGCCTGCTGTGCTGCAGCTTGTGAATTTGAATGTTTGGAAAAGAAGACAAAAGTTTTCCTGGTCATGAATAGGTGAAAAAAACTCAGTTTTAAACTGGTTAAGAAACTTTTACACAGGGAGGACAATGATCTGTACAAAAGTTTGTTCCTAATCATTGTCCAACATACAGTAAATGTGTCTTAAGATAAAACAACAAACACAAGTTGATTGATTTATCATTGGTCATATCCTTCAGGATGACTTTGAAAATCAATAGATGTCAGCAGATTTCTACATGGAAAGGAGGATGAGCAACCAGTAAAAATGTCAGATGTGTGGGGGAAGGAGGAGACAAAAAAAATTAATTGTTACATGATAGCAAACCAGAAGCAATCAACTTGTTGTATCAGAGCGAGCTATGGATGGTGTGATTGATGGTAAGATACAAGTATGTCATTTTCAGTTCCTTCAAATATTTTTCCGTTATTTTGGGTTCTTGGAAAGTGCGGTTTACAGAGCAAGAGGAACAGAGCTATTACATTTTATTTTTAATCCAGAAAGATAGGCAGTGTTTATAAAAGTGTACAAAAGATTTTATACAGGGGACAAAATAATACAGCATATACAATTGCATAAAATAAAATCGAATAACAAAAGAAACTTGCTAAACACTGGTCACAAAAAAGGCTCAGAGCTTAGCGAAGGGAAGCACTTCTTTTAAGAAATGTCCGATGAAACGTGGGTCAAACCTCCACAGCAATGTATCTTCCGGCACTGAACACAGATCATAATTTTCCTTGGCTTTTTATCAGCACAAGTGACAGTCAAACACCTCCCCTCTGTCGACTCATAACATGGCTGGACTTAAGCGAACTATGGGATGTGTCTTAATCTTAAGAAATTAGAAACTTCTCAACTGCTAGCATATCTCGGCTCCTGGTGGTCCCCAGCGGGAGACATTACCGTCATATTTTTTATCTTCATTTTATCTGTTCATAGATAGGAGACATGGCATAGATATTCTCCTCTATCTGGCCGATATCCAGTTGGCGGCATACTGGCCATTGTTCCGTGACGTGAAACCATGCTTTGCTTCGCCATTTCAGCACTAGTGTTGAGCATTCCGATACCGCAAGTATCGGGTATCGGCCGATATTTGCGGTATCGGAATTCCGATACCGAGTTCCGATATTTTTGCGATATCGGGAATCGGTATCGGGATGAATATTCATGTCTAAAATAAAGAATAAAAATAAAAAATATTGATATACTCACCCTCGGACACGCCCTGGTTGTAACCGCTGCAACCGGCAGCCTCTGTTCCTAAGAATGAGCGAGTGAAGGACCTGCGATGACGTTGCGGCTTGGGATTGGTCGCGTGAGAGGCCACATGAGCGGTCACGTGACCAATCACAAGCCGCGACGTCATCGAAGGTCCTTCACCCTGCATTCTTAGGAACGGAGGCTGCCGGTTACACCGCTAAGGTCCAGGGTCCGCTGGAGGGGTGAGTATATCGATATTTTTTATTTTTATTCTTTATTTTTTACATGAATATGGATCCCAGGGCCTGAAGGAGAGTTTTCTCTCCTTCAGGCCCTGGGAACCATCGAGGAATACCTTCCGATATTTGTGTCCCATTGACTTGTATTGGTATCGGGTATTGGTATCGGCGATATCCGATATTTTTCGGATATTGGCCGATACAATCCAATACCGATATTTTCAAATATCGGAAGGTATCGCTCAACACTATTCAGCACATTTCTGAAAATATGACTTTCCTATCTAGTATATCGATGAAGTTCATAAAAACCTCACTTAATGTTTTTTATAAAGCACACTGAGAGATTTTATGTTTTATGTTTAGCTCTTATCTACCAGTCGTAAATCTGCCCTTCTCTACATACCTGTGCATTAAAACTGATTGGACGGACATCTGTTTGCCATTAGGATTTTCCTTAATTACCTTTTTCCAAAAGAGGAGATCAGCTACATAGAGGGGGTTATGTGAAGGTAACTGGTTAGAGTATACGCTCTTTTTCTCCCTTCTGTACAGATGTCTAAGGATTTTAATTATTTCTTTATGACAACGTCGAAAAACCATAGATGTGAAATACTGAAGAATATGACATGAACACCTTTTAAACCCCAGTACCACTGACCCATAGACCACATAAATTGAGTACCCAAAAGTCAAGAGGCCAAAAGGTCTTCTACAGAGATGACCCAATAAATTTGAGTGAAATTGAATTTTAATAAATTTTTACAAAAATCCAGTTTTGCCAAAATGCTAATTTTTTGTAATTTGCTTTTGAGCGGAATCAAAGAGATAGCGTCCACTTGTTTCAAAACCTTAAAGGGAACATGTCACCCCGTTTTTTCAAGAAGAGCTAAAAATAGCGTTAAATAGGGGCAGAGCTGGGCTTTACATTAGTGTATTTTGTGAGCCTTTATTCCTCACCTATGCTTCGGAAATACCTTTGTAAAGTCGCCGTTTTGGGCTGTCACTCAAGCTGGTCAGGTCATATGGGCGTGGTGACAGCGCTGTTTCTCCCCCAGATCTCCGTTGGTGGCGTAGTGGTGTGCGCATGTCGCATGCGAACTCGGCTTCAGGAAAATGGCCGTCGAGATCGCCATCTGCGCACGCGCAGCATCCCACGGCCATTTTCCTGAAGCCCCGGGAAGCCGAGAAGAACCATCTGCGCACGCGCGGCCTCACAAAGATGGCCGCGCCCACCGAGAAACGGCTGAATAGCGCAGATCGCGCTATTTTCCTTGAAGCTTCGCAGTGGATTCGCCAGTTGGACATGCGCACACCACTACGCCACCAACGGAGATCTGGGGGAGAAACAGCGCTGTCACCACGCCCATATGACCTGACCAGCGTGAGTGACAGCCCAAAATGGCGACTTTACAAAGGTATTTCGGCAGCATAAGTGGGGAATAAAGGCTCCAAAATACACTAATGTAAAGCCCAGGTCTGCCCCTATTTAACGCTATTTTTAGCTCTTCGTGAAAAAACGGGGTGACAGGTTCCCTTTAAAAATCAACCCAAACTTCACCATTCACCTCTCTCTGCTCGAGCCCCTCAACTCCTCTCTCATCTGTCACATCCTTGTCACATATTCCAATCACCACCGCTGGCATTGAAGTACCTGGGCCTCCCACACTGGGCTGAGGCTTCCGGGTGCGAGTGGAACAAGGAGATTTCTGAACATGTGCGTGCAAGGTCGTGGCACACGCCTTGACATTTTGAAGCCATGATCTTTCATATGCTTGTGCAGAACCCTCCCAGGTGTAATCAAACCCAGAAGTCCTGGCCTAGTGTAAAGGGACTGGGGATATCAGTTTCAGTAGTGGCAACCTGAAGATGAAGCAAGAACTGGAAGGGTGACAGTGAGGAGCAGAGAGTTGAGTGGTGAGGTGAGAATAAGGATTTTCTTGAATTTCTACCTATTTCATTTATTATGTTCTCAGATCTGTATAGACCTCAGAACATAACAACATAACAATGGACATTAAATTTGAACTTCCCGGGAAAATCTGTGTGAATAGGAGAATTCAAAATTTTGCCTGATCCGCTCATCTCTAGTGTTGTGGGATGTTGCATGTCGTTGGCGAACTCAGTCGAGGGGTTCAAGAGAGGCCTGGATGTCTTCCTGGAGCAGAACAATATTGTATCATACAATTATTAGGTTCTGTAGAAGGACGTAGATCTGGGTATTTATTATAATGGAATATAGGCTGAACTGGATGGACAAATGTCTTTTTTCGGCCTTACTAACTATGTTACTATGTTACTATGTTACTATGTTGCAGCTGAAGCCTCCACCATAACTAGATTTTGACCAGGAATATTCAGATTCCATTTTCTAACTAAATTCTGACACCATAGTCGTCACTAATCCAAATCGGCCGTAACTTAGAGGAATTGTCCACCCTGAACACGATTTTGTCTTCAGAGCCTTGTTCTGACCGTTTCTGAGAGTATGGAAGCGGCTCAAAGCCTAGTCAGCTCGGTACAGCAGAGGCTGGCTGTGTGATACAGCTGACACCTGGCCGCAAACACCGAGAAAGGGGAAAACTATCATCAAAGCAGTTTAACTCCTTACATGCCACAATTTGAAGAATCTAAACAGGGAAAGGAGGAGTGAGCTGTTTACATTTAAAAAATATGCAGATTTTTTTTAAAGAAGGATATTATTTAATCATTGCAATATTATACTTCTGTAGACTTACTCATTTACACCTCTCCTGCGATTCTTAACCCGATCACCGGTAGATCAATTCCTAAAAAATAAATAAAAATTGTTCAATCCCTAATAAAAATAAGGATTATTACCAAATTTATAAACTTTCTGCTGACAAGAATAATTTCATTAACTCAATATTGTAAGTGGTTTCGATATTTCAATTTTTCTCTTTCCTGCTTTTATTGTAGGGGTAGTTAATTTAATATTTGAATAGCTTGGACTTTATGAACGTGGAAATACCAATATTTTTTTATTTTGTTTATTTATTTTTAAATGAGGAAAATTGGGTGATTTAAACTTTTGTATTTCTAAAAGAGGTGAGCAGTCAGGTGAGCATACATTTATATAAATATATACTTTTTTTTTACTTTTTACGTATTTTATTTATTATTTTCTGCAATCTGGAGAGACTCCATATCATAATATTGGGCATTCAATTCGCGGAGAATAACTTTGAACAAATCGAATTTCCCGGGAAAATCCACAAATTCTGGCGAATTCAAATTTTGCCAGATCCGCTCATCGCTAATCCTTAATATTGTGTCATGTAAATGTTACTCTCGGCTATTGACGTTGGCATTTTAAGCTGCAAGTTGAAAAAGGCATAAAAAGTTTGAGAAAAACAAATTAAACTCTTAAAATCTCATGTATGAAAAATGGAAAAGACATTTGCCCATGAATAGGGAAAAATGGCGTGGTGATGAAACCGGGTAGGGACCTTTTACTCGGGGTGGACAATCTTCTGTACAGAGGTTCCTTCCTAACCATTGCCCAATAATCATATGTCTGGCGATAAAATGACAAACAAGAGCTGATTGGTTGTTATTGATTGTATCTTTCATGATGACTTCAAAATCATCTGATCTCTAGATGTAAGGAAGGGACGAGCTACTGACAACGGAGTCAGATGTGTGGGGGAGGGGGAGAAAGATAATTTTTACATGATAGAAACCAGAGAAAATCAACTTGCTGTATCGGAGCTCGTTATGGACCAATTAGTTGGTGATAATTCACAAGTATTTTTCTTTTCATTTATTACAAATATTTCTCATTGTGTAGATGTGGAATTACCAATTGAATCGAGTAGTGGACACACCGGAGCTATAAAAAAAAAAAAGGCAAAAATAGTCAAAACAAGTCCAAAAGCCAGACACAATAGATGAGCTATACTGAAGAACATGACATACACACCTTGTATTCCCGCTCCCACTGTGCCATACGCCATGTCCCCTGAGTACCCAGTAGTTATGAGAAGGAAAGGTTCTATGGGATTTTGCATTGTGTTGGAACTGAAGCCTCCACCATAATTAATTTCTGCCGAGACGTACTCAGTGTTAGGGATTGCCTTCCATTCGACATTTTGTAGAGGTTTCCCATTGAATAAGAATCCAGGAACACTCGAGGCCTTCGCTGTAATAATGGCCAAATTATTGTCAAATCCCTTCTGTCCAACAAAGCTGTAATTATGGAAGAACGATTCAGTATCTGGGATTTTGATCAGGAAAGATCCGAAGGGTTTGCCTTCAAAATTGCCACTAAAGCCGTAAAGAAAAGCCTGAATATTCTCTGTGCTGTGGATGGATAAGGGTTTGGATGCAGAAACCTTAATCTTCATTGGTTTTCCTGCTTCTAGGTTGGTCGTCAGCTTTTGTTCACCTGACTGGTACTCCAGATAAGTGTGTTTAGACGCCAAGACAGAAACTTGGCTGTCACTAGATGAGAAGGACGGGGCTGAGACAATGTAGGACTTTCCCCACTTTTTTTCTGGTAGGAGCTGTTCATAAACAAGGCTGCAACCTCCAACACCAGGAACACATGAATGGCCAGATAGGACGGCCACAGGATGTTGAGAGGTCACCGTGGTTCCGGAGAGGTCATCTGTACTCTGCAACTGCACGAAGTGGAACGGCTTCAGATCCACGGTCATGGTGTCACCCTTATTATAAATCTTCCCGTTGTAATGTACAGTTCCACTGAAGACCATGGTAATTGTAGTTAAACTATTATGGGCAGCAACAGCAAATTGTGCATAGTGTTTTGAAGGTCCATCAGTCGGGGTGAATATGGTGTATTTAGTTCCCCACTGGTCAACCGGGTAATGCAAAGCAACGTCTCCACTGGTTCCTGCAAAGTTGTAGGACATCACGGTGATATCATCATTGGCTTTAATGATCATGCTACTGGAAGATATCCCTGATCCTATAACCGGCTGGGGATTTGGGTACTCGAATGTCACTGGTTCTCCTTTCCTAACTGTGACCTCCTTCTTGTTATCAGAATTATTCATGGTCGTGGATATCGTGGTGGAAGATGGACACCGTCTAGGAAGTATGAGTTTCAATGTAGCAGTTGCGCTGCCTAATGCTGGCTGCAAAAACACGGTTTCAAATTCTTTTCCTCGTATGAAGATACTCGCTGTTGCTATAAATGAAACATACAGTTAGATTTACAGTTCAGGCCCTTTTTTCATAGACTAAAATAGTTTTAATCTAAATTGAAGAACAGAAAGTCTAACATCATAGACTTTACTAATCCGAAAGGAAATACCTTAGAGGGAATGTCCACCCAAAACACATTTGTGACCTAAAGTTGACATGTTACTAGTGATACAAGTGCACGAATTTATCAAAGATAACTCTGAGCAAGACAGTCTGACCCTTTACAGGCCATTGTGAAGGCTATCCTTGACCAGGCCTGAAGGAACGTTAATGACCAACCAATGTTTGTTGTTATTTTTTCTTTTTTTTTTTGCTTTTTCGCTCTTTGGCAGGAGTATTATGTATATTTTTTCATTGATGTGGCTACATGGGAGACAGTTTTATTACAAAACTAAACTTTTAAGGACTTACATGGTTGCCCCTGTACTGCCATTCCTTTGAATCCCACCAGTAGACCCGTTCCTGGAGAATAAATAGTACACATTACTTCATCTTCCCCAAAGTCTTCAGTTTTACTGATAAATTACCAATAGACAAAGTTTGTGTACGATTATACAATACAAGTTTTATTTGAAGCAGGTTTAATGTCTTATAGTCCGAAACAGATGGATGGATGGAAAATAGACATGAAAAATATAGGTGAAAAATAGATGGAAAAATAATTCAAATATTAATGAATTTTTTTTTCTTCGCGATATTTTGGACTCACAATGAAATACATTAACCCCATCCAGTCACGGAGAATGTTTGCTTTTTCGCTTCTATTTTATTTTCCCCTAACATTTTTTATTAACCCGTCCCCATATCTGTGTGAGAACTTGTACATGACGTTTCCTATTCTGGAAAAACCTCAGTGAGAATGAGAACAAATGCTTCCTAAGTTTTCTTTTTGGCATTCGGCTCGCCTTCTACAGCTAACTTTCCATGCCAAGTATTCGATGCGTTTTCCTAGTTTGTACTTTTGTGTGTAAAAATGCAGCATCTTACAGTTTTAGCAAAGTGTATGGGATTCTCTGAATCTCTCACCTTCTGTTCTTTTTGTGCTGCGTAAGCTGTTCTGTGATTTGACTTTTGAGACCTGAAATATGTCAATTTCTCTTGCGGTATATATATACATTTTATTTGCAGATTTCACCCACACATTTAAATTGGATGAGGAAAATTCACAGATAGAAAACACATCTGCAATTTTATTGCATTTCAATAGCGGGGGATGCAGGAGGATTATTCACCGGCTCAAAGGGCTGTTGTTTTTTTTAATGTGATAAAGTGGTATTTCATCTGGTTGGATGATGGCTGTATACATGGCTGGGTAATGGCTATAGACATGGCTGGGTAATGGCTATAGACATGGCTGGGTAATGGCTGTAGACATGGCTGAGTAATGGCTGTAGACATGGCTGGGTAATGGCTGTAGACATGGCTGGGTAATGGCTGTAGACATGGATGGGTGATGGCTGTAGATATGGCTGGGTAATGGCTGTAGATATGGCTGGGTAATGGCTGTCGACATGGCTGGGTAATGGCTGTAGACATGGCTGGGTAATGGCTGTAGACATGGCTGGGTAATGGCTGTAGACATGGCTGTAGACATGGCTGAGTAATGGCTGTAGACATGGCTGGGTAATGGCTGTAGACATGGCTTGGTGATGGCTGTAGACATGGCTAGGTAATGGCTGTAGACATGGCTGGGTAATGGCTGTAGACATGGCTGGGTAATGGCTGTAGACATGGCTTGGTGATGGCTGTAGACATGGCTAGGTAATGGCTGTAGACATGGCTGGGTAATGGCTGTAGACATGACAGGGTAATGGCTGTAGACATGGCTGGGTAATGGCTGTAGACATGGCTGGGTAATGGCTGTAGACATGACAGGGTAATGGCTGTAGACATGGCTGGGTAATGGCTGTAGACATGGCTGAGTAATGGCTGTAGACATGGCTGGGTAATGGCTGTAGACATGGCTGGGTAATGGCTGTAGACATGGCTCGGTAATGGCTGTAGACATGGCTGGGTAATGGCTGTAGACATGGCTTGGTGATGGCTGTAGACATGGCTGGGTAATGGCTGTAGACATGGCTAGGTAATGGCTGTAGACATGGCTCGGTAATGGCTGTAGACATGGCTGGGTAATGGCTGTAGACATGGCTGGGTAATAGCTGTAGACATGGCTTGGTGATGGCTGTAGATATGGCTGGGTGATGGCTGTAGACATGACTGGGTAATTGCTGTAGACATGGCTTGGTGATGGCTGTAGATATGGGTGGGTGATGGCTGTATACATGGCTGGGTAATGGCTGTAGACATGGATGGGTGATGGCTGTAGACATAGCTGGGTGATGGCTGTAGACATGACTGGGTAATGGCTGTAGACATGGCTTGGTGATGGCTGTAGATATGGGTGGGTGATGGCTGTAGACATGGCTGGGTAATGGCTGTAGACATGGATGGGTGATGGCTGTAGACATGGATGGGTGATGGCTGTAGACATGGCTGGGTAATGGCTGTAGACATGGCTGGGTGATGGCTGTAGACATGGCTGGGTAATGGCTGTAGACATGGCTGGGTGATGGCTGTAGACATGGCTGGGTAATGGCTGTAGACATGGCTGGGTGATGGCTGTAGACATGGCTGGGTAATGGCTGTAGACATGGCTGGGTGATGGCTGTAGACATGGCTGGGTAATGGCTGTAGACATGGCTGAGTAATGGCTGTAGACATGGCTGGGTGATGGCTGTAGACATGGCTGGGTAATGGCTGTAGACATGGCTGAGTAATGGCTGTAGACATGGCTGGGTAATGGCTGTAGACATGGCTGGGTAATGGCTGTAGACATGGATGGGTGATGGCTGTAGACATGGCTGGGTAATGGCTGTAGATATGGCTGGGTAATGGCTGTCGACATGGCTGGGTAATGGCTGTAGACATGGCTGGGTAATGGCTGTAGACATGGCTGAGTAATGGCTGTAGACATGGCTGGGTGATGGCTGTAGACATGGCTGGGTAATGGCTGTAGACATGGCTGAGTAATGGCTGTAGACATGGCTGGGTAATGGCTGTAGACATGGCTGGGTAATGGTGTAGACATGGATGGGTGATGGCTGTAGATATGGCTGGGTAATGGCTGTAGATATGGCTGGGTAATGGCTGTCGACATGGCTGGGTAATGGCTGTAGACATGGCTGGGTAATGGCTGTAGACATGGCTGGGTAATGGCTGTAGACATGGCTGTAGACATGGCTGAGTAATGGCTGTAGACATGGCTGGGTAATGGCTGTAGACATGGCTTGGTGATGGCTGTAGACATGGCTAGGTAATGGCTGTAGACATGGCTGGGTAATGGCTGTAGACATGGCTGGGTAATGGCTGTAGACATGGCTTGGTGATGGCTGTAGACATGGCTAGGTAATGGCTGTAGACATGGCTGGGTAATGGCTGTAGACATGACAGGGTAATGGCTGTAGACATGGCTGGGTAATGGCTGTAGACATGGCTGGGTAATGGCTGTAGACATGACAGGGTAATGGCTGTAGACATGGCTGGGTAATGGCTGTAGACATGGCTGAGTAATGGCTGTAGACATGGCTGGGTAATGGCTGTAGACATGGCTGGGTAATGGCTGTAGACATGGCTCGGTAATGGCTGTAGACATGGCTGGGTAATGGCTGTAGACATGGCTTGGTGATGGCTGTAGACATGGCTGGGTAATGGCTGTAGACATGGCTAGGTAATGGCTGTAGACATGGCTCGGTAATGGCTGTAGACATGGCTGGGTAATGGCTGTAGACATGGCTGGGTAATGGCTGTAGACATGGCTTGGTGATGGCTGTAGATATGGCTGGGTGATGGCTGTAGACATGACTGGGTAATTGCTGTAGACATGGCTTGGTGATGGCTGTAGATATGGGTGGGTGATGGCTGTATACATGGCTGGGTAATGGCTGTAGACATGGATGGGTGATGGCTGTAGACATAGCTGGGTGATGGCTGTAGACATGACTGGGTAATGGCTGTAGACATGGCTTGGTGATGGCTGTAGATATGGGTGGGTGATGGCTGTAGACATGGCTGGGTAATGGCTGTAGACATGGATGGGTGATGGTTGGAGACATGGCTGGGTAATGGCTGTAGACATGACTGGGTAATGGCTGTAGACATGGATGGGTGATGGCTGTAGACATAGCTGGGTGATGGCTGTAGACATGACTGGGTAATGGCTGAAGACATGGATGGGTGATGGCTGTAGACATGGCTGGGTGATGGCTGTAGACATGGCTGGGTAATGGCTGTAGACATGGCTGGGTAATGACTGTAGACATGGATGGGTGATGGCTATAGACATGGCTGGGTAATGGCTGTAGACATGGCTGGGTAATGGCTGTAGACATGGCTGGGTGATGGCTGTAGACATGGCTGGGTAATGGCTGTAGACATGGCTGGGTAATGGCTGTAGACATGGATGGGTGATGGCTGTAGATATGGCTGGTTAATGGCTGTAGATATGGCTGGGTAATGGCTGTAGATATGGCTGGGTGATGGCGATAGACATGGATGGGTAATGGCTGTAGACATGGCTGGGTAATGGCTATAGACATTGCTGGGTAATGGCTGCAGACATGGATGGGTGATGGCTGTAGACATGGCTGGGTGATGGCTGTAGACATGGCTGGGTAATGGCTGTAGACATGGATGGGTGATGGCTGTAGACATGGCTGGGTAATGGCTGTAGACATGGCTGGGTGATGGTTGTAGACATGGCTGGGTGATGGCTGTAGACATGGCTGGGTAATGGCTGTAGACATGACTGGATGATGGCTGTAGACATGGCTGGGTAATGGCTGTAGACATGGCTGGGTGATGGTTGTAGACATGGCTGGGTGATGGCTGTAGACATGGCTGGGTAATGGCTGTAGATATGGCTGGGTAATGGGTATAGACATGGCTAGGTAATGGCTGTAGACATGACTGGGTAATGGCTGTAGACATGACTGGGTAATGGCTGTAGACATGACTGGGTAATGGCTGTAGACATGGCTGAGTAATGGCTGTAGACATGGCTGGGTGATGGCTGTAGACATGGATGGGTGATGGCTGTAGATATGGCTGAGTGATGGCTGTAGATATGGGTGGAAGATGGAACATGGCTATAGTTAATGATGAATATTCCTCCTAATATAGGACGATTGCCATCCACTTCATAGGAGATTTGCCGTCCTTTTCATGAACATTATAGGTTGATATGTGAGATTTTAATGACCTGTGTCTGCGCAGTAGAATTTTACAACTTTCCAAACAGTGTCGTGTAATACCCCTCCACACCACATGGTGCGCTGTTAATAAGAATATGATAATGATCAGTACAATGCACAGATCAGTGGTGCACATAAATAGTAATAATTCTCTAACACACCGTCTAGTAGTAGACACAATCATAACATGAAATTAGAAAATAAATTTCTTTACTAGAAAGTAATATCTATAATATCCTGGATAACTAGAGAGTTTGCTCAGTTTCATGTTAGGAATACAGCTGTGTAATTTATAGGAATTTATTAAATGCCATTTTAGGTCTTACCGCAAAGTAATGCAGCCCACAGGCAAAACTTCATAAGTGATAGAGACTCCATATCTGAAACAGAAGAGAAAAAAGAAGCAAAATACAGATATTTCCTTCCTTTAATTTGATCTTGGCTCTATCACAAGAAGTCGGTGTTGGTACGGCCAGATGTCACCACTCAGTGGTCATGATCTGCACAGCAGGTTATAAGTGTCATTGTCCTGAAGCCCAGGATTCTTAGCGAGCCTCATTACTGTGTGCTGGGTACTAAAAAGAGCTATGACTTTAAGTGGGTACAGAGGAGGCTCCACTACTGTAGGAGACACTAAGGAGGCATCACTACTGTAGGAGGACACTAAGGAGACATCACTACTTTAGGAGACACTAAGGAGACATCACTACTGTAGGAGACACTAAGGAGACATCACTACTGTAGGAGGACACTAAGGAGGCATCACTACTGTAGAAGGACACTAAGGAGACATCACTACTGTAGGAGGACACTAAGGAGGCATCACTACTGTAGGAGGACACTAAGGAGACATCACTACTGAAGGTGGACACTAAGTAGACATCACTACTCTAGGATGACACTAAGGAGACAACACTACTGTAGGAGGACATTAAGGAGACATCACTACTGAAGGAGGACATTAAGGAGACATCACTACTGAAGGAGGACACTAAGGAGATATCACTACTGTAGGAGGACACTAAGGAGGCATCACTACTGTAGGAGGACACTAAGGAGGCATCACTACTGTAGGAGGACACTAAGGAGACATCACTACTGTAGGAGGACACTAAGGAGACATCGCTGCTGTAGGAGACACTAAGGAGACATCACTACTGTAGGAGGACACTAAGGAGACATCACTACTGTAAGAGACACTAAGGAGGCATCACTACTGTAGGAGGACACTAAGGAGACATCACTACTGTAGGAGGACACTAAGGAGACATCACTACTGTAGGAGGACACTAAGGAGGCATCACTACTGTAGGAGGACTGTCATGATCCCAATGGCAGGGGATCACAAAAGGACAAGCACAAAAAACAAAACAAGCTCTAGGGTGATGGAAACTGAGCTGACCGCGATCCTGAACCTCAACACACAACTAGCTGTAGCCGGGGAAAGTGCCTACGATGATTCTAGACGTCTCGCGCCAGCCGAAGAACTAACTTTCCCTATTAGAGGAAACACAGACCTCTCTTGCCTCCAGAGAAACACCCCACAGAAATAGCAGCCCCCCACATGTAATGACGGTGAAATGAGAGGAAAGCACATACGTAGTTATGAAAACAGATTCAGCAAAATGAGGCCCGCTAAAGCTAGATAGCAGAGGATACAAAAGTGAACTGCGCGGTCAGCGAAAAACCCTACAAAAAACCATCCTGAAATTACTTGAACTCATGTTCCAACTCATGGAACATGAGGAGTAATATCAGCCCACTAGAGCAACCAGCAAAAAGGAATCAAATATCTGCAAGCTGGACTAAGACAAAAATTAAGCAAAACGTGGAACAGGAAAATCAAAAACTTAGCTTGTCCTGAAGAATACAGAAGCGGGAAGCAGAGGTAACAAGACACACTGATTACATTGATAGCCGGCGAGGAAATGACAAGAAAGCCAGGTTAAATAGGAAACTCCCATATCCTGATAGAACAGGTGGACACCAGAGACCGCAGAAAACACAAGTCACCCAGTACCATCTGTAACCACCAGAGGGAGCCCAAAAACAGAATCCACAACAGAGGACACTAAGGAGACATCACTACTGTAGGAGACACTAAGGAGGCATCACTACTGTAGGAGGACGCAAAGGAGACATCACTACTGTAGGAGGGCAGTAAGGAGACATCACTACTGTAGGAGACACTAAGGAGACATCACTACTGTAGGAGGACACTAAGGAGACATCACTACTGTAGGAGGACACTAAGGAGAAATCACTACTGTAGGAGACACTAAGGAGGCATCACTACTGTAGGAGGACACTAAGGAGACATCACTACTGTAGGAGGACACTAAGGAGAAATCACTACTGTAGGAGACACTAAGGAGACATCACTACTGTAGGAGGACACTAAGGAGGCATCACTACTGTAGGAGGGCAGTAAGGAGACATCACTACTGAAGGAGACACTAAGGAGACATCACTACTGTAGGAGACACTAAGGAGACATCACTACTCTAGGAGGACACTAAGGAGACATCCCTACTGTAGGAGGACACTAAGGAGACATCACTACTGTAGGAGGACACTAAGGAGGCATCACTACTGTAGGAGGACACTAAGGAGACATCACTACTGTAGGAGGACACTAAGGAGGCATCACTACTGTAGGAGGGCAGTAAGGAGACATCACTACTGAAGGAGGACACTAAGGAGACATCACTACTGTAGGAGGACACTAAGGAGACATCACTACTGTAGGAGGACACTAAGGAGGCATCACTACTGTAGGAGGGCAGTAAGGAGACATCACTACTGAAGGAGACACTAAGGAGACATCACTACTGTAGGAGACACTAAGGAGACATCACTACTCTAGGAGGACACTAAGGAGACATCCCTACTGTAGGAGGACACTAAGGAGACATCACTACTGTAGGAGGACACTAAGGAGGCATCACTACTGTAGGAGGACACTAAGGAGACATCACTACTGTACGAGGACACTAAGTAGACATCACTACTCTACGAGGACACTGAGGAGACATCACTACTGTAGGAGGGCAGTAAGGAGACATCACTACTGAAGGAGACACTAAGGAGACATCACTACTGTAGGAGGACACTAAGGAGGCATCACTACTGTAGGAGGACACTAAGGAGACATCACTACTGTAGGAGGACACTAAGGAGACATCACTACTGTAGGAGGACACTAAGGAGACATCACTACAGTAGTAGACACTAAGGAGACATCACTACTGTAGGAGGACACTAAGGAGACATCACTACTGTAGGAGGGCAGTAAGGAGGCATTAATACTGTAAAGGAACACTAAGGAGACATCACTACTGTGGGAGGACACTAAGGAGACATCACTACTGTAGGAGACACTAAGGAGACATCACTACTGTAGGAGGACACTACGGAGGCATCAATATTGTAGGGGACACTAGGGAGGCATCGCTAAGGGAGAACTGAGGACCCCTTTTCTGGGGTCGGCTGTGAGGTGCTATCTTTAGGTTGGGGAAGGCCAATAGCCATGCAGTCTGCTTTAGCTTGGCTGGTTATCAAATATGGTGGGACCCCAGGCCATTTTTTTTATTATTTATTTAAATAATAAAAAAAAACAGTCTGTGGACCCATCTATTCTTAATAACCAGCCAAGATAAAGCTGACAATTGAGGATTGCATGTCTTCCTTTAAATTTATTAATTGTACAGAGTGCACCGCCAGACAATCACAGCCATGCCGATACTTGACATGGCTGTGATGTGGCAGGAAGTGCTCACACATTTAAGGCCTCTTTCACACTTCAGTTATTTGGCGTCAGTCACTACCGACATAGTGACGGATTGACGGATCCGTCACAATTGTTGTAAAAACGGTTCTAACGGATCCGTTTTTTTGACGGATCCGTTACTTGGGGGTTGTCTGGGAAAAGTATCTTCTTTTTGGAGCATGCGCAATTGAAAAAACGGATTGGGGCGACTGATCCGCCGAAAAAACGTTTGCGGCGGATCCGTCGCCCATAGGCGCCCATTCTATGGAATGGTGGACGCGACGGATCCGTCGCGATCTGCCATTTCGGCGGTGACAAAAAACGTTTCAATGTCCGTCTATTTTCAGAAAACGTCCGCCAAATTTCGACGGATCCGTCGCATGGCGGATGGAATGGACGACCATCCGTCACAATCCGTCACTAATGCAAGTCTATGGGAAAGTAACGGATCCGTCAAAAAAAATTGACGGATCCGTTATTTGAGGAAAATGGCGGTTTTAGACTGACGCCAAATAACTGAAGTGTGAAAGAGGCCTAAAGCTTATTGATTGTCTACGCTTCAGCCTTTCAACAAGCTTTGTTTGGGCGGCCAAACCCAAACAGTAACACAGACTTCCTGGGAGAAGTCCATTTTCGGGGTCTGTGTACGGACACTAGGCATGTGGTACAGACTCTAAACTTTACTGTTCAGGTTCGCCCATCTCAAATTATTACACAATACATCTCCTCCAGTTTGAAGTATCACTTTTTCCTTGGCACATTCAGCCAATTTTTTTTATCCTATATTATTAAAGTCTATGTTTTAATCACTTTTCTTTGGTGCTGGAGAACATCCCCTTTGGACCATTGTTAGCAATTAGACCTTGAGTTCCGACCAGAGCACACTCCGTGCTCCGCACCCAGACCGCCGACCGTCCACCCGGGAAGTTTCCGGGGATACTTATCTCTAACACAGGGGTGATGAGCTGAATCAACATTTTTTTATATTTTTTTTGTAATTTTGTAACTTCGTGTAGAGGAGAGGATCCCCATTCTGGGCTTGTACATATTAAAGGAGTTTTCTCTTTTTAGAAAACGTTCTTCTATAATCTCCTTTAATCATAAGAAAACAAATCAAATATTATTCACCCTTGCTGGGTCGGGCGCTGAATCTCCAACGTTACCCCGGTCTTTGTTGATTGTTCGCAGCGCTGATATCTTGTTAACAATGCTGTTGGCAGTCAGCAAACTCATCATCTTGTGCTGCCTACATCGGCAGAGCCGCTGAGCTCAGCGATTGGCTGCAGCGCTGACAACATGATAGCAGCTCTAAAGCCGAACTAAAAAGACCGGGGCAGCGGTGGCGACTCCGGGAGGGTGGGTAATACTCAGTGTGTTTTTTTATGACTACACTATAGAAAAAAGTTTTCGGAAAATAACCCCTTTAATTAAGAATGCTTTCACACCCTGAGTTTCTAGACCAAACCTTCTACTTACATGCAATGTTATATCATATCAGTGTATTTATACTTAAACCATATTGTTCTTTAATTTAATATCTTTTTATGGACATTAAATATAATTCTAATGTTATAATATTTAAAATGACTTCCAATCTTTTTTTTTTCATTATTTGCCATTTATAATTTTAGCAAAATTTGAAAAATTAAAAAGTGCAAGTATTTTTTTAGATCTATATCTGTGTAGTGAGTGTGATGGGTAATGGAAAAGCTTACCTGCTCCTCTAGTGCTCCGGTCTGTGACTACCCTGGATGGGGCAGTATTTATACCGGGTCCTGGACTCGCTAATAACATGAATTTACATATATTACAAAAGTTTTCTTGTCCAGTGACCCTCCCCTCACAATTGTGCAAGACGCACATGTATTCAGCTCATTGTGACCCTGGAGGAAAACCAAAATGTCAAATTAAAGCAAATGACATCTTTGTTGGATTGTTCATCACTAGGCGCCTCATTATCGACAGTGGATATGGAAAGTCTACACACCCCTATTAAATGCCAAATTACCGTACGTCTTGTAAAAAAAAATTCCACCAAGAAGAATCATTTCTACCTTTAATGTTACACATAATCTTTAAAATTCAATCTTTTTTGTTGGAAAAATAAAAATAAATAATAAAGTAAAATGATGCGTTTGTGCAAACCTGCACATCTAATACTGTGTAGAAGCCTCTGCCAGTATTCAGGCTTTTGGGATCTGAGTTTATCAGCACGGCACATGTAGAATTGGTGATCTTTACCGGCTTCTTCATGCAGTAGGTCCACACCTGTTAGATTTCAGGGGCATCTCCTGTGTACAGCGCCCTCTTGATTGTCTTCTGGTGAAGCAATTATTTTTGTTAATTTGGAGATATGATTAGGGTCATTTTTGTGCTGAAAGTGGAAATTCCTTTTTCATTTTCAACTTTTTAGCAGAGGCCTGAAGATTTCGAAGCAAAATTGACTGAATTTTTTTCTATTCATAATTCCCTCATCCTTGACTAAAACCCCAGTTCCAGCTTCCGAAAAATAGCCCCAAAGCAAAATGCTGCCTCCACCATGCCTCACTGTTGGTATTGTGATCTTCTGGTGATGCAGAGTGCTGGGTTTGCACCTTTTGGAGTTGTAGCCAAACATTTCAACCTTGGTCTCATCAGACTGTAAAATGAGGGTAAAATGTGATTAGATAATTCTGAACACGGCCACATCCCCTATTTTACCAATTATTGTAGTTTTGTTGGTTTTATTTTTATTTCACCCTCAAAATGATTTCAGTTTCTTTCTCAAATGGATTTGTGCACATTAATTTCGACATTAAAAGTAGAAAAAGTTCTGAAAGTATCCTCGGTGTGTAGACTTTTTATATCCCCAATAGGTAATCAAATTTTGGAGATTTATGATATCATCTTTTTTTCTTTTTTTACCCTTACCCTGGTCCTGTACCAGCTGTTCCCGTGGCCACGAGATTCCTACTTTTGCCTCTGTACCGGTATATCACTATACTAACCCCACAACTAAATGCACCCTTTAGTTTCACCTCTCTAAAGAGGGTCCATTTCTGCAGACCAGACAATTGCAAAGTAATGGGCACCCTTCTCTTTTTCACTAAAACTCCACAAAAAAAAAACCCCAACTGTTAGGAGTCAAGTTCCTGCCGCTGCACAGGGGGAATCTCGAACCATATCTGCTGCGGTCTCCCATTCTGCATCGGCTGCAGTGGAGCCTGCTCAGCGGAGACGTCAGTCCCAGCGTCTCACTGAATCTGATACTGTGCAAAGGGTTACTGCTGCCTCTCCAGGCTCTACTATTGTACCCTGCACTGGTCTGCGGCGATCAGGCTTTTCTGGGACTAAGTCCTGCTTTGCACACACTGATTAAGTAACAACCACAGGTACACTAATTGCTATATGCCAAATAATAAAATAATAAAATCTTGATTCAAATGCCAGTGACTTTTCTCTTTGCACACACTGAGCATGCCCATGGTATGATCTCTCAGTGGAGATCAAGGGTCACATGCTCAGGTACTGCAGCAACTTCTATTGGTCCTCCAGGAAGGTCCTGTACCTGATCAAGTTCTGTGGCAGCCTTCCATTGGTCCTTCTTGGAAGGTCCTTTAGGTGCTACAGCTATAAAAGGTTCTCATGACCGCACGGCCATGTGCTAGTATCAAATATGTACGAGCTCAGCGCCGGTGTGGTCGTGTGTGTGTTAGGGCTAGCGGAACGCACCAAATAATAAGATATATTAAGGTGCGTTCACAGCCCGGGGTCCACCGTGCAGAGATGGAACCTGCTGCCAAGTAATGACGGACTATATGGCGGTGCAAGCGAACCCTGTTAAGCCACAGGACCGCAATACCGCACTAAAGAGTGCAAGCAAGGAGTCAGCGAACTCAGTCCCAAGACTCAGGGTAGAAGTCCGTTCTGACTACTTGCACACAACACCGCAACTGGGTGTAATAACAAATAGTTTGAGAGCACCAAAGTGCGAACTGTGCCGTACTGGCAGACACCACCAGACACCCGGACGTGGGTAGGAAGCGCACTACTGGCGTGTGGCGCCGCACTGGCGGCCACAGCAATGGACGCTGATTCGTGTGTAAGACATAGTGAGGTTAGTCGGGCGCTAGATAGCAGCCATACACCTTACGCGAACAGTCATACAATAGGGTAGGGGTTTCCAAGGACGACTTGCACTCACAACAAACATGCGTATGTAATTGTACACTAGCGCATGGCCGTGCGGTCATGCGCAGCTTATATAGCTGCAGCACGTTCAGGACCTTCCAATAAAGGACCACTGGGAACCGCTGCAGCATCTGAACATGTGACCCTCGATCTCCAACGGGAGATCTCATCCTGGGCATGCTCAGAAGGGAAAAGGCAGGACTTAGTCCCAAAAGCGTCTGCTCACCGCTGCCTAGCACTGGCTTCAATGGCAGAAGCGGGAAAAGCAGTGAGACTGAGCCAGACGCTGGGACCGACGTCTCCTCTGAGCAGACTCCACTGCGGCTGGAGAAGAATGGGAGACCACAGCAGAGATGGTTAGAGATTCCCCCTGTGCAGAGGCGGGAACTCGACACCTAACAGTGTGTGGTCAGGGACCAGGCTGAAATAACCCCCTAGAATGCTGGCACCTCCAGCGAGAAGTTTTGTGTATGCAGTCAGGGACCCGGCTGAAATAAGCCATTAGAATTCCGGCTCCACCGGAGAGAAGCTGCTTGTTGGTTGGACTGCATGACCACTGTCAGCTCTACACAGTAGCTGTGTCCCCTGTGAGCTAAACAGGGCACAGCGTTCTCTTTACTACAGGCTCTGTGAAGTAACAGAGTTTGTTTGTAGTAATTTGCTTCGCCGCCTTACTTATCAGCAGGTTCTTTCCTGCACGGTGGATCCCGGGTTGCGAACGCACCTATCTCATCTAATAAATATATTCGGTGCGTTCCGCCAACCCTAACACCAACTTTTTCAACTCCGGAGTTTCCCCCGCCTACACTTGTATTACGGGCCTGATTACATCTGCCATTTTACCAATAGCAAAAATTGTTCCTATACAATGAAGCCCAAAGAGAAGAAACAATCCCCTAATGTGATCAGAATTGGCTCCGGCCTAATAATTCTCCCCATTTATTATAATTGCTGCCATTTTAATTTAAGTCGCACTTAATTCTGACCTATGAATGTAATTAATATGACATTTGGGGTAGAAGCCAAGCTCCTGAGTATCGGCTTTGTTTTTTGGGTGTCCCTATTCTGACCAGGAAATTATATGCCATTTATACATCTATAGATCCATTATATTCCATCCTGGCACAGGAAATACAAAAACTGATATTATCCTTTAATATGACTTTTATTTAGTTTGTCTGTGGTGCACAGTTGCTGTGGTTTCCAGTTCCTGAGTTACATGTCTGAGGCTTTTGGCTCCACTGCTGACTGGCTAGATTCTCCTTGGCGTCTCTTATCTGCCTGCAGCTTCCATGGTTTTTACTTTCTAGTTACTCCAGAGTTCTGTCTACTGCAAGTTCTCATTCTTCCAGGATCTCTGCTGAGTGTCCAGCGGTTTCCAGGACATCTCCAAGCCGCCTGCGGTTTCCATCATATTTGTACTTTCTTGTCTGAGGTCTCCATGATCCCTCCCATCTGCCTACAGCTTGCGATCCTTCAGTCTCCAGTTTGCATGCGTTCTTCAGTACCTCTGCAATATGCCTGTGGTTTCTAGTAACAGCTGTCTGTGGACTTCAGTACCTCTGCAATATGCCTGTGGTTTCCAGTAGAGATCAGTGAACCTTTCAAGTACCTTTCGCAGAACAGTGCGCCTATCGGTTCGACGAACGTACCCGAACCCCATTAGATTCAATGGGAGGTCCAACCAAACGTACAAACAACACCTTAAGGGGTGATAAAAAGCTTCCCAAACAGCTAAAATTCGGGGCACACACCATGAAAAGTGGCATCAATTGACACAGTAAAAATTTGCAAATGGCACGGCAGCAGTCAGCCATGGGCCATGCATGAGGTATCTGGGTCTGGCTCTACATTTACATCTTGGAACTGAAGTTTCAATGAGTGTCATAATGCCGCCATGTGCACATACAAAGCATATAGATGGAGCAATAGTCAGGTATGTAACCAGTCTCCGGTTAGTGGATTTCACAGCAATGGAGGTAAATATATGGAGAAAGTTTACTGTGGTAGATGGAATAGACGGGGATTTATGAAGGAGAAGGGCTGCAGTTACTGCTATCTTTAGGTTGGGCAAGGCCAATAGCCATGCCGTCTGCTTTAGCTTAAACAAACAAGGCAGCACACTATAGCGCCAAAACATGCAAACATAAAATATGAAAGTTAAACTGCATTACTGCACTAGATATATGAAAAAATGAGAGCGTTTAGCGCATAAATTGGCCATTTTACGTGTACCTGGTAGCCACTTTACGGCATCTCTCGTATACCAGGTCCTATGCTTTCCCTGCTGAGAACAAACGTCTTCATCTGAATGGGTACCTATGAAACCTCTTCTTAGACTAACTTTCTCTCTCTCTGTGGAGGGGTAATCGACCTACTGTGATTAAAACACCTGTCTGTGGCTAAGAGGCGGAGTGCTCGGTCAGAAGGCTAGTAAATACAAATTTCAAAAAACTGACCATCACATCCAAACATAGATCTAGTGTGAACAGGTGCTGAACCTAGAGTCACCAACTCGTACACAGTCAAACAAACAAGGCAGCACACTGTAGCGCCAAAACATGCAAACATAAAATATGAAAGTTAAACTGCATTAGCGCACTAGAAATATGAAAAAATGAGAGCGTTTAGTGCATAAATTGGCCAATTTACCTGTACCTGGTAGCCACTTTATGGCATCTCTCGTATACCAGGTCCTACGCTTTCCCTGTTGAGAACAAACATCTTGTTTGACTGTGTACGAGTTGGTGACTCTATGTTCAGCACCTGTTTATACTTGATCTATGTTTGGATGTGACCGTCAGTTTTTTGAAATTTGTATTTACTAGCCTTCTGACCGAGCACTCCGCCTCTTAGCCACAGACAGGTATTTTAATCGCAGCAGGTCCATTACCTCTCCAAAGAGAGAGAGAGAAATTTAGTCTAAGAAGAGGTTTCACAGGTACCCATTCCGATGGAGACGTTTATTCTCAGCAGGGAAAGCGTAGGACCTGGTATACAAGAGATGCCGTAAAGTGGCTACCAGGTACACGTAAATTGGCCAATTTATGCGCTAAATGCTCTATTTTTTTCATATTTCTAGTGCAGTAATGCAGTTTAACTTTCATATTTTATTTTTGCATGTTTTGGCGCTACAGTGTGCTGCCTTGTTTGTTTGACTGTGTACGAGTTGGTGACTCTAGGTTCAGCACCTGTTCACACTTGATCTATGTTTGGATGTGACGGTCAGTTTTTTGACATATTTGTGAAATTTGTCTGCTTTAGCTTGGCTGGTTATCAAATATGGTCGGACCCAAGGCAATTTTTTTATATTATTTAATCAAATAATAAAAAAAAACTGTGTGTGGACCCATCTATTCTTAGAGAACATGCTAACCGGCCGGCAGTAGTTACCTGTGTTGTCATGGTTCACGTGGCACTCCCGTGCCTATGTTTGTCTGCTGGGTGCTTGCCATCTGGAACTCTATGGCCTGGTTAAATATCGGAGTGCACCACCGGACCAAAAGTGATGTCACATGTGGTGACGCGGCCTGACTGGATGTGTGTGTGCATGTTGCTATGGAAGCAGAGTCGCTCCCCGGGGGCCGGAAGAGGCGTCATTGGTGGTCACATGATACACAGATCTGATGTGTCTGTAGATGGCTATGGGAACCACAGCGCTGGTATATGTGTAGAAAAACAATCTGAGTGTGATTGTGACCATAGTGGGGGTATAGGTGCTTTGGGTTCATGCATATAATAGAGGTACATGAAATGGGGGGACGCAGTAAAAATCAATGAATGATTTATGGAAAAATGTATCTGAGGTGCTCAGGGTTAGAATTGAATTGCATCTTTAAAGAGAGGACCCAAATGGATGGGTAAAAAAAAAAGAAAAATAGGAAAAGCCATAGTATGATGACAGAACATATCATGTTATACAGTGGGTGCAGAAAGTATTCAGACCCCTTTCAATTTTTCCCTCTTTGATTCATTGCTGCCATTTGGTAAATTCAAAAAAGTTAATTTTTTTCTCATTAATGTACACCCTGCACCCCATCTTGGCTGAAAAAAAAACCAAAAACGTAGAAACTTTTGCACATTTATTAAAAAAGAAACACTGAAATATCACATGGTCATAAGTATTCAGACCCTTTACTCAGTATTGAGGAGAAACACCTTTTGAGCTAGTACAGCGATGAGTCTCCTTGGGAATGATGCAACAAGTTTTTCACCCCTGGATTTGGGGACACTCGGCCATTCTCCCGGTACTTACCTACACGCAACCTCCGATCCTCACAAGATCTCCTTCTCTACTCCCCTCTTATCTCCTCTTCCCACAATCGTATACAAGATTTCTCCCGCGTATCACCCCTACTCTGGAACCCTCTACCACAACACATCAGACTCTCACCTACCATCGAAACCTCCAAAAAGAACCTGAAGACCCACCTCTTCCGACAAGCCTATAATCTGCAGTAACCACCGATCCACCAAACCGCTGCATGACCAGCTCTACCCTACCTACTGTATCCTCACCCATCCCTTGTAGATTGTGAGCCCTCGCGGGCAGGGGCCTCTCTCCTCCTGTACCAATTATGACTTGTATTGTTTAAGATTATTGTACTTGTTTTTATTATGTATACCCCTCCTCACATGTACAGCGCCATGGAATAAATGGCGCTATAACAATAAATAATAATAATAATTCTTCCTTACAGATCCTCTCCAGTTCCGTCAGGTTGGATGGTGAACGTTGGTAGACGGCATTTTCAGGTCTCTCCAGAAATGCTCAATTGGGTTTAGGTCAGGGCTCTGGTTGGGCCAGTCAAGAATAGTCACAGAGTTGTTCTGAAGCCGCTCCTTTGTTATTTTAGCTGTGTGCTTAAGGTCATTGTCTTGTTGGAAGGTGAACCTTCGGCCAAGTCTGAGGTCCAGAGAACTCTGGAAGAGGTATTCATCCAGGTTACCTCAATACTTGGCCACATTCATGTTTCCTTCAATGACAACCATTCGTCCTGTCCCTGCAGCTGAAGAACACTCCTATAGCATGATGCTGCCACCACCATGTTTCACTGTTGGGATTGTATTGGGCAGGTGATGAGCAGTGCCTGATTTTCTCCACATAGACCTTTTCGGTGATAATTCTAAGCAATATATCTTCATCTCATCAGACTAGAGAATCTTATTTATCATAGTCTTGGAGTACTTGTGTTATTTAGCACTCTGCCATAAAGGCCTGACTGGTGGAGGCTGCAGTGAGAGTTGACTTTGTGGAACTTTCTCCCATCTCCCTACTGCATCTCTGGAGCTCAGCCACAGTAATCTGGGGATTCTTCTTTACCTCTCTCACCAAGGCTCTTCTCCCACAATTCCTCAGTTTGGCTGGATTGCCAGGTCTAGGAAGACTTCTGGTGGTCCCAAACTTCTTCCATGTAAGGATTATGGAGGCCACTGTGCTCTTTTGAACCTTGAGTACTGCAGAAATTCTTTTGTAACCTTGGCCAGATCTGTGCCTTGCCACAAGTCGGTCTCTGAGCTCCTTGGCCAGTTCCTTTGACCTCATGATTCTCATTTGGTCTGACATTCACGATGAGCTGTGAGGTCTTATATAGACAGGTGTGCGCCTTTCTAAATCAGTTTAATTACACACAGAGCTGGACTCCAGTGAAGGAGTAGAACCATCTCAAGGAAAATCACAAGGAAATGGACAGCGTGTGACTAAAATATGAGTGTCGGAGCAAAGGGGCTGAATACTTATGACCATGTGATATTTCAGTTTTTCTTTTTTATAAAATATGCAAAAATTTAGCAAGGGGATAAAGCAAAGAACTAAGAAGTGAAACGTACGTTGGGGTTTTCCTTGGATCCAGCCCGGTGCTACCCACCCCTTGCCTCTATCGTTAAGCACTATTTATAGTAAAGAATACTCTTTTAGACTATTATGTCATACACACTTATACTTTTTGCTCTTCTGAATTAATGCTTTTTGCTAATGTGCGGTGGGTGTCTGGCACCAGTGGTCCTACTACGTCATCTTTGTGCACCTTATTTTCTTTTCTTTGTGTATTATTTTGTATTTTTATCAAATATTTTTGATACCAATAAATATTTCTTTCTAAATCAGTAAACTCCTCTTTTTCTCCTTTTTTTCCTACTCTCATGGAGTTGATTATTTCCCTGTCATGGGGTATGTCTTGCACAATATAGTGCAAACTTTTGTTGCCATTGTATGGTGTCCTCACAGTGAGCGATATATATAGCCAGGGGATTTTTGTTTATTTTGAACAATTACAAAATACTCACAATATACCGAGATCTCAATTTTTCCGCTACTTACAATTAAGATCTGCTTTCCAATCATATGTACGGAATACGGGTGCAGGTAGAGCTATTTCAACTCTACCGTTAATAGGAATTCTCAAATCACAAGGGCCTCAGGGACTCATCTCCTCTTTATATACCTATCTGTTATCCATAGGCGAAGAATCTACCTTAGATTTAATTAAGGGAAAATGGGGGAGGCTACTTCCAGATACACTAGGAGAAGAATGGGATGAAATCTTGGAATCTCCAACTAAGGTCTCCCCATCAATCAATAATAGGATGATCCAACTGTATATTATATATCAATCCTATTTGACCCCGAGTCGTCTATTTAAAATGGGCCATCTTCATTCATCAGACTGCTTGAGGTGTCATTCCAGTGACGCAGATTTCATTCATATGATATGGAAATGTCCTGTTGTTTTTCAATTTTGGAGAGAGGTAACGGTACTGTTGACATCCTTGGTGTCGATCCCTGTTCCACTTGAGCCACTGGTATGCCTGTTTGGGGTGTGGGAGGCAGAGACTTGGGATCACCACACGGGAATCTTTCTGAGAGAATCGCTATTTATGGCACGAAAGGTGTTAGCAATGCGTTGGATGGGAGGTTCCTGTCCATCTCTTAGAGCATGGATTGACTTAGTGAACTCAATTATTCCGTATGAGCGGACACTGTACCAAAACAGGGGTTGTCCAGCCAAATTTGAGAAGATATGGGGAAGATGGAACTCATCCTGTCATACTGTTTAGGCCAAGATAACTCAGTATACGCATAAAAAAAAAAAAGGGTATATGATTATGCAGACACTATTCACTCACAGGGCGGAGTCTATTTAGAACTCTCCTGCAAGAGGCACTATGTTATGTTAGTTTTGGAGGCTTTATTAGAAGTTAATGTAGTTAAGGTTCAAATAAGATGTTAATGATTAACATACACAGTTTATTATCTTTATAATATTTTATACATGGCTATGTATGGTAATTTTCTGTAACTAACTAATGGATAATGATGAATACAAGCAAATGTGTGTATAATCTATCCTGTAATTAATAAACGAATTTAAAAAAAAAACCTTTTGTTGCCATTATGATGTTACCTGGTTCTGTTCTCATATAAGAGGCTATGTGGGGCACATGCTGTATATAAGAGGCTATGTGGGGCACATGCTGTATATAAGAGGCTATGTGGGGCACATGCTGTATATAAGAGGCTATGTGGGGCACATGCTGTATATAATAGGCTATGTGGGGCACATGCTGTATATAAGAGGCTATGTGGGGCACATGCTGCATATAAGAGGCTATGTGGGGCATATGATGCATATAAGAAGCTATGTGAGGCATATGATGTATATAAGAGGCTATGTGGGGCATATGTTGTATATAAGAGGCTATGTGGGGCATATGATGTATATAAGAAGCTATGTGGGGGACATGCTGTATATAAGAGGATATGTGGGGCACATGCTGCATATAAGAGGCTATGTGGGGCACATGCTGCATATAAGAGGCTATGTGGGGCATATGATGTATATAAGAAGCTATGTGGGGCACATGCTGTATATAAGAGGCTATGTGGGGCACATGCTGCATATAAGAGGCTATGTGGGGCACATGCTGCATATAAGAGGCTATGTGGGGCATATGATGTATATAAGAAGCTATGTGGGGCACATGCTGTATATAAGAGGCTATGTGGGGCACATGCTGTATATAAGAGGCTATGTGGGGCACATGCTGCATATAAGAGGCTATGTGGGGCATATGATGCATATAAGAAGCTATGTGGGGCACATGCTGTATATAAGAGGCTATGTGGGGCACATGCTGTATATAAGAGGCTATGTGGGGCATATGATGTATATAAGAGGCTATGTGGGGCACATGCTGTATATAAGAGGCTATGTGGGGCACATGCTGTATATAAGAGGCTATGTGGGGCACATGCTGTAAATAAGGCTACTTTCACACTGGCGTTTTTTTTTTAATACGTCGCAATGCGTCGTTTAGGGGAAAAAACGCATCCTGCAAAGTTGTTTGCAAAATGCGTTTTAGCCCCATAGAGTTACATTACCGATGCATTGCGACGTATTGACACACATCGCAACCGTCTTCCGTGTTGTGACGGACCGCCGGGAGCAAAAAACGTTAAAAGTAACGTTTTTTGCAGCCGACGGACCGCTTTTTCCAACCGCGCATGCGCGGCCGGAACTCTGCCGCCACCTCCCCGCACCTCACAATGGGGCAGCAAATGCGCCGAAGAAATGCATCCACTCCTGTGACCGCTCACGCAACCAATCACAAGCCGCGACGTCATCGCAGGTCCTTCACTCGCTCATTCTTAGGAACGGAGGCTGCTGGTTGCAGCAGTTACAACCAAGGCGCGTCCGAGGGTGAGTATATCCATATTTTTTATTTTTATTCTTTATTTTACACATGAATATTCATCCCGATCCCGATTCCCGATATCGCAAAAATATCGGAACTCGGTATCGGAATTCCGATACCGCAAATATCGGCCGATACCCGATACTTGCGGTATCCGAATGCTCAACACTACCGAGCACCAATGAGAAGGAGCCACATCACGGACATGCTCAGCAGGGTGAAATCTGGACTTAGGCTACAGAGTACAACACTGCACGTGTGTATACCAGTAGTCACCATAGGCTTAGCTGGAGATCCTGCAGTAACTAGACATACAGCAGGATCCTGGGCAAGGCGCTGGGACCAGAGTCTAAAAAATCCTGGCGCCTAACAATTGGCTTGGCCCTCTACAACAGTCACTGTTTCTCATGTGTCCCCACAGGAAAATTCATTGCCCCCCCTGCCCTTAGAGGTTCACAAATTATAAGCGGCCCACACCCATGTTACTGTAATCCCCCCCAGACCTGATGTTATTCCATATTTAGCGCCTTGTACTACATGTATAGCGCAGTCCATCACCGCATCGCCTCCTAGTGGTGGAAGTAATTACTGCACACAACACATCTGAGCTGGATGATTTATTATTGTATAAGCAGATTATAATATTTGTTGCATCCGTCACCGTACATTATAATAATTCATTACTGTTATTATTATCCTGGAAATGATAATCTCACTTCCAGATCTAATCAGATGTTTGCATTAATCAATTTCACCTAATGAGTCATTATTGCAGATTTATAAAGAAAGAAAAGATGATTTATTATAAGATTTTTTTTAAAGTAAGTGACTAGAGAAGACCCTCGGATTTCTGTGCGCGCTGTTTATTTCAGGTGACAACTTTCCTCCAATATCTTGGTCTCTTCCAGGAATCACAGTATCTCAGAATATTAGATGTAATTTATCGGCACAGAACCTGCGGGACAGAGAAGGGGTTAATGATATATAAGATACGCACAGACACAACTCATACATGTGCACAGTGACTTTTTGTGATGCATTTGTTTACACAACTAGACATTATTTTTTCTTCATCTATTCTTAGTTGCAGCAACCATAACTTTTTTCATGGAAGCCTCACTACTATATGATGTCTTATTTTTCTTTTTGCCATGTTCTAGGGGCCATTTTGCATGTAATTAGCCATTACATTTATGTTTTTTTTTTTAGATTTACTTAATAAAAAGAAAAAATTAATCACACTGTTCATCAATCACCATAATTTTAATGCCCAATGTATTACATATTTTGTCATAGTTATTGAGATATTAAATATGCCGGGTTTATTTATGGATTTGTGATGTTTATTTTTCAAAAGTGTTTTAGAAGGGGATTATCATATTTGTTCTTCGTTATTTACTGGTAATTTTATTTTACTGGATCTACAATTATATAGAGATGTACCAGTATATAGAGATATGTTGTGAATTCTGTGGCAGAGCTCCCTCCTGTGGTCACAAGTGGTACTCCGGCTGATTCCCTCTGTGAGCTTCTGTTGGTGGAGGGAAGTGGTACTGCGGCTTCTGAGTTTCCTCCCTCAGGTGATCTGGTGAGGTCGTTAGGTGCTTCTCTACTTAACTCCACCTAGTGCTTTGATCCTGGCTTCCTGTCAATGTTCCAGTGTTGGACTTGCTTTTCCCTGGATCATTCCTGTGGCCTGCTGCTCTGCATAGCTAAGTTCTTCTTTGCTATTTGTTTGCTATTTTTTCTGTCCAGCTTGTCTAATTTGTTGCTGGAAGCTCTGGGACGCAAAGGGTGTACCTCCGTGCCGTTAGTTCGGTACGGAGGGTCTTTTTGCCCCCTTTGCGTGGTTTTCTTTAGGGTTTTGTGTAGACTGCAAAGTTACCTTTCCTATCCTCGCTCTGTTCAGAAAGTCGGGCCTCACTTTGCTAAATCTATTTCATCTCTGCGTTTGTCTTTTCATCTTACTCACAGTCATTATATGTGGGGGGCTGCCTTTTCCTTTGGGGTATTTCTCTGAGGCAAGGTAGGCTTATTTTCTATCTTCAGGCTAGTTAGTTTCTCAGGCTGTGCCGAGTTGCATAGGCAGAGTTAGGCGCAATCCACGGCTGCTTCTAGTGTTGTTTGGAGAGGATTAGGGATTGCGGTCTGCAGAGTTCCCACGTCTCAGAGCTCGTTCTATGATTTTGGGTTATTGTCAGATCACTGTATGTGCTCTGACCGCTATGTCCATTGTAGTACTGAATTGCCTTTCATAACAGAGATATATCTGTGTGTACCAGTACAATATGCCTGTTAAGAAGAAGAATACTGCTGAGATCTTTAGGCAGAGAAAATCCTTCTATCACTACCAAAGCAGCCTGTGGATCACTATTATAGCTTGTGTCTGCCGTGCTGCAGGTTGTGAATTTGAATGTTTGGAAAAGAAGACAAAAGTTTGCCTGGACACGAATAGATGAAAAAACTATTACATTTTATATTTAATCCAGAAAGATAGGCAGTGTTTATATAAACATACAAAAGATTTTACAAAGGGGATAAAAGCATACAGCATATACAATTACATAAAATTAAAAGGATTCACAAGAGAAACTTGCTAAACGCTGGTCACAAAAATGGTTCAGAGCTTGGCGAAGGAAAGCACTTCGATTGAGAAATGTCCAGTGAAACGTGGGTCAAGCCTACACAGGAATGTATCTACCGGCATTGTACACAGATCATAATTCACCTTGGCTTTTTAATGGCACAAGTGACACTCACACACTTCCTCTCCATCGACTCATAACTGGGCTGGATTTCAGAGAACTATAGGATGCTCCTTAATCTTAAGAAATTATGAGATTCTCAACTGTTACGAAATCTTCGCTCCTGAAGGTCCCCAAGTGGGAGACATCAATGTCATTTTTTTATCTTCATTTTATGGCATACATACATACTCTCCTCTATCTGGCCAATATTCAGTTGGTGGCATGCCGGCCATTGTTAAGTGACGTGAAACCATGCTTTGTGTTCGCCATTTCAGCAGGTTTCTGAAAATATGACTTTCCTATCTATTATATCAACAAAGTTCATAATAACCTCACTTCATAATTTCTATAAAGTAAACAGACAGATTTTATATTTTCTTTTTATCTCTAATCTATCGGTCGTAAATCTGCCCTTTTCTACATTCCTGTGCATTAAAACTGATTGGACTTACATCTGCTTGCCATTAGGATTTTCCTTACTTACCTGTTTCCAAAAGGAGGAAATCAGCTACATAGGGGGGGTTATGTGAAGGTGACTGGTTAGAGTGTAAGCTCTTTTTCTCCCTTCTGTGGAGATCTCTAAGGATTTGAATTCTTTCTTTATAGCAAAGTGGAAAACCATAGATGTGAAATACTGACGAATATGACATACACACCTTTTATACCCCAGTGCCACTGACCCATAGACCACATACTGAACATTGAGTGTCCAAAAGTCAAGAGGCCAAAAAGGTCTTCTACAGAGATGACCCAATAAATTTGAGTGGAATTGAATTTTAAATAAATTTTACAATTTTGCCAAAATGCCAATTTTTTATAATTTGCTTTTGAGCAGATTCAAAGAGATGGCGTCCACTTGCCGACATATTTCAAAACCTTAAAAATCCACCCAAGCTTCACTCACTTCCCTGCTGTAGCCCCTCTGCTCCTCACTGTCACCCGTCACGTCCTTGTCACTTATTCCCATCATCACAACTTGCATTGAACTACCTGAGCCTCCCACACTGGGCTAAGGCTTCCGGGTTTGAGTGGGACAAGGAGATTTCTGAACATGTGAGGATTTTGACACCTTGATCTTTGGTATGCTTGTGAAGAACCCTCCCAGGTGTAATCAAATCCAGAAGTCCTGGCCTAGTATAAAGGGACTGGGGATTTCAGTTCAAGAGGTGGAAACCTGAAGATGAAGCAAGAACTGGAAGGGTGACAGTGAGGAGCGGAGAGGTGAGTGGTGAGGTGAAAATAAGGATTTTCTTGATTTTTTACATATTATATTTGTTATGCTCTGGGGTCTGGAGAAACCTGAGAACATAACAACGTACAGTAAATTTGAACTTCCCGAGAAAACCTGTGCAAACAGGAGAATTTAAATTTTGCCTGATCAGCTCATCTCTAATGTTGTGGGATGTTGTATGGTGTTGGAGCTGAAGGCCTCACCATATCTACACTGCTCATAAAAATGAAGGGAACACTAAAATCCCACATCCTAGATATCCCTGAATGAAATATTTCACTTGCAAATCTTTATTCATTGCATAGTGGAATGTGTTCAGAACAATAAAACATAACAATTATCAATGAAAATCAAAATAAATATCCCACAGAGGTCTGGATTTGGAATGATACTCAAAATGAAAGTGGAAAATCAAATTACAGGCTGATCCAACTTCAGTGGAAATGCCTCATGACAAGGAAAAGATGCTCAGTAGTGTGTGTGGCCTCCACGTGCCTTTATGACCTCCCTACTGTACAAGGCCTGGGCATGCTCCTGATGAGGCAGCGGATGGTCTCCTGAGGAATCTCCTCCCAGACCTGGACTAAAGCATCTGCCAACTCCTGGACAGTCTGGAGCGAGACATGATGTCCCAGATGTGCTCAATTGGATTCAGGTCTGGGGAACGGGCGGGCCAGTCCATAGCTTCAATGCCTTCATATTGCAGGAACTGCTGACTCACTCCAGCCAAATGAGGTCTGGCATTGTCCTGCATTAGGTGGAACCCAGGGCCAACCACACCAGCATATGGCCTCACAAGGGGTCTGAGGATCTCATCTCGGTACCTAATGGCAGTCAGGCTACTTCTGGCGAGCACATGGAGGGCTGTGCGGCCCTCCAAAGAAATGCCACACCACACCATTACTGATCCACTGCCAAACCAGTCATGATGAAGGATGTAGCAGGCAGCAGATTGCTCTCCACGGCTTCAGCAGACTCTGTCACGTCTGTCACATGTGCTCTGTGTGATCCTGCTTTCATTTGTGAAGAGCACAGGGCTCCAGTGGTGAATTTGCCAATCCTGGTGTTCTGTGGCAAATGCCAAGCGTCCTGCACGGTGTTGTGCTGTGAGCACAACCCCCCATCTGTGGACGTCGGGCACTCAGACCATCCTCATGGAGTCTGTTTCTAACCATTTGTGCAGACACATGCACTTTTGTGGCCTGCTGGAGGTCATTTTGCAGGGCTCTGGCAGTGTTCCTCCTGTTCCTCCTTACACAAAGGCTGAGGTAGTGGTCCTACTGCTGGGGTGTTGCCCTCCTACGGCCCCCTCCACATCTCCTGGTGTACTGGCCTGTCACCTGGTAGTGTCTCCAACCTCTGGACACAGACACAGCAAACCTTCTTGCCACATCTCGCATTGATGTGCCATCCTGGATGAGCTGCACTACCTGAGCCACTTGTGTGGGTTGCAGAGTCCGTCTCATGCTACCACGAGCGTGAAAGCACAACCAACATTCAAAAGTGACCAAAACATCAGCCCAGAAGCATTGGTACTGAGATGTGGTCTGTGGACTCCCCACCTGCAGAACCATTCCTTTTCTGACTAAATTCTTACACCATAGATGTCACTAATCCAAATAGGCCATAACTTAGAGGGATTGTCCACTCTGAACACGATTTTGTCTTCAGAGCCCTTTTCTGATGGGTGTGAGAGTATGGAAGTGACTCAAAGCGGAGTCCTCTCAGTACAGCAGAGGCTGGCTGTGTTATACAGCCTTACACCTGCCCGCAAACACCGAGATAGCGGAAAACTACCATCAAAGCAGTTTAACTCCTTACATGCCACAATTTGAAGAGTTTAAACAGGGAAAAGATGAGTGACCTGTTTACATTTAAAAAAAATATACAGATTTTTTAAAGAAGGATATCATGTTAACATTACAATATTGCACTTTTGTAGACTTACTTGTTTACACCTCTCCTGCGATTCTTTACACGATCACCTGTAGAACAATTCTTAAAAAGAAAAAAAAAAGAATTGTTCAATCCCTGTTACATATAAGAATTATTACCACATTTATAAAGTTTCTGCTGATGAGAAGAATTTCATTATCTTAGTACAACCAATATTACAAGTGGTTGTGATATTTTGATTTTTCTATTTCCTGCAGTTATTCTAGGGGTAGTTAACTTACAGAGAACCTGTCCCCAGAAATACCGCTGCTAACCTGAAGATATACAGTCAATATACATCTATTTTTTAGGCTTGGGGGGACCAATATACATGGCCCCTTACCAGCCTGAGAATACCAGCCCTCAACTGCCTGTTTTAGCTTGGCTGGTCGTCAAAAATGGGGCCATTTTTTTTCAATTTAAATAATTGTAAAAAAACAACGTGGGTACCCTTCTATTTTTGATAACCCGCCATGATAAAGCTGACAACTGAGGGTTGCAGCCTGCAGCTGTCAGTTTTGCCTGTGTCAGTAAGGCGGTCAGTTTTGCCTTAGATGGACCTGTAGAAGCGCTACCTGAGCGCGAAACAGCCGTCGTCCACTTGTTCCCTGCATGTCTCCCCCTGCACGCCGCACTACCATGTGATGAATGCCCGGATCATTTGAAATAAAGGACTTTTAAATCATAGAGGAAACTGGGGAGTGCTGCCTTTCACACTTTCGTCTTCAGATATTTACTAATCATCGGCATCCTGCATTTTTGGCCTCTAGATGCCAAAATGAGACATCCCTGGTATAGATGAGCAAATAGAGTAGAATTAAATTCCACAAAAATCTGCATTTTCCAAAATGCTAATTTTTTTATAATTTGATTCTGCACTGATTGATCAAAGTGGCAGTCAGCTGGCCACCATTTTGCTCTTCATCACATACTCTTATTACCGCTATTAGAACTGAAATCCGGGGCTAGTCTGAGACTTCCCGCTGTGATGGAGCCCAGGAGCAGGAGGGCTTTAGAGGTGAGCATACATTTATACATTTTATTTTTTTACTTTTTACGTATTTTATTTATTATTCTCTACAATCTGGAGAGACTCCATATCATAATAAAGGACTTTCAATTCGCGGAGAAGAACTTTGCACAAATTGAATTTCCAGGGAAAATATCCACGCAATCTGCTGAATTTAAATTGTGCCAAATCCGCTCATCGCTAATCCTTAATATTGTGTCATATAAATGTTACTTTCAGATATTGACATTAGCATTTGAAACTGCAGCAAATTGAGCGAGTTGAAAAAGACAAAAAAAGTTTGAGAAAAACAAATTAAACTCTAAAAATATGATGTATGCAAAAGGCAAGAAAAGTTTGCCTGTGAACATGGAAAAATGGCTCGGTGTTAAACTGGTAACACACGGTGGACGATCCTCTGTACAGAGGTTCCATCTTAACCATTGCCCAATATTCATATTTCCAGTGATAAAATGACAAACAAGAGCTGATTGGTTGTTATTGATGGTAAACCTTCATGATGAATTTAAAATCATCAGATCTCTAAGTGTAAGGAAGGGACGAGCTGCCGACAACAGAGTCAGATATGTGGGGGAGGGGGACAAAAAGGAAGTTAATTGTTACATGATAGAAACCAGAGACAGTCAACTTGCTGTATCGGAGCATTTAGTTGGTGATAATTTACAAGTATTTTTCTTTTCACTTGTTCCTAATATTTCTCATTGTGTAGATGTGAATTACCAATGGAATCGAATAGTGGAGACTCAAGAGCTGGAAAGAAAAAGTCAAATACAGTCAAAACAAGTCCAAAAGCCAGACACAATAGATGAGATATACTGAAGAATATGACATACACACCTTGTATTCCCGCTCCCACTGTGCCATACGCCATGTCCCCTGAGTACCCAGTAGTTATAAGACTGAAAGGTTCTATGGGATTTTGCATTGTGTTGGAACTGAAGCCTCCACCATAATTAATTTCTGCCGAGACGTACTCAGTGTTAGGGATTGCCTTCCATTCTGCATTTTGTAGAGGTTTCCCATTAAATAAGAATCCAGATACACTTGAGGCCTTCGCTGTAATAATGGCCAAATTATTGTCGAATCCCTTCTGTCCAATGAGGCTGTAATTATGGAAGAACGATTTAGTATCTGGGATTTTGGTCAGGAAAGATCCGTAGGGTTTGCCTTCAAAATTGCCACTAAAGCCATAAAGAAAAGCCTGAATATTCTCTGTGCTGTGGATGGATAAGGGTTTGGATGCAGAAACCTTAATCTTCATCGGTTTTCCTGCTTCTAGGTTGGTCGTCAGCTTTTCTTCACCTGACTGGTACTCCAGATAAGTGGGTTTAGACGCCAAGACAGAAATTTGGCTGTCACTAGGTAAGAAGGACGGGGCTGAGACAATGTAGGACTTTCCCCAATTTTCTTCTGGCAGGAGCTGTTCATAAACAAGACTGCAACCTCCAACACCAGGAACACATGAATGGCCAGATAGGACGGCCACAGGATGTTGAGAGGTCACCGTGGTTCCGGAGAGGTCATCTGTACTCTGCAACTGCAGGAAGTGAAACGGCTTCAGATCTACGGTCATGGTGTCACCCTTATTATAATTCTTCCCGTTGTAATGTACAGTTCCACTGAAGACCATGGTAATTGTAGTTAAAATATCACGGGCAACAACAACAAATTGTGCATAGTGTTTTGAAGGTCCATCAGTCGGGGTGAATATGGTGTATTTAGTTCCCCACTGGTCAATCGGGTAATGTAAAGCAACATCTCCACTGGTTCCTACAAAGTTACGGGACATCACGGTGATGTCATCAATGGCTTTAATGATCATGCTACCGGAAGATATCCCTGATCCTATAACCGGCTGGGGATTTGGGTATTCAAATGTTGATCGTTTTTGTTTCCTAACTGTGATCTCCTTCTTCTCAGAATTATTAATGGACGAAGATGCGAAGGTAGGAAATGGACAAGGCTCATTAATATAGATGACATTCCCTATAGGGTAGTCTATAGGAGGCGACCGAAACCCCAAAACAAATTCTCTTCCTCCAGGAGTATATATCCTCCCACCTAAAATGAAACTTGCAGTGAGATTTACAGTTCAGGTTTTTTTTTTCATAGAATAATATTGTCTTGAATCTTGATTGGTCAATAAAGCAAAGGTCTGACACCGCAAACTTCACTAATCCTAAAGGCCATACATTAGAGGGAATGTCCACCCTGAATGCCTTTGACTATAAGTCTGACTACAAGTGCCGGAATTAAAGATAACTCTGAGAAAGACAGTCTGACCATGGTGAAAGCTATCCTTGCACGCAGTAGATTGGGGTCACCTATCTGCATGTTTCCTGCTCATGGCTAGTGATGGCCACAGACAGGGCTTCATAGGGCAATGCCGACATTACAGAAGTATTACAGTGTATTGTGTGATTACGAGACCCCTAATGAGATTTACCAATTAATGACCAGCCAACTTTTTTTTCACCTTTTCTATCTTCAGCTGGAGTAATTTTTTTTATCATTGATGTGGCTGCAAGTAGGACATTAACATCACAAAACTAAACTTGTGTCCACTTACACAGCGCGACCTGTCCTGCCGTTCCTTTGAATCCCACCAGTAGACCCGATCCTGGAGAATAAATAGCACAAATTACTTCATCTTCCCCAAAATCTTCAGTTTTGATGATAAATTAACAATAGACAAATTTCACGCACGATTACAGAACCAGAATAAAAGTTTTATTTTAAGCAATTTCACGCACAATTATAGAATAAAAGTTTTATTTTAAGCAGGATTAATTTCTTGGACTCTGAAGTAGACGGATGGATGGAAAATAGATAGACATGAAAAATATAGGTGAAAAATAGATGGAAAAATGATGCATATATTATTTAAAGATTCTTTTCTTCTCTATATTTCGGACTCACAATGAAATACATTGAATGTTAGTTACCTGTATTAACGGTCGTACCAACATTAACTCCATCCAGTCAAGGGCACTTTTTGCACTTTTATTTTCTCTTCCCCTAACTTTTCTATTTATCCGTCCCCATATCTGTGTGAGAACGTGATGACGTTTCCTATTCTGGAAAAACCTCAGTGAGAATGAGAGCAAATACTTCTTATGTTTTCTTTACGGCATTCGGCTCGCCTTCTACAGCTAACTTTCCATGATGAGTATTTGCTGCGTTTTTCTGGTTTGTACTTTTAAGTGAAAAAAATGCAGCGTCTTACAGTTTCTGTATCTGAATCTGATGCCCACGGTACTTTTTATGCAAAAACTTATCTGTGGTGTTACTTTTGAAATCTGAAACATGTCAATTTATTTTGAGGTAGATATATACATTTGTATTTTTATTGCATTTCAATAGCAGGGGATGCAGGATGAGTATTCATGGGTTCAAATGGATGTTGCTTTTTATGCAATAAAGTGGTATGTAATCTGGTTGGATGATGGTTATACACATGGCTGGGTGATGGCTGTAGACATGGCTGGGTGATGGCTGGAGACATGGCTGGGTAATGGCTGTAGACATGGCTGGGTAATGGGTGTAGACATGGCTGGGTGATGGCTGTAGACATGACTGGTTGATGGCTGTAGACATGGATGGGTGATGGCTGTAGACATTGCTGGGTAATGGCTGTAGACATGGCTGAGTAATGGGTGTAGACATGGCTGGGTAATGGGTGTAGACATGGATGGGTGATGGCTGTAGACATGACTGGGTAATGGCTGTAGACATGGCTGGGTAATGGTTGTAGACATGGCTGGGTAATGGGTGTAGACATGGCTGGGTAATGGCTGTAGACATGGATGGGTGATGGCTGTAGACATGACTGGGTGATGGCTGTAGACATGGATGGGTGATGGCTGTAGACATGACTGGGTAATGGCTGTAGACATGGCTGGGTAATGGTTGTAGACATGGCTGGGTAATGGGTGTAGACATGGCTGGGTAATGGCTGTAGACATGGATGGGTGATGGCTGTAGATATGGCTGAGTGATAGCTGTAGACATGGCTGGGTAATGGCTGTAGACATGGCTGGGTAATGGCTGTAGACATGGCTGGGTAATGGCTGGAGACATTGCTGGGTAATGGCTGTAGACATGGCTGAGTAATGGATGTAGACATGGCTGGGTGATGGCTATAGACATGGCTGGGTGATGGCTGTAGACATGGCTGGTTGATGGCTGTAGACATGGCTGGGTGATGGCTGTAGACATGACAGGGTAATGGCTGTAGACATGGCTGGGTAATGGCTGTAGACATGGCTGGGTAATGGCTGTAGACATGGCTGGGTAATGGCTGTAGAAATGGCTGAATAATGGGTGTAGACATGGCTGGGTAATGGCTGTAGACATGGCTGAGTAATGGCTGTAGACATGGCTGGGTAATGGCTGTAGACATGGCTGAGTAATGGGTGTAGACATGGCTGGGTGATGGCTGTAGACATGGCTGGGTGATGGCTGGAGACATGGCTGGATAATGGCTGTAGACATGGCTGGGTAATGGCTGGAGACATGGCTGGGTAATGGCTGTAGACATGACTGGGTAATGGCTGGAGACATGGCTGGGTAATGGCTGTAGACATGGCTGGGTAATGGCTGTAGACATGGCTGGGTAATGGCTGTAGACATGACTGGGTAATGGCTGTAGACATGACTGGGTAATGGCTGTAGACATGGCTGAGTGATGGCTGTAGACATGGCTGGGTGATGGCTGTAGACATGGCTGGGTGATGGCTGTAGACATGGCTGGGTGATGGCTGTAGACATGGATGGGTGATGGCTGTAGACATGGCTGGGTGATGGCTGTAGACATGGCTGGGTGATGGCTGTAGACATGGCTGAGTAATGGCTGTAGACATGGCTGAGTAATGGCTGTAGACATGGCTGGGTAATGGCTGTAGACATGGCTGGGTAATGGCTGTAGAAATGGCTGAATAATGGGTGTAGACATGGCTGGGTAATGGCTGTAGACATGGATGGGTGATGGCTGTAGATATGGCTGAGTAATGGCTGTAGACATGGCTGGGTAATGGCTGTAGACATGGCTGAGTAATGGGTGTAGACATGGCTGGGTGATGGCTGTAGACATGGCTGGGTGATGGCTGGAGACATGGCTGGATAATGGCTGTAGACATGGCTGGGTAATGGCTGGAGACATGGCTGGGTAATGGCTGTAGACATGACTGGGTAATGGCTGGAGACATGGCTGGGTAATGGCTGTAGACATGGCTGAGTAATGGGTGTAGACATGGCTGGGTAATGGCTGTAGACATGGCTGGGTAATGGCTGTAGACATGGCTGAGTAATGGGTGTAGACATGGCTGAGTAATGGCTGTAGACATGGCTGGGTAATGGCTGTAGATATGGCTGGGTAATGGCTGTAGACATGACTGGGTGATGGCTGTAGACATGGCTGGGTAATGGCTGTAGACATGACTGGGTAATGGCTGTAGACATGGCTGGGTAATGGCTGTAGACATGGCTGAGTGATGGCTGTAGATATGGGTGGAAGATGGGACATGGCTATAGTTAATGATGAATATTCCTCCTAATATGGGACAATTGCCATCCACTTCATAGGAGATTTGCCGTCCTTTTCATGAACATTATAGGTTGATATGTGAGATTTTAAGGACCTGTGTCTACATAGTAGATTTTTACAACTTTCCAAACAGTGTCGTGTAATACCCCTCCACACCACATGGTGCGCTGTTAATAAGAATATGATAATGATCAGTACAATGCACAGATCAGTGGTGCACATAAATAATAATAATTCTCTAACACACCGTCTAGTAGTAGACACAATCATTACATGAAATTAGAAAATAAATATCTTTACTAGAAAGTAACATCTATAATATCCTGGATAACTAGAGAGTTTGCTCAGTTTCATGTTAGGAATACAGCTGTGTAATTTATAGGAATTTATTAAATGCCATTTTAGGTCTTACCACAAAGTAATACACCCCACAGGCGAAACTTCATAAGTGATAGAGACTCCATATCTGAAACAGAAGAGACAAAAGAAACAATATACAGATATTTCCTTCCTTTAATTTGATCTTGGCTCTATCACAAGATGTCGGTGTCTGCATGTCCAGATGTCACCACTCAGTGGTTATGATCTGCACCACAGGTTATAAGTGTCATTTCCCTGAAGCCCAGGATTCTTAGCGAGCCTCCTTACTGTGTGCTGGGTACTAAAAAGAGCTATGACTTTAAGTGGGGACAGAGGAGGCTCCACTAATCTGAACGGGCACTAAGGAGGCATCACTACTATAGTAGGGCAGTAAAGAGGCATCACTACTGTAAGGGAGCACTGAGGAGACATCACTACTGTAAGGGAGCACTGAGGAGACATCACTACTGTAAGGGAGCACTAAGGAGGCATCACTACTGTAGGAGGACACTAAGGAGGCATCACTACTGTAGGAGGACACTAAGGAGACATCACTACTGTAGGAGACACTAAGGAGGCATCACTACTGTAGGAGGACACTAAGGAGACATCACTACTGTAAGGGAGCACTAAGGAGACATCACTACTGTAGGAGGACACTAAGGAGACATCACTACTGTAGGAGACACTAAGGATGCATCACTACTGTAGGAGGACACTAAGGAGACATCACTACTGTAAGGGAGCACTAAGGAGACATCACTACTGTAGGAGACACTAAGGAGGCATCACTACTGTAGGAGGACACTAAGGAGACATCACTACTGTAGGAGACACTAAGGAGGCATCACTACTATAGTAGGGCAGTAAAGAGGCATCACTACTGTAAAGGAGCACTGAGGAGACATCACTACTGTAGGAGGACACTAAGGAGACATCACTACTGTAAGGGGGCACTAAGGAGACATCACTACTGTAGGAGGACAGTAAGGAGGCATCACTACTGTAGGAGGACACTAAAGAGACATCACTACTGTAGGGGGACACTAAGGAGACATCACTACTGTAGGAGGACACTAAGGAGGCATCACTACTGTAGGAGGGCACTAAGGAGGCATCGCTACTGTAAGGGAGCACTAAGGAGGCATCACTACTGTTGGAGGACACTAAGGAAGCATCACTACTATAGGAGGACACTAAGGAGACATCACTACTGTAGGAGGACACTAAGGAGACATCACTACTGTAGGAGGACACTAAGGAGGCATCACTACTGTAGGAGGGCAGTAAAGAGGCATCACTAATGTAAGAGGGCAGTAAAGAGGCATCACTACTGTAGGAGGACACTAAGGAGACATCACTACTGTAGGAGGGCAGTAAAGAGGCATCACTAATGTAAGAGAGCACTGAGGAGGCATCACTACTGTAAGGGAGCACTAAGGAGACATAACTACTGTAGTAGGGCAGTAAAGAGGCATCACTAATGTAAGGGAGCACTGAGGAGGCATCACTACTGTAGGAGGACACTAAGGAGGCATCACTACTGTAGGAGGACACTAAGGAGACATCACTACTGTAGGAGGACACTAATGAGACATCACTACTGTAGGAGGACACTAAGGAGACATGACTACTGTAGGAGGACACTAAGGAGACATCACTACTGTAGTAGGGCAGTAAAGAGGCATCACTACTGTAAGGGAGCACTAAGGAGGCATCACTTTTTTAAGGGGCACTAAGGAAGTATCACTACTGTAAAGGAACACTAAGGAGGCATCATTCCTGTAGGAGGGCAGTAAGGAGGCATCGCTACTGTAAGGGAGCACTGAGGAAGCATCACTAATGTAAAGAAACACTAAGGAGGCATCACTAGTGTAACGGGATACAATGAAGGCATCACTACTATAAGGAGGCGCTAAGGAGGCATCAATATTTTGGGGGACATTAGAGAGACATCACTACTGTAAGGGAGCATTGAGGACCCCTTTTCTGGGTTTGGCTACGTGCTGCTATCTTTAGGTTGGGAATGGCCAATATCCATGCCGTCTGCTTTAGCTTGACTGGTTATCAAATATGGTGGGACCCCAGGCCGTTTTTTTTCATTATTTATTTAAATAATTTTATAAAAACGGTGTGTGTACCCATCTATTCTTGACAACCAGCCAAGGTAAAACTGTCGATTTTTTAAATGTATTAATTGTACACAATGCTCCATCAGACAATCACAGCCATGCCGATACTTGACCTGGCTGTGATGTGGCAGGAAGTGCTCACACAGTAGAAGCTTGTTGATTGTCTACGCTCATCCTTCCAACAAGCTTTGTTTGGGCGGCCAAAACCTGAACAGTAACACAGACTTCCCGGGAGAAGTCTGTTTTCGGGGGTCTGTGTAGGACACTAGGCATCCTGTAATGACCCCAAACTTTACTGGTCAGGTTCGCCCATGTCAAAAATTACATAATACATCTCCTCGGGTTTCAAGTATCACTTTTTCCTTGGCGCGTTCTGAATTTTTTTTTTATCCTATATGATTAACGTCTATGTTTTAATCACTTTTCTTTGGTGCTGGAGAACATCCCCTTTGGACCATTGTTAGCAATTAGACCTTGAGTTCTGTCCAGAGCACACTCCGTGCTCCGCACCCAGACCGCCGACCGGACCGCAACTGAACTAAAAAGACCGGGGCAGCGGTGGCGACTCAGGGAAGGCGGGTAATTCTCGGTGTGTTTTCTATCACTGCACTATGGAAGAAAGTTTCCTGAAAATAACCCCTTTCATTAAGAACGCATTCACACCCTGAGTATCTAGACCAAACCTTCCACTTACATGCAGTGTTATATTATATCAGTGTATTTATAATTAATCCATATTATTCTTTAATTTAATATCCGTTTATGGAAATTAAATATAATTCTAATGTTATAATATTTAAAATAATTTCCAATCTTTTTTTTTCATTGTTTGCCATTTATAACTTTAGCAAAATTTGAAAAATTAAAAAGTACAAGTATTTTTTTTAGATCTATATCTGTGTAGTGTGAGTGTGATGGGTAATGGAAAAGCTTACCTGCTCCTCTACTGCTCCGGTCTGTGACTACCCTGGATGGGGCAGTATTTATACCGGGTCCTGGACTCACTAATAACATGAATTTACATATATTACAAAAGCTACCTTGTCCAGTGACCCTCCCCTCACAATTGTGCAAGACGCACATGTATTCAGCTCATTGTGACCCTGGAGGAAAACCAAAATGTCAAATTATAGCAAGTAACATCTCTGTAGGATTGTTCATCACTAGTCGCCCCCTTATCGAAAGCGGATATGAAAAGTTTACAAACCCCTATTAAATGCCAAATCCACCAAGAAGAATAATTTCTACCTTAATGTTTCACATAATCTTTAAAATTCAATCTTTTTTGTTGGAAAAATACAAATAAACAATGCGTTTGTATAAACCTGCACATCTAATACAGCATAGAAGCCCCTTATCTGCCAGCATTCAGGCTTTTGGGGTCTGAGTTTATCAGCATGGTACATGTAGAATTGGTGATCTTTACCCGCTTCTTCATCTGTCAGATTTCAGGGGCCTCTCCTGTGTTCAGCACCCTCTTAATTTTCTTCTGGTGAAGCCAATATTTAGTTAATTTGGAGATATGATTAGGGTCATTTTTGTGCTAAAAGTGGAAATTCATTTTTCATCTTCATCATTTAGCAGAAGCCTGAAGATTTTGAAGCAAAATTGACTGACATTTGTTCTACAGGTCCTTCTCAAAAAATTAGCATATAGTGTTAAATTTCATTATTTACCATAATGTAATGATTACAATTAGACTTTCATATATTATAGATTCATTATCCACCAACTGAAATTTGTCAGGTCTTTTATTGTTTTAATACTGATGATTTTGGCATACAACTCCTGATAACCTAAAAAACCTGTCTCAATAAATTAGCATATTTCACCCATCCAATCAAATAAAAGTGTTTTTTAATAACAAACAAAAAAACCATCAAATAATAATGTTCAGTTATGCACTCAATACTTGGTCGGGAATCCTTTGGCAGAAATGACTGCTTCAATGCGGCGTGGCATGGAGGCAATCAGCCTGTGACACTGCTGAGATGTTATGGAGGCCCAGGATGCTTCAATAGCGGCCTTAAGCTCATCCAGAGTGTTGGGTCTTGCGTCTCTCAACTTTCTCTTCACAATATCCCACAGATTCTCTATGGGGTTCAGGTCAGGAGAGTTGGCAGGCCAATTGAGCACAGTAATACCATGGTCAGTAAACCATTTACCAGTGGTTTTGGCACTGTGAGCAGGTGCCAGGTCGTGCTGAAAAATGAAATCTTCATCTCCATAAAGCATTTCAGCCGATGGAAGCATGAAGTGCTCCAAAATCTCCTGATAGCTAGCTGCATTGACCCTGCCCTTGATGAAACACAGTGGACCAACACCAGCAGCTGACATGGCACCCCACACCATCACTGACTGTGGGTACTTGACACTGGACTTCAGGCATTTTGGCATTTCCTTCTCCCCAGTCTTCCTCCAGACTCTGGCACCTTGATTTCCGAATGACATGCAAAATTTGCTTTCATCAGAAAAAAGTACTTGGGACCACTTAGCAACAGTCCAGTGCTGCTTCTCTGTAGCCCAGGTCAGGCGCCTCTGCCGCTGTTTATGGTTCAAAAGTGGCTTTACCTGGGGAATGCGGCACCTGTAGCCCATTTCCTGCACACGCCTGTGCACGGTGGCTCTGGATGTTTCCACACCAGACTCAGTCCACTGCTTCATCAGGGTCCCCAAGGTCTGGAATCGGTCCTTCTCCACAATCTTCCTCAGGGTCCGGTCTCCTCTTCTCGTTGTACAGCGTTTTCTGCCACATTGTTTCCTTCCAACAGACTTACCATTGAGGTGCCTTGATACAGCACTCTGGGAACAGCCTATTTGTTGAGAAATTTCTTTCTGGGTCTTACCCTCTTGCTTGAGGGTGTCAATGATGGCCTTCTTGACATCTGTCAGGTCGCTAGTCTTACCCATGATGGGGGTTTTGAGTAATGAACCAGGCAGGGAGTTTATAAAAGCCTCAGGTATCTTTTGCATGTGTTTAGAGTTAATTAGTTGATTCAGAAGATTAGGGTAATAGGTCGTTTAGAGAACCTTTTCTTGATATGCTAATTTATTGAGACAGGTTTTTTGGGTTATCAGGAGTTGTATGCCAAAATCATCAGTATTAAAACAATAAAAGACCTGACAAATTTCAGTTGGTGGATAATGAATCTATAATATATGAAAGTTTAATTGTAATCATTACATTATGGTAAATAATGAAATTTAACACTATATGCTAATTTTTTGAGAAGGACCTGTATTCATATTTCCCTCATCCTTGACTAAAACCCCAGTTCCAGCTTCCGAGTAACAGTCCCAAAGCAGAATGCTGCCTCCACCATGCCTCACTGTAGGTAATGATTTCAGTTTCTTTCTCTAATGGATTTGTGCAGATGAATTTCGACACTAAAAGTATCGATGTGAATACTTTTCTGCCCAATGATGACAAAAGTATTCTCGGAGTGATACTGTTAGGGGTCGAATTCCCGCCTCTGCACAGGGGGAATCTCGGGCCATCTCCGCTGCGGTCTCCCATTCTTCTCCTGCCGCAGTGGAGCCTGCTCAGCGTAGTCGTCGGTCCCAGCGTCTCGCTCAGTCTGACTCTGTGCAAAGGGTTACTGCTGCTTTTCCAGCTTCTGCCATTGAAGCCAGTGTTGGGCAGTGGTGAGCAGACGCTTTTGGGACTAAGTCCTGCTTTTCCCCTTCTGACCATGCTCAGGGTAAGATCTCTCATTGTAGATCAAGGGTCACATGCTCAGATACTGCAGCAAGACCCATTGGTTCTCCAGGAAGGTCCTGAAGTTCCTCAGGCTCTGTGGCAGCCTCTCATTGGTCCTTCTAGGAAGGTCCTGTACGTGCTGCAGCTATATAAGGTTCACATAGCCGCACGGCCATGCGCAAGTATCAATTTATGTACGAGCTCAGCGCCAGTGTGGTCATGTTTGTAAGCAGTCAGGGACCCGCCTGAAATAAGCCCCAAGAATGCTGGCACCTCCGGCGAGGAGTTTCATGTTTGCATTTGACTGCATGACCACCATCTGCTCTACTAAGTAGCTGTGTTCCTCTGTGAGCCAAACAGGGCACAGGGTTATCTTTGCTAACAGACTCTGTGAAGTAACTGAGTCTGTTTATACTGCTTTTTGTACCGCCATATCTAGCAGCAGGTGCTTTCCTGCATGGTGGATCTTGGGTTGCGAATGCACCAATTTCTTCTAAATAAATATATATTCGGTGCGTTCCGCCAACCCTACAGTATACTAGCGCCAGGGTCTGGCTAGTAAATGGCGGACGATCAGCGTTTACAGGGGTATATCCAGCAGCTGAAGGGTAGGTTGGCGGCTCTCGGGCGCACAACTTCAGCTGTGGATGTTACCGCAGTTGCTGTTTAGGCTGCAAGTGTAGCTGCAGGTGCTTTCCTGCACGGTGGATCCCGGGTTGCGAACGCACCAATTTCTTCTAAATAAACATATATATTCGGTGCGTTCCGCCAACCCTAACAGATACCTTTAATGCAGGGCCGTATTTGCCACTAGGCACTCGAGGGCACATGCCTAGGGTGGGGACGATGCGGGGGGCGGAACCAGAGCAAGGTTTTTTGTTTTTTTTTTAAAATAAAGTCCGATGGGGTCACCTTAATTCCCCCCCCGCCTGCCCGCCCTTGCCCTGACATCATACAGTGTATGAGTCATGAGTGAGTCATCATACATACTCACCTAGCTAGCTCCAGCGATGCCTGGTCTGGTCTCAGCGTCGGCCTACTGCAGCTCGTCCTGTGTGAGCGGTCAGGTGGTACCGCTCATTAAGGTCATGAATATGTGCATATTCATGACCTTAATGAGCGATACCACCTGACCGCTCACACAGGATGAGGGTGCTGCGCCGGGACAGAGGTGGAGAGGATTCTGTTCCGCGCGGTGTGGAAAAGGACAAAGGTGAGTATGATGTGACAGCCAGGGTGGGAGGACAGTGGGGGGAGGATGAAGGAGGACCGTGGACGGGGCGCAGCCGAGCCATACAAGATAGGAGCACGGAGCGGCAGGGAGCCGATGAAGATGAGCCATGCATGGAGCCTGGGGGCGGCTGGCCAGGGGGGAGAGATGACGCCCATGCACTGACTGAGCCTGGGGGCAGCTGGGGGCGGCTGGCCAGGGGGGAGAGATGACGAGCCATGCAAGATGGGAGCCGGCGATGAGCCACGCGTACAAGGGGGTATCATATGGGAGATGAGCCAGAGCCACCCCTGCATACAGGGAGGGGGAATTGAGCCACGCATACGGGGGGGATGTGAGATGAGCCAGAGCCACCCATGCATACAGGGAGGGGGACATGAGCCACGCATACAGGGGGGGATATGAGCCATGCATACAGTGGGGGAATATGAGCCATGCATTCAGGGGGGAATATGAGCCATGCATTCAGGGGGGAATATGAGCCATGCATTCAGGGGGGGAATATGAGCCATGCATTCAGGGGGGGAATATGAGCCATGCATACAGGAGGGGGAATATGAGCCATTGCATACAGGGGGGAATATGAGCCATGCATTCAGGGGGGGAATATGAGCCATGCATACAGGAGGGGGGATCATTATACAGTATTGAGCATCATGTGGGATCATTATACAGTATGGAGCATCATGTGTGGCCGTTATACAGTATGGAGCACTGTGTGGCCATTATACAGTATTGAGCATCATGTGCGGCCATTATACAGTATGGAGCATTGTGTGGCCATTATACAGTATGGAGCATCATGTGTGGCCATTATACAGTATTGAGCATCATGTGTGGCCATTATACAGTATGGAGAACTGTGTGTGGCCATTATACAGTATGGAGCATCATGTGTCGCCATTATACAGTATTGAGCATCATGTGTGGCCATTATACAGTATGGAGAACTGTGTGTGGCCATTATACAGTATGGAGCATCATGTGTGGCCATTATACAGTATGGAGAACTGTGTGTGGCCATTATACAGTATGGAGCACTGTGTGGCCATTATACATTATGGAGCATCATGTGTGGCCATTATACAGTATTGAGCATCATGTGTGGCCATTATACAGTATGGAGCATTATGTGTGGCCATTATACTGTATGTAGCACTGTGTGGCCATTATACAGTATGGAGCACTGTGTGGCCATTATACATTACATAGTAACATAGTAACATAGTTAGTAAGGCCGAAAAAAGACATTTGTCCATCCAGTTCAGCCTATATTCCATCATAATAAATACCCAGATCTACGTCCTTCTACAGAACCTAATAATTGTATGATACAATATTGTTCTGCTCCAGGAAGACATCCAGGCCTCTCTTGAACCCCTCGACTGAGTTCGCCATCACCACCTCCTCAGGCAAGCAATTCCAGATTCTCACTGCCCTAACAGTAAAGAATCCTCTTCTATGTTGGTGGAAAAACCATCTCTCCTCCAGACGCAAAGAATGCCCCCTTGTGCCCGTCACCTTCCTTGGTATAAACAGATCCTCAGCGAGATATTTGTATTGTCCCCTTATATACTTATACATGGTTATTAGATCGCCCCTCAGTCGTCTTTTTTCTAGACTAAATAATCCTAATTTCGCTAATCTATCTGGGTATTGTAGTTCTCCCATCCCCTTTATTAATTTTGTTGCCCTCCTTTGTACTCTCTCTAGTTCCATTATATCCTTCCTGAGCACCGGTGCCCAAAACTGGACACAGTACTCCATGTGCGGTCTAACTAGGGATTTGTACAGAGGCAGTATAATGCTCTCATCATGTGTATCCAGACCTCTTTTAATGCACCCCATGATCCTGTTTGCCTTGGCAGCTGCTGCCTGGCACTGGCTGCTCCAGGTAAGTTTATCATTAACTAGGATCCCCAAGTCCTTCTCCCTGTCAGATTTACCCAGTGGTTTCCCGTTCAGTGTGTAATGGTGATATTGATTCCCTCTTCCCATGTGTATAACCTTACATTTATCATTGTTAAACCTCATCTGCCACCTTTCAGCCCAAGTTTCCAACTTATCCAGATCCATCTGTAGCAGAATACTATCTTCTCTTGTATTAACTGCTTTACATAGTTTTGTATCATCTGCAAATATCGATATTTTACTGTGTAAACCTTCTACCAGATCATTAATGAATATGTTGAAGAGAACAGGTCCCAATACTGACCCCTGCGGTACCCCACTGGTCACAGCGACCCAGTTAGAGGCTATACCATTTATAACCACCCTCTGCTTTCTATCACTAAGCCAGTTACTAACCCATTTACACACATTTTCCCCCAGACCAAGCATTCTCATTTTGTGTACCAACCTCTTGTGCGGCACGGTATCAAACGCTTTGGAAAAATCGAGATATACCACGTCCAATGACTCACCGTGGTCCAGCCTATAGCTTACCTCTTCATAAAAACTGATTAGATTGGTTTGACAGGAGCGATTTCTCATAAACCCATGCTGATACATTATGGAGCATCATGTGTGGCCATTATACAGTATGGAGCACTGTGTGGCCATTATACAGTATGGAGCACTGTGTGGCCATATTTTTTTATTTATAATTATTGTATATAAAACAGTGTGATCAGCAGTGCTAAATGGGTGTGGTTGGGATGTAGATATGGGTGTGACTAGTTGTGAAATGGGTGTGGTCAGAGGTGTGGCCTAAAATTTGCCGCGGCACACTAAGTGTGCCGCAAACTTTATACCTCCTTCCCTTCTTCAAAAGTTGGGAGGTATGGCACCGCATTTGCCAGATCACAGCAAGTGCCGCAAATCCCATAGGGAATGAATGAGGCCAAACGCAGTGTTGCCATAAGTGATCCGTTATGCGGCAGATGCAGAAAACACTGCTGGATCTGCTGCAAAAGGCGACTTTGACATCAGCGATTCTTGCCAAAGTCACTGCCGATAGTGTCATACTCACCAAAGGGGGAGGCAGCGCTAAAAGTGCCTGGGGCAGCAGAAACTCTAAATACGGCCCTGCTTTAATGGCTAACCAGAGAATAATTTTGTCATCATTGGGCAGAAAAGTATTCACATTGATTTTTCTGGCTAACACGGTACTACAATATAATTTGTTATTATACATCGACATTAAAAGTAGAAAAAGTTCTGAAATTATCCTCGGTGTATAGACATTTTACATCCCCAATAGGAAATAAAATTTTGGAGATTTATGAAATTATCTTTTTTAACCAAACCCTGGTCCTCTACCAGCTGTTCCCGTGGCCACGAGATTCCTACTTTTGCCTCTGTACCAGTATATCACTATAATAACCCCACGACTAACTGCACCCTTTGGTTTCACCTCGCTAAAGAGGGTTCATTTCTGCAAACCAGACAATTGCAAAACCCATAGTAAAATTAGTAAATGGGCTCCCTTCAATTTTTCACTAAAACTCTAAAAAAAAAAACACAACTTTTTCCATTCTCCTCCCCGCGTATTATGGGCCTGATTACATCTGCCATTTTGCCAATAGTAAAAATTGTTCTTATACAATGAAGCCCAAAGAGAAGAAACAATCCCCTAATGTGATCAGAATTGGCTCCGGCTTAATATTTTTCCCCATTTATTATAATTGCTGCCATTTTTATTTAAGCCGCACTTAATTCTGACCTTTGAATGTAATTAATATGACATTTGGGGTAGAAGCCAAGCTCCTGAGTATCGGCTTTGTGTTTTGGGTGTCCCTATTCTGACCAGGAATTTATATGCCATTTATACATCTATAGATCCATTATATTCCATCCTGGCACAGGAAATACAAAAACTGATATTATCCTTTAATATAACTTTTATTTAGTTTGTCTGTGCACAGTTCCTGTGGTTTCCAGTTCCTGAGTTACATGTCTGAGGCTTTTGGCTCCACTGCTGATTGGCTAGATTCTCCTGGGCGTCTCTCATCTGCCTGCAGCTTCCATGGTTTTTACTTTCTAGTTACTCCAGAGTTCTGTCTACTGCAAGTTCTCATTCTTCCAGGATCTCTGCTGAGTGTCCAGCGGACATCTCCAAGCCGCCTGCGGTTTCCATCATATTTGTACTTTCTTGTAACTCCAGGGTTTATTCTGCTGCCTGTCTGAGGTCTCCATGATCCCTCCCATCTGCCTACAGCTTGCGATCCTTCAGTCTCCAGTTTGCATGCGTTCTTCAGTACCTCTGCAATATGCCTGTGGTTTCTAGTAACAGCTGTCTGTGGACTTCAGTACCTCTGCAATATGCCTGTGGTTTCTAGCAACAGCTGTCTGTGTGTTGTGAATTCTGTTGTCGAACTCCCTCCTGTGGTCATGAATGGTACTTCGGCGAGTTCTGTCCATGGACTCCCTCTGGTGGCTGCGAGTGGAGCTGCTGCTTCTGAGGTTCCTTACACAGGTGACGTGGTTTATCCTTTGGTTGGCTGCTCTATTTAACTCCACTCAGATCGTTACTCCATGCCAGCTGTCAATGTTCCTGCATTGGTTCAGTTCGCTCTTGGATCTTTCTGGTGACCTGTCTTCTCCAGCAGAAGCTAAGTTCCTGATAGTTATTATTTGTTCATTGTTTCCTTGTCCAGCTGGTTATCATGATTTTGTCTTGCTAGCTGGAAGCTCTGTCTGGGATGCAGAGTGGCATCTCCGCACCGTTAGTCGGTGCGGAGGTCTTTTTGCACACTCTGCGTGGTCTTTTGTAGTTTTTTGTGCTGACCGCAAAGTTACCTTTCCTATCCTCTGTCTGTTTAGTAAGCCTGGCCTCCCTTTGCTGAAACCTGATTCATTTCTGCGTTTGTGACTTTCATCTTTACTCACAGTCAATATATGTGGGGGGCTGCCTTTTCCTTTGGGGAATTTCTCTGACGCAAGGTAGGCTTTATTTTCTATCTCTAGGGCTAGTTAGCTCTTAGGCTGTGAAGAGGCGTCTAGGGAGTGTCAGGAACGCTCCACGGCTATTTCTAGTTGTTGTGATAGGATTAGGGCCTGCGGTCAGCAGAGCTCCCACATCCCAGAGCTTGTCCTGTGTGAGTTTAACTATCAGGTCATGCCGGGTGCTCCTAACCACCAGGTCCATAACATCTGTGGACTTCAGTACCTCTGCAATATGCCTGTGGTTTCCAGTAGAGATCAGTGAACCTTTCAAGGACCTTTCGCAGAACAGTGCGCCTATCGGTTCGACGAACGTACCCGAACCCCATTAGATTCAATGGGAGGTCAAACCAAACGTACAAACAACACCTTAAGGGGTGATATAAAGCTTCCCAAACAGCTAAAATTCGGGGCACACACCATGAAAAGTGGCATCAATTGACATAGTAAAAATTTGCAAATGGCACGGCAGCAGTCAGCCATGGGCCATGCATGAGGTATCTGGGTCTGGCTCTACATTTACATCTTGGAACCGAAGTTTCAATGAGTGTCATAATGCCGCCATGTGCAGATACAAAGCATATAGATGAAGCAATAGTCAGGTATGTAACCAGTCTCCGGTTAGTGGATTACACAGCAATGGAGGTAAATATATGGAGAAAGTTTACTGTGGTAGATGGAATAGACGGGGATTTATGAAGGCAAAGGGCTGCAGTTACTGCTATCTTTAGGTTGGGCAAGGCCAATAGCCATGCCGTCTGCTTTAGCTTAAACAAACAAGGCAGCACACTATAGCGCCAAAACATGCAAACATAAAATATGAAAGTTAAACTGCATTACTGCACTAGAAATATGAAAAAATGAGAGCGTTTAGCGCATAAATTGGCCATTTTACGTGTACCTCGTAGCCACTTTACGGCATCTCTCGTATACCAGGTCCTATGCTTTCCCTGCTGAGAACAAACGTCTTCATCGGAATGGGTACCTGTGAAACCTCTTCTTAGACTAAATTTCTCTCTCTCTCTTTGGAGAGGTAATGGACCTGCTGCGATTAAAACACCTGTCTGTGGCTAAGAGGCGGAGTGCTCGGTCAGAAGGCTAGTAAATACAAATTTAAAAAAACTGACCATCACATCCAAACATAGATCTAGTGTGCACAGGTGCTGAACCTAGAGTCACCAACTCGTACACAGTCAAACAAACAAGGCAGCTGTTGTGAATTCTGAGGCCAAGCTCCCTCCTGTGGTCGTGAGTGGTACTGCGGCTGGTTCTGTCTATAAGCTTCCTTTGGTGGATGAGAGGGGTACTGCGGCCTCTGAGTTTCCTTCCTCAGGTGATGAGGTTAAGTCGTTAGGTGCTGCTCTATTTAACTCCACCTGGTGCTTTGATCCTGGCCTCCAGTCAATGTTCTAGTATTGGTTTTGCTTCCTCCTGGATCGTTCCTGTGGCCTCTCTTTCCTGCATAAGCTAAGTTCTGCTTGTGTTATTTTTGTTAGGATGGGCATTGATTTGTCTTTTTCCTATTCCTGAGTTATTTTCTGGAGATAGAGCTAAATTTTTGAATTTAAAAAAAAAATGGTCTCAGAACTTCTCTTTTCCCTCTATTGAGAAGCATTAGTACTTTGGGCCTCCAGTACTGTTATGAACAGGTAATTCAGAACCACAATGGACCTTGAAGTTCAGAGCACACAAGGTGACCTGACATTTACCAAAAACATAGGACAAGCTCTGAGACGTGGAAACTCTGCTGACCGCAATCCCTAATCCTAACACACCACACTAGAGGTAGCCGTGGATTGCGCCTAACGCTCCCTATGCAACTCGGCACAGCCTGAGAAACTAACTAGCCCTGAAGATAGAAAAAATAAGCCTACCTTGCCTCAGAGAAATTCCCCAAAGGAAAAGGCAGCCCCCCACATATAATGACTGTGAGTAAAGATGAAATACAAACACAGAGATGAAATAGATTTAGCAAAGTGAGGCCCGACTTACTGAATAGACCGAGGATAGGAAAGATTGCTTTGCGGTCAACACAAAAACCTACAAACAACCACGCAGAGGGGCAAAAAGACCCTCCGCACCGACTAACGGTACGGAGGTGCTCCCTCTGCGTCTCAGAGCTTCCAGCAAGCAAGAAAAAACCAATATAGCAAGCTGGACAGAAAATATAGTAAACAAAAATAACACAAGCAGAACTTAGCTTATGCAGGAAAGAGAGGCCACAGGAACGATCCAGGAGGAAGCAAAACCAATACTAGAACATTGACTGGAGGCCAGGATCAAAGCACCAGGTGGAGTTAAATAGAGCAGCACCTAACGACTTAACCTCATCACCTGAGGAAGGAAACTCAGAAGCCGCAGTACCACTCTCATCCACCAAAGGAAGCTTATAGACAGAACCAGCCGCAGTACCACTCACGACCACAGGAGGGAGCTTGGCCACAGAATTCACAACAGGCAGCACACTGTAGCGCCAAAACATGCAAACATAAAATATGAAAGTTAAACTGCATTAGCGCACTAGAAATATGAAAAAATGAGAGCGTTTAGTGCATAAATTGGCCAATTTACCTGTACCTGGTAGCCACTTTATGGCATCTCATGTATACCAGGTCCTACGCTTTCCCTGTTGAGAACAAACATCTTGTTTGACTGTGTATGAGTTGGTTACTCTAGGTTCAGCACCTGTTTACACTTGATCTATGTTTGGATGTGACCGTCAGTTTTTTGAAATTTGTATTTACTAGCCTTCTGACCGAGCACTCCGCCTCTTAGCCACAGACAGGTGTTTTAATCACAGCAGGTCCATTACCTCTCCAAAGAGAGAGAGAGAAATTTAGTAGGACCTGGTATACAAGAGATGCCGTAAAGTGGCTACCAGCTACACGTAAATTGGCCAATTTATGCGCTAAATGCTCTAATTTTTTCATATTTTTAGTGCAGTAATGCAGTTTAACTTTCATATTTTATGTTTGCATGTTTTGGCGCTACAGTGTGCTGCCTTGTTTGTTTGACTGTGTACGAGTTGGTGACTCTAGGTTCAGCACCTGTTCACACTTGATCTATGTTTGGATGTGACGGTCAGTTTTTTGACATTTTTTTGAAATTTGTCTGCTTTAGCTTGGCTGTTTATCAAATATGGTCGGACCCAAGGCAATTTTTTTATATTATTTAATCAAATAATGAAAAAAAAACAGTGTGTGGACCCATCTATTCTTAGAGAACATGCTAACCGGCCGGCAGTAGTTACCTGTGTTGTCATGGTTCACGTGGCACTCCCGTGCCTATGTTTGTCTGCTGGGTGCTTGCCATCTGGAACTCTATGGCCTGGTTAAATATCGGAGTGCACCACCGGACCAAAAGTGATGTCACATGTGGTGACGCGGCCTGACTGGATGTGTGTGTGCATGTTGCTATGGGAGCAGAGTCGCTCCCCGGGAGTCGGAAGAGGCGTCATTGGTGGTCACATGATATGCAGATCTGATGTGTCTGTACATGGCTATGGGAACCACAGCACTGATATATGTGTAGAAAAACAATCTGAGTGTGATTGTGACCATAGTGGGGGTATAGGTGCTTTGGGTTCATGCATATAATAAAGGTACATGAAATGGGGGGACGCAGTAAAAATCAATGAATGATTTATGGAAAAATATATCTGAGGTGCTCAGGGTTAGAATTGAATTGCATCTTTAAAGAGAGGACCCAAATGGATGGGTAAAAAAAAATAATGAAAAATAGAAAAAGCCATAGTATGATGACAGAACATATCATGTTATACAGTGGGTGCAGAAAGTATTCAGACCCCTTTCAATTTATCCCTCTTTGATTCATTGCTGCCATTTGGTAAATTCAAAAAAGTTCATTTTTTTCTCATTAATGTACACCCTGCACCCCATCTTGGCTGAAAAAAAAACAAAAATGTAGAAACTTTTGCACATTTATTAAAAAAGAAACACTGAAATATCACATGGTCATAAGTATTCAGACCCTTTACTCAGTATTGAGGAGAAACACCTTTTGAGCTAGTACAGCGATGAGTCTCCTTGGGAATGATGGAACATGTTTTTCACCCCTGGATTTGGGGACACTCGGCCATTCTCCCGGTACTTACCTGCACGCAACCTCCAATCTCCTTCTCTACTCCCCTCTTATCTCCTCTTCCCACAATTGTATACAAGATTTCTCTCGCGTATCACCCCTACTCTGGAACTCTCTACCACAACACATCAGACTCTCGCCTACCATCGAAACCTTCAAAAAGAACCTGAAGACCCACCTCTTCCGACAAGCCTACAACCTGCAGTAACCACCGATCGACCAAACCGCTGCATGACCAGCTCTATCCTCAACTACTGTATTCTCACCCATCCCTTGTAGATTGTGAGCCCTCGCGGGCAGGGTCCTCTCTCCTCCTGTATCCTCACCCATCCCTTGTAGATTGTGAGCCCTCGCGGGCAGGTTCCTCTCTCCTGTACCAGTTATGACTTGTATTGTTTAAGATTATTGTACTTGTTTTTATTATGTATACCCCTCCTCACATGTAAAGTGCCATGGAATAAATGGCGCTATAACAATAAATAATAATAATAATAATTCTTCCCTACAGATCCTCTCCAGTTCCGTCAGGTTGGATGGTGAACGTTGGTAGACGGCATTTTCAGGTCTCTCCAGAAATGCTCAATTGGGTTTAGGTCAGGGCTCTGGCTGGGCCGGTCAAGAATAGTCACAGAGTTGTTGTGAAGCCGCTCCTTTTGTTATTTTAGCTGTGTGCTTAAGGTCATTGTATTGTTGGAAGGTGAACCTTCGCCCAAGTCTGAGGTCCAGAGCACTCTGGAAGAGGTTTTCATCCAGGATATCTCTGTACTTGGCCTCATTCATATTTCCTTCAATGACAACCAGTCGTCCTGTCCCTGCAGCTGAAAAACACCCCCATAGCATGATGCTGCTTCCACCATGTTTCACTGTGGGGATTGTATTGGGAAGGTGATGAGCAGTGCCTGGTTTTCTCCACACATACCGCTTAGAATTATCACCAAAAAGGTTTATATTAATCTCATCAGACCAGAGAATCTTATTTCTTATAGTCTGGGAGTCCTTCATGTGTTTATTTAACAAACTCTATGCGGCTTTCATATGCCTTGCACTGAGGAGAGGTTTCCGTCGGGCCACTCTGAAATAATGGCCTGACTGGTGGAGGCTGCAGTGATAGGTGACTTTGTGGAACTTTCTCCCAGCTCCCTACTGCATCTCTGGAGCTCAGCCACAGTGATCTTGGGGTTCTTCTTTACTTCTCTCACCAAGGCTCTTCTCCCACGATTGCTCAGTTTGGCTGGACGGCCAGGTCTAGGAAGACTTCTGGTGGTCCCAAACTTCTTCCATTTAAGGATTATGGAGGCCACTGTGCTCTTAGGAACCTTGAGTACTGCAGACATGCTGCTGTCACCTTGGCCAGATCTGTACCTTGCCACAATTCTGTCTCTGAGCTCCTTGGCCAGTTCCTTTGGCCTCATGATTCTCATTTGGTCTGACATGCACTGTGAGCTGTGAGGTCTTATATAGACAGGTGTGCGCCGCTCCAAATCAAGTCCTATCAGTTTAAACAATCCCCCCCAGACCCGATGTTATTCCATATTTAGCGCCTTGTACTACATGTATAGCGCAGTCCATCACCGCATCGCCTCCTAGTGGTGGAAGTAATTATTGCACACAACACAGCTGAGCTGGATGATTTATTATTGTATAAGCAGATTATATTATTTGTTGCATCCTTTACCGTACATTATAATAATTCATTACTGTTATTATTATCCTGGAAATGATAATCTCACTTCCAGGTCTAATCAGATATTTGCATTAATCAATTTCACCCAATGAGTCATTATTGCAGATTTAGAAAGAAAGAAAAGATGATTTATTATAAGATTTTTTTTAAGTAAATTTCTGTAAGTGACTAGAGAAGACCCTCGGATTTCTGTGCGCGCTGTTTATTTCAGGTGACAACTTTCCTCCAATATCTTGGTCTCTTCCAGGAATCACAGTATCTCAGAATATTAGATGTAATTTATCGGCACAGAACCTGCGGGACAGAGAAGGGGTTAATGATATATAAGGTATGCACAGACACAACTCATACATGTGCACAGTGACTTTTTGTGATGCATTTGTTTAAACAACTAGATAATTTTTTCCATAACTTTCTCGTAGAAGCCTCACTACTATATGATGAATTTTTCTTTTTTTTTTTGCTGCGGTGTTCTAGGGGCTACTTTTCCTGTAACTAGCTATCACATTTATAGTTATCTTTAATTTACTTAATGAAAAGTTAAAAAAAAACAATCACCATAAAAAAACTATTTACTGTATTACACACTTTGCCATGCTGTACAATTATATAGAGATGTACCAGTATATAAAGATGAATATTTATGTACCAGGACAATATGCCTGTTAAGAAGAAGAATACTGCTTAGATCTTTAGGCAGAGAAAATCCTTCTATGATTAGTAAAGCAGCCTGTGGATCACTATTAAAGCTTGTGTCTTCCGTGCTGCAGGTTGTGAATTTGAATGTTTGGAAAAGAAGACAAGTTTGCCTGGTCATAAATAAGTGAAAATAACTCAGTCTTAAACTTTTACACATGGAGGACAATGATCTGTACAAAAGTTTGTTCCCAATCATTGTCCAACATACAGTAAATGTTTCTGAAGATACAACAACAAATAAAGAGTCGATCGATTTGTCATTGATCATAAATCAATAGATGTCAGCAGATCTCTACATGTAAGGAGGGGATGAGCAGCCGGTAAAAGGGTCAGATGCGTTGGGAAGGGGGGTGACAAAAATAAGGTAATAGTTACATGATAGCAAACCAGAGACCATCAACTTGTTGCATCAGAGCCTATAGACGGTGTAGTTGGTGCTAATATACAACTTTGTTATTTTTTACCATTTTATTCAGGGACCAAACTCTCAGGCGCTGGGAAAAAAAAGTTAAAAATCGTCAAAAACAAGGAAAAAACACGCAATATATGTGAAGAATATGACATACACACCTTTCATACCCCAGTACCACTAACACATAGACCACATACATTGAGTACCCAATCGTTAGGAGGCTGAAATGTCTTTTATATGAGTCAATAAATTTGAGCGGAATGGAAATCTACTTAAATTTTTCCAAAAATTCACATTCGTTCAAAAGTATTTTTTGGGGGTAATTTGCTTCTGTATGGATTCAACGTGAAGGAGTCCGCTTCCCGACATGTTTCTAAACCATAAAAGGCCACCAAAACTTCACATCTCGCCTCTCTACTCTAGCCCCTCCACTCCTCATCATCGCCCATCAGGTCCTGGTCGCATCTTCAGATCACCACCGCTTGCGTTGACGTTCCTCGGCCTTTCACTCGGGGTTGGGATTTCCAGGTTTCAATAAGACAAGGAGATTTCTAAACCTGAGCCCTCAAGGCCTTGACATTTTGGCGCCATAATCTTTCACATGCTTGTGCAGAACCCTTCCTTATCTAATCGAACCCGGAAGTCCTGGCCCAGTCTCATGGGATCGGGGATTTCAGTTCAAGAAGTGGCAATCTGAAGATGTAGCAAGGACTGGAAGGGTGACAGTGAGGAGCGGAGAGGTGAGTGGTGAGGTGAGAATAAGGATTTTCTTTATTTTTTAAATCTGGGGTCTGGAGACCACACAGAATAACAAGGGACATTAAATTTGAACTTCCCGGGGCAAATCTGTGAGAACAGGAGGATTTGAGTTTTGCCTGCTCCGCTCATATCTAGTGTTGTGGGATGGTGTATGATGTTGGAGCTGAAGCCTCCACCATAAATATATTCTGACCAAGAATATTTGGATTTAGCGAACACCTTCCATTTTCTGACCAAATTTCAGCATCGTAGACGTCACTAATCTGAATGGCCATAACTTAGAGGGAATGTCCACCCTTAACACCATTTAGTGTTCAGACCCCCCTTTCTGACAGATGTGAATTTCTGGAGGGCGCTCAAAGCCGTGTCTGCTCCGTACGCCAGAGGCTGGCTGCGTTATACAGCTGACGTCTGCCCCGGAAACATTGGGATCGACAATAATTACGATTAAAGCAGTTTAACCCCTTAACCATCTGCCAATCCAAATAGGTCACAGAGAGTTGAAGACCTGATTACATTTTACAAATATTAGATTTTTTTAAAGAATACCATTACAATAATATAACATTGTAGACATACTTGTTTCCAACATCCCTGCGCTTCCTTTTCAAGCCCAATGGTAGACCGATTCCTAAAAAAAAAAATGAATCAAAATTACACTTATCGCCAAATTTATAATAATTTCAATTTCTCAGTACAACCAATATAATAAGAGGTTGGAATCTTTTCATTTTTCTCTTTCCTGCAATTACTGTATGGACGATTAATTCCGTACTGTGTTACATTGGATTTTATAAATGTGGAAATACCAAACACTTTTTAAATTATTTCTTTAATTTTATCTATTTATTTTTCTCTTTCCTGCATTTACTCTATGGGTAATTCATTTTATATTTTATTTTTTTTAAATGTATTCTATATTGCATGTATTTTATATTTTGATAGATTGGAATTTATTAATGCAGATATAGTTAAAAAAATGTAATTATTATTTTTTGAAATAGGAAAAAGGGGGTAATTTAAAGTTCTATATCGTTAACATATTTTTCAATTATTTTTGAAAACTTTTTTTTTAATATTATATTTTAGTCCTTTATAATGACATAATCTGTGACATTTCGATCACTTCTTCTATATACCGATATGCCATGGTATTGCAGAATATAGTTGATATAAAGGGTTTCCCAGGAGTAGAATGATGGTAGCAACGGGAACCTTCAGCTTGTCATCACCTCCATTTTTGGCCTTGAGGCTCTTAAAATTATGCGTCCCTGGTACAGATGAGCACATATATTCAAGTAAAATTGAAAATTCGAGTAAAATTGAAACTTTACAAAAATGCGAATTTGCCAAAATGCATTGATCTGTACAAAGGAAAAGCGGATTGGTTGTTATTGATGGTAAACCTTCATGATGACTTTAAAATTATCAGATCTCTAAGTGTAAGGAAGGGACGAGCTGTCGATAACAGAGTCAGATGTGTGGGGGAGGGGAACAAAGAGGAAGGCAATTGTTGCATGATAGAAACCAGAGACAGTCAACTTGTATCGGAGCTCGTTATGGACCAATTGGTGATAATTTACAAGTATTTTTCTTTTCACTTGTTCCTAATATTTCTCATTGTGTAGATGTGGAATTACCCGTTGATTCGAGTAGTGGACACACCGGAGCTGGAAAGAAAAAGTCAAAAAATAGTCAAAACAAGTCCAAAAGCCAGACACAATAGATGAGCTATACTGAAGAATATGACATACACACCTTGTATTCCCGCTCCCACTGTGCCATACGCCATGTCCCCTGAGTACCCAGCAGTTATGAGACCGAAAGGTGCTTTGGGATTTTGCATTGTGTTGGAACTGAAGCCTCCACCATAATTAATTTCTGCCGAGACGTACTCAGTGTTAGGGATTGACTTCCATTCAACATTTTGTAGAGGTTTCCCATTGTATAAGAATCCAGATACACTCGAGGCCTTCGCTGTAATAATGGCCAAATTATTGTTGAATCCCTTCTGTCCAATGAGGCTGTAATTATGGAAGAACGATTCAGTATCTGGGATTTTGGTCATGAAAGATCCGAAGGGTTTGCCTTCAAAATTGCCACTAAAGCCATAAAGAAAAGCCTGAATATTCTCTGTGCTGTGGATGGATAAGGGTTTGGATGCAGAAACCTTAATCTTCATCGGTTTTCCTGCTTCTAGGTTGGTCGTCAGCTTTTCTTCACCTGACTGGTACTCCAGATAAGTGTGTTTAGACGCCAAGACAGAAACTTGGCTGTCACTAGATGAGAAGGACGGGGCTGAGACAATGTAGGACTTTCCCCACTTTTCTTCTGGCAGGAGCTGTTCATAAACAAGGCTGCAACCTCCAACACCAGGAACGCATGAATGGCCAGATAGGACGGCCACAGGATGTTGAGAGGTCACCGTGGTTCCGGAGAGGTCATCTGTACTCTGCAACTGCAGGAACTGGAACGGCTCCAGACCCACGGTCATGGTGTCACCCTTATTATAAATCTTCCCGTTGTAATGTACAGTTCCACTGAGGACCATGGTAATTGTAGTTTAAATATCATGGGCAGCAACAGCAAATTGTGCATTGTGTTTTGAAGGTCCATCAGTCGGGGTGAATATGGTGTATTTAGTTCCCCATTGGTCAACCGGGTAATGTAAAGCAACGTCTCCACTGTTTCCTACAAAGTTACGGGACATCACGGTGATGTGATCATTGGAGTTAATGATCATGCTACTGGAAGATATCCCTGATCCTATAATCGGCTGGGGATTTGGGTATTCAAATGTTGATCGTTTTCGTCTCCTAACTGTGGCCTCCCTATTGTATTCTATATACAACATGGGCGAATTTTCCAACTTGAAATATGGACAAGGCTCATCAGTAACGATTTCCCATACAGGCATATCTAATGCATTCTCCATAAACACCAACACAAATTGTCCTCTGGGAGTGACCTAAAATGAAACTTTCAGTTAGATTTACAGTTCGGGGTCTTTTTTTCATACAATAATATTGTCTTGAATTTAAATTGGTCAATAAAGAAAAGATCTGACACCAAAGACTTCACTAATCCTAAAGGCCACACCTTAGCTGGAATTTCCACCATGAACACATTTATCCTTTCGACTCTTCCCCAACATGTGACATATAGCCGACATCTGACTACAAGTGCCGGGATCAAAGAGCAAGTCTGGCCCTTTACAAACCATGGTGACTGTTATCCTCGCTCGCAGTAGATTGGGGGTTCTCCGACTCAATAAACTGTCATGTCTAGTGATGGCCACAGACAGGGCTTCATAGGGCAATGCCGACTTTACAGAAGTATCACAGTGTATTGTGTGATTACAAGGCCCCTTATGGGATTTATCGATTAATCACCGGCCAACTTTTTTTTTTTCTTTTTACTTTTCTCTCTCCAGCTGGAGTAATATATTATTGTTTTCATTGATGGGGCTGCAAGTAGGACATTAACATCACAAAACTAAACTTGTGTCCACTTACCCAGTCGCCACTGTCCTGCCGTTCCTTTGAATCCCACCAGTAGACCCAATCCTGGGGAATAAATACTACACATTACTTCATCTTCCCCAAAGTCTTCAGTTTTACTGATAAATTAACAATAGGCAAAGTTCACGCACGATTACAGAATAAAAGTTTTATTTTAAGCAGGTTTAATGTCTTGGACTCCGAAATAGATGGTTGGAAAATAGATAGGTATGAAAATAATAGGTGAAAAATAGATGGAAAAATAACGCAAATATTAATGAAATTTTTCTTCTCTGTATTTCGGACTCACAATGAAATACATTGAATGTTAGTTACCTGTATTTATGGTCACTCCAACATTACCTCCATCCAGTCACAGACAATTTTTGCTGTTTGCAATTTTATTTTATTTTCCCCTAACTTTTCTATTTATCCGTCCCCATATCTGTGTAAGAACATGACGTTTCCTAGTCTGGAAAAACCTCTGTGTGAATGAGAACAAATGCTTCCTATGTTTTCTTTTTGGCATTCAGTTCTGCGTCCACACCTAACTTTCCATAACGAGTGGCCGTTGGGTTTTTCTGATTTGTGCTTTTGTGTGTAAAAAATGCAGCGTCTTACAGTTTCAGCAAAGTGTATGGGATTCTCTGAATCTCTCACTGTTACAGAACCCCCCAGCACCAAGAATGTTATGCAGTATATGTATGTATAATAGTTTCCATGTGAAATGCATCAGTCCACAGGCTGCGCCCCTGGACAAGATATTCTCTTTCCCACCTTTGTAATTCCCACAGTAAATATCAGCAGGCTCCGGCCCCCTGCAGCTATTGTAATGTATGTCTGGCCGGCTGTTTTCCTATTGGCCTGCCCTGTGTATCTGTGTTATATATTCTGTTTGCTGTGAATAAAGGGTGTTCTTAGACTGGAAATACGTGGAGAAGCAGTCAGCTTTTATATGCTCTCATGTAATCAAGAAATTCCTGCCAGTGTCCTTCATTCAGAATCTAGCAAAAGCAGAATGGACCTCCTGAAACAAGGGAGGTGCTGAAAGAGGTACTCCAGCCCAGTAGACCCCGTTACACTCACCTTCTGTTCTTTATTTCCCTGCTTAAACTGAACTGTGAGGTGACTTTGCCCTTTCCCGGTACCTGCGCAATGCGGTACTTTGCTCTGCCCTCAACAGTACAGAGAGGTGCGCCTGCGCAGGATCGCGGTGCTGAGGAAATGCGTCATCCACACGAAGCAAGCAGGAGGGCGGCATCACAACAAGATGGGAGGCGCCGGACCAAGAAGAGCGACACCCATCATACCGGACCGCCCCGCAGGTGAGTATAATAAAAGTTATTTTTCATCGCTTACAGGTCGAGTTGGGGGCAGATATACAGCATTATAGAATACTGTATATCAGGCCTGAAAGGTGATGGCCGTATCTCTTATCGACCAAACATGGTGACAGGTAGACATGGCTGGGTAATGGCTGTAGACATGGCTGGGTAATGGGTGTAGACATGGCTGGGTAATGGCTGTAGACATGGCTGGGTAATGGCTGTAGCCATAGCTGGGTAATGGCTGTAGACATGGCTGGGTAATGGCTGTAGACATGGGTGGATAATGGCTGTAGACATGGCTGGGTAATGGCTGTTGGCATGAGTTGATGATGGCTGTAGACATGGCTGGGTAATGGCTGTAGACATGGGTGGATAATGGCTGCAGACATAGCTGGTTAATGGCTGTAGACATAGCTGGGTAATGGCTATAGACATGGGTGAATAATGGCTGTAGACATAGCTGGGTAATGGCTGTAGACATGAGTTGATGATGGCTGTAGACATGGCTAAGTAATGGCTATAGACAGGGTTGGTAATAGTTATAGACATGCCTGGGTGATGGCTACAGATATGGTTGAGTGATGGCTGTAGATATGGGTGGATGATAGGACATGGCTATAGTTAATGTTGTATTTCTCTCCTAATATAGGATGATTGCCATCAACCTCATTGGAGATTACCTTTTCATGAACATGGTAGGGAGATATGTAGGATGTGAAGGACCTGTGTCTACACAGTAGAATTTTACAAGTTTCCAAATAGTGTCTTGTAATACTCCTCCACACCACATGGTGCGCTGTTAATAAGAATATGACCAGTACACTGCACAGATCAGTGGTGCAGATGAATAATATTTCTCTAACACACAGTCTGGTCGTAGAAACAATCATTACATGAAATTAGAAATTTGATTGAAATTAACATCTATATTATTCTCGATAACTAGAGAGTTTGCTCAGTTTCATGTTAGGAATACAGCTGTGTAATTTATAGATAATTTATTAAATGCCATTTTAGGTCTTACCACAAAGTAATACAGCCCACAGGCGAAACTTCCTCAATGATAGAGACTCCATATCTGAAACGGAAGAGACAAAAGAAACAATATACAGATATTTCCTTCCGTTCATTTGCTCTTGGCTCTATCACAAGATGTCGGTGTCTGTATGTCCAGATGTCACCACTCAGTGGTTATGATCTGCACCACAGGTTATCAGCGTCATTTCCCTGAAACCCAGGATTCTTAGCAAACCTCCTTACTGTGTGCTGAGTACTAAAAAGTGGGTACAGAGGAGACTCCACTAATGTGAACGGGCACTAAAGAGACATCACTACTGTAGGAGGACACTAAGGAGATATCACTACTGTAGGAGGACACTAAGGAGATATCACTACTGTAGGAGGACACTAAGGAGACATCACTACCGTAGGAGGACACTAAGGAAATATCACTACTGTAGGAGGACACTAAGGAGACATTACTACTGTAGGAGGACACTAAGGAGACATCACTACTGTAGGAGGACACTAAGGAGACATCACTACTGTAGGAGGACACTAAGGAGACATCAATCCTGTAGGAGGACACTAAGGAGATATCACTACTGTAGGAGGACACTAAGGAGACATCACTACTGTAGGAGGACACTAAGGAGACATCACTACTGTAGGAGGACACTAAGGAGACATCACTACTGTAGGAGGACACTAAGGAAATATCACTACTGTAGGAGGACACTAAGGAGACATTACTACTGTAGGAAAACACTAAAGTGACATCACTACTGTAGGAGGACACTAAGGAGATATCACTACTGTAGGAGGACACTAAGGAGACATTACTACTGTAGGAGGACACTAAGGAGACATCACTACTGTAGGAGGACACTAAGGAGACATCACTACTGTAGGAGGACACTAAGGAGACATCACTACTGTAGGAGGACACTAAGGAGGCATCACTACTGTAGGAGGACACTAAGGAGACATCACTACTGTAGGAGGACACTAAGGAGACATCACTACTGTAGGAGGACACTAAGGAGACATCACTACTGTAGGAGGACACTAAGGAGACATCACTACTGTCGGAGGACACTAATGAGACATCACTACTGTAGGAGGACACTAAGGAGGCATCACTACTGTAGGAGGACACTAAGGAGACATCACTACTGTAGGAGGACACTAAGGAGACATCACTACTGTAGGAGGACACTAAGGAGACATCACTAATGAATGAGGACACTAAGGAGACATCACTACTGTAGGAGGACACTAAGGAGACATCACTACTGTAGGAGGACACTATGAAGACACATCTAATGGATGTACGTCTACATCGGCAGAGCCGCTGAGCTCAATGATTGGCTGCAGCGCTGTCAGCTCTAAACCTGAACAAAAAAGACCGGGGCAGCAGTGGCGACTCAGGGAGGTTGGGTAATACTCGGTGTGTTTCTTATCACTACACTATAGAGGAAAGTTTCCTGAAAATAGCCCCTTTCATTAAGAACACATTCACACCCTGAGTATCTAGAACAAACCTTCCACTTACATGCAATGTTATATTATGTCAGTGTATTTATACCTAATCCATATTATTCTTTAATTTAATATCTTTTTGTGGACATTAAATATAATTCTAATGTTATAATATCTAAAATAATTGCATCTTTTTATTATTATTTGCAGTATACAATTTTACGAAAATTTGAAACATTTAAAAATACAAGTTTTTTTTTAGATCTCTATCTGTATAGTGAGTGTGATGGGTAATGGAAAAGTTTACCTGCTCCTCTAGTGCTCCGGTCTGTGACTACCCTGGATGGGGCAGTATTTATACCGGGTCCTGGACTCACTAATAGCATGAATTTACATATATTACAAAAGTTTCCTTGTCCAGTGACCCTCCCCTCACAATGGTACAAGACGCACATGTATTCAGCTCATTGTGACCCTGGAGGAAAACCAAATGTCAAATTATAGCAAATTACATCTTTGTTGGATTGTTCAACACTAGGCGCCTCCTTATCGAGAGTGGATATGGAAAGCTGGTGAAGCCAGCCGGAACACTGAGGGAGCAACAGTTCTCTATGCCTTGCTCCAGAGACCGTCAGGACAGCTAATTCCACATTACCTGCCCGCCCTATACCCAGGAGGCAAGGTGGCACCCACGAGAGGCTGGGGCACGATAGAGTCCCTGTAGAAAGCCTCACGCCACCGGTCATACAGGTTTGCACTATACTGCAGTGCATTGGGAGCTTGAGAGGAAAGTGAGACTGCACACACAGGACAGCAGAACAGACGCCACCAAGTGCCGAGAGAGTGGTCAAACAAGCAGAGTCAAAAGCACGAGATAGCACAACAGTATAATAGGATTAGACAGATGGATATTCAGGATGTAGCCAGAGATAAGTAAACCAGAACGGGCAATATACGGTACAATAGGGACAAACAGCAACGAAGTAAATAACCAAGCCAGGAGATCAGAACCGGAGAATCAAGCAGATAAACAGACAGAGAAATACTAGGAAAAGGGCAGACAGAGGGAGTTAATGGACACAGGACAAGTCAGGGATCACAGCAGGGCAAATCAAGAGCTACCAGCAGGGTCAGGTTAACACGCTGAAGGCAGAACTATAGCTGACACTGCCAGCAAGATTCATGGGAGCTAAATAGCAAACCTGAACTCAGAATGAGGCAGAGCAAAGTTAACCCCTGACATGATCTGTCCAGAAAAAAGGGCTGACACTAACAAACCCTGGAACGGATCATGTACCGTACCAAGTACCCCACTGCCCTACGGGGGCGCTCCATATCGATGTGAATACTTTTCTGCCCAATGATGACAAAAGTATTCTCGGAGTGATACCTTTAATGGCTAACCAGAGAATAATTTTGTCATCATTGGGCAGAAAAGTATTCACATTGATTTTTCTGGCTAACACGGTACTACAATATAATTTGTTATTATACATCGACATTAAAAGTAGAAAAAGTTCTGAAATTATCCTCGGTGTATAGACATTTTATATCCCCAATAGGAAATCAAATTTTGGAGATTTATGAAATTATCTTTTTTTAACCTTACCCTGGTCCTCTACCAGCTGTTCCCGTGGCCACGAGATTCCTACTTTTGCCTCTGTACCAGTATATCACTATAATAACCCCACGACTAACTGCACCCTTTGGTTTCACGTCTCTTAAGAGGGTCCATTTCTGCAAACCAGACAATTGCAAAGCCCAAAGTAAAATTAGTAAATGAGCTCCCTTCTATTTTTCACTAAAACTCTACAAAAAAACATAACTTTTTCCATTCTCCTCCCCTCGTATTATGGGCCTGATTACATCTGCCATTTTGCCAATAGTAAAAATTGTTCTTATACAATGAAGCCCAAAGAGAAGAAACAATCCCCTAATGTGATCAGAATTGGCTCCGGCTTAATAATTCTCCCCATTTATTATAATTGCTGCCATTTTAATTTAAGCCGCACTTAATTCTGACCTTTGAATGTAATTAATATGACATTTGGGGTAGAAGCCAAGCTCCTGAGTATCGGCTTTGTTTTTTGGGTGTCCCTATTCTGACCAGGAATTTATATGCCATTTATACATCTACAAATCCATTATACTCCATCCTGGCACAGGAAATACAAAAACTGATATTATCCTTTAGTATGACTTTTATTTAGTTTATCTGTGTACAGTTCCTGTGGTTTCCAGTTCCTGAGTTACATGTCTGGGGCTTTTGGCTCCACTGCTGACTGGCTAGATTCTCCTGGGCGTCTCTCATCTGCCTGCAGCTTCCGTGGTTTTCACTTTCTCGTTACTCCAAAGTTCTGTCAACTGCAAGTTCTCGGTCTTCCAGGACTTCTGCTGAGTGTCCAGCGGTTTCCAGGACGTCTCCAAGATGCTTGTGGTTTCCATCATATTTGTACTTTCTCGTTACTCCAGGGTTTATTCTGCTGCCTGTCTGAGGTCTCCATGATCCCTCCCATCTGCCTACATCTTGCGATCCTTCAGTCTCCAGTTTGCATGCGTTCTTCAGTACCTCTGCAATATGCCTGCGGTTTCCAGTAGAGATGAGTGAACCTTTCAAGGACCTTTCGCCGAACAGTTCGTCTAATGGTTCGACGAACATACCCGAACCCCATTAGATTCAATGGGAGGTCAAACCAAACATACAAACAACACCTTAAGGGGTGATAAAAAAAATTCCCAAACAGCTAAAATTAGGGGCAGACACCATGAAAAGTGGCATCAATTTACCCACAGTAGAAATTTGCAAATGGCACAGTAGCAGCTGTCAGCCATGGGCCATGCATGAGGTATCAGGGTCTGGCTCAACATTTACATCTTCGAATTGAAGCTTCAATGTGCACCTGGTGGTTAAGGGAGCGGTGTAAACCTTCTTATCTGGGAGACCTGATACCTCATGCAACACCTCCAATTTTTTTCCCAGCCACACTCAGACGGCACAAACATCAGTTTCATAAAGTAGTATTGGTAGAAAAATGGAAGGAAAATAACACAGGTAGTTGAGTTAAAGTAAGTGCCGGTCTGCCGTCTAGGAGATCCAATTAACACAGGTGGCCCACCAGATGGAGACCCAACTTGGAATCTCCACAGAAATAATAATCACACAGCACTAAAGAAACAGTATAATAGGCCTCTGACACTCCACAGGTTAGAGAGACTATAAGAACAATAATAATCTTTTATTTATATAGCGCCAACATATTCCGTAGCGTGTTACAGGTTAGAGAGATTCACCGCACAATCTGGTTTTGGTAATGCAAGTTTCTTTATTTCGAGAAAACCAATAAAAATAAAGTGTGGCTGTGAAATATGAGGCAGAGTAAGGACGTTTCTACCCCACTGGGGTCTTTATCACAATGCCGCTGCAAGAACTGAAGACAGTATAATAGTCACAGGGCATCAATCACCAGGATGGATTAGATCCCATAAGATACAAATGTGTAAATAAGGTGCTGGACAATATATACAAGGAAAATATCAGTCATGGAAACTGAGAGCAAAAATTACACAAAACCGGCCGGCAGCAGTTACCTGTGTTGCCATTTGCTCACGTGGCACTCCCGTGCCTATGCTTGTCCGTTGGGTGCTTGCCATCTGGAACTGGATGGCCTGGTTAAATATCGGAGTGCACCACCGGACCAAAAGTGATGACACACGTGGTGACGCGGCCTAACTGGATGTGTGTGTGCATGTTGCTATTGGAGCAGAGTCGCTCCCCGGGGGCCGGAAGAGGCGTCATTGTCGGTCACATGATATGCAGATCTGATGTGCCTGTATATGGCCATTGCAATGGAAGCAGAATCGCTCCCCGGGGGCCGGAAGAAGCGTCATTGTCGGTCAGATGATATGCAGATCTGATGTGTCTGTATATGGCTGTTGCTATGGAAGCAGAGTCGCTCCCCAGGGGCTGGAAGAGGCGTCATTGTCGGTCACATGATACACAGATCTGATGTGCCTGTATATGGCCATTGCAATGGAAGCAGAATCGCTCCCCGGGGGCCGGAAGAGGCGTCATTGTCGGTCAGATGATACGCAGATCTGGTGTGTCTGTATATGGCTGTTGCTATGGGAGATGAGTCACTCCCCGGGGGCCAAAAGAGGCGTCATTGTCGGTCACATGATATGCAGATCTGATGTGTCTGTATATGGCCGTTGCTATGGGAGCAGAATCGCTCCCCGGGGGCCGGAAGAGGCGTCATTGGCGGTCACATGATACACAGATCTGATGTGTCTGTATATGGCCGTTGCTATGGGAGCAGAATCGCTCCCCGGGGGCCAAAAGAGGCGTCATTGTCGGTCACATGATACACAGATCTGATGTGCCTGTATATGGCCGTTGCAATGGAAGCAGAGTCGCTCCCCGGGGGCCGGAAGAGGCGTCATTGGCGGTCACATGATACACAGATCTGATGTGTCTGTATATGGCCGTTGCTATGGGAGCAGAATCGCTCCCCGGGGGCCAAAAGAGGCGTCATTGTCGGTCACATGATACACAGATCTGATGTGCCTGTATATGGCCGTTGCAATGGAAGCAGAGTCGCTCCCCGGGGGCCGGAAGAGGCGTCATTGGCGGTCAGATGATATGCAGATCTGATGTGTCTCTATATGGCCGTTGCTATGGGAACCACGGCGCTGATATATGTGTAGAAAAACCATCTGAGTGTGATTGTGACCATAGGGGGGGTGTGGGTGCTTGGGGTTCAGGCATATAATAGAGGTACATGAAATGGGGGGCCGCAGTAAAAATCAATGAATGATTTATGGAAAAATGTATCTGAGGTGCTCAGGGTTAGAACTGAATTGTATCTCCAAAGAGAAGACCCAAATGGATGGGAAAAATTAAAAAAAAAATGCAAATAGGAAAAGCCATAGTATGATGACAGAACATATCATGTTATACAGTGGGTGCAGAAAGTATTCAGACCCCTTTCAATTTTTTCTCTCTTTGTTTCATTGCAGCCATTTGGTAAATTCAAAAAAGTTCACTTTTTCTCATTAATGTACACCCTGCATCCTAACTTGACTGAAAAAAAAAACAAAAATGTAGAAATTTTTGCAAATTTATTAAAAAAGAAAAACTGAAATCTCCCATGGTCATAAGTCTTCAGACCCTTTCCTCAGTATTGAGTAGAAGCCCCTTTTGAGCTCGTACAGCCAGGAGTCTTTTGGGGAATGATGCAACAAGTTTTTTACACCTGGATTTGTGGATCCTCAGCCATTCTTCCTTGCAGATCCTCTCCAGTTCCGTCAGGTTGGATGGTGAACGTTGGTGGACGCCATTTTCGGGTCTCTCCAGAGATGCTCCATTGGGTTTAGGTCAGGGCTCTGGCTGGGCCGGTCAACAATGGTCACAGAGTTGTTCTGAAGCCGCTCCTTTGTTATTTTAGCTGTGTGCTTAGGGTCATTGTCTTGTTGGAAGGTGAACCTTCGGCCAAGTCTGAGGTCCAGAGCACTCTGGAAGAGGTTTTCATCCAGGATATCTCTGTACTTGGCTGCATTCATGGTTCCATCAATGACAACCAGTCGTCCTGTCCCTGCAGCTGAAAAACACCCTCATAGCATGATGCTGCCTCCACCATGTTTCACTGTGGGGATTGTATTGGGCAGGTGATGAGCAGTGCCTCCACACATGCCGCTTAGAATTATTACCAAAAAGGTTTATATTAATCTCATCATACCTGAGAATCTTATTTCTTATAGTCTGGGAGTCCTTCATGTGTTTATTTAACAAACTCTATGCGGCTTTCATATGTCTTGCACTGAGGAGAGGTTTCCGTCGGGCCACTCTGAAATAAAGGCCTGACTGGTGGAGTATGCAGTGATAGGTGACTTTGTGGAACTTTCTCCCATCTCCCTACTGCATCTCTGGAGCTCAGTCACAGTGATCTTGGGGTTCTTCTTTACTTCTCTCACCAAGGCTCTTCTCCCACAATGGCTCAGTTTGGCTGGACGGCCAGGTCTAGGAAGACTTCTGGTGGTCCCAAACTTCTTCCATTTAAGGATTATGGAGGCCACTGTGCTCTTAGGAACCTTCAGTACTGCAGAAATTCTGCTGCATCCTTGGCCAGATCTGTGCCTTGCCACAATTCTGTCTCTGAGCTCCTTGGCCAGTTCCTTTGGCCTCATGATTCTCATTTGGTCTGACATGCACTGTGAGCTGTGAGGTCTTATATAGACAGGTGTGCGCCGTTCCAAATCAAGTCCTATCAGTTTAAACAATCCCCCCTAGACCCGATGTTATTCCATATTTAGCGCCTTGTACTACATGTATAGCGCAGTCCATCACCGCATCGCCTCCTAGTGGTGGAAGTAATTATTGCACACAACACAGCTGAGCTGGATGATTTATTATTGTATAAGCAGATTATATTATTTGTTGCATCCGTCACCGTACATTATAATAATTCATTACTGTTATTATTATCCTGGAGATGATAATCTCACTTCCAGGTCTAATCAGATATTTGCATTAATCAATTTCACCTAATGAGTCATTATTGCAGATTTAGAAAGAAAGAAAAGATGATTTATTATAAGATTTTTTTTAAGTAAATTTCTGTAAGTGACTAGAGAAGACCCTCGGATTTCTGTGCGCGCTGTTTATTTCAGGTGACAACTTTCCTCCAATATCTTGGTCTCTTCCAGGAATCACAGTATCTCAGAATATTAGATGTAATTTATCGGCACAGAACCTGCGGGACAGAGAAGGGGTTAATGATATATAAGATACGCACAGACACAACTCATACATGTGCACAGTGACTTTTTGTGATGCATTTGTTTAAACAACTAGATAATTTTTTCCATAACTTTCTCGTAGAAGCCTCACTACTATATGATGAATTTTTCTTTTTTTTTTTGCTGCGGTGTTCTAGGGGCCATTTTTCCTGTAACTAGCTATCACATTTATAGTTATCTTTAATTTACTTAATAAAAAGTTAAAAAAAAAACAATCACCATAAAAAAAACTATTTACTGTATTACACACTTTGCCATGCTGTACAATTATATAGAGATGTACCAGTATATAAAGATGAATATTTATGTACCAGGACAATATGCCTGTTAAGAAGAAGAATACTGCTTAGATCTTTAGGCAGAGAAAATCCTTCTATGATTAGTAAAGCAGCCTGTGGATCACTATTAAAGCTTGTGTCTTCCGTGCTGCAGGTTGTGAATTTGAATGTTTGGAAAAGAAGACAAGTTTGCCTGGTCATAAATAAGTGAAAATAACTCAGTCTTAAACTTTTACACATGGAGGACAATGATCTGTACAAAAGTTTGTTCCCAATCATTGTCCAACATACAGTAAATGTTTCTGAAGATACAACAACAAATAAAGAGTCGATCGATTTGTCATTGATCATAAATCAATAGATGTCAGCAGATCTCTACATGTAAGGAGGGGATGAGCAGCCGGTAAAAGGGTCAGATGCGTGGGGAAGGGGGGTGACAAAAATAAGGTAATAGTTACATGATAGCAAACCAGAGACCATCAACTTGTTGCATCAGAGCCTATGTACGGTGTAGTTGGTGCTAATATACAAGTTTGTTATTTTTTCATTATTTTGGGATATAAATATTTTTTTGTTACTTTGCCGTATTATAAATTGTAGATGTGATTTACCATTTTATTCAGGGACCAAACTCTCAGGCACTGGAAAAAAAAAGTCAAAAATCGTCAAAAACAAGGAAAAAAAACACATAATATATGTGAAGAATATGACATACACACCTTTCATACCCCAGTACCACTAACACATAGACCACACACATTGAGTACCCAATCGTTAGGAGGCTGAAATGTCTTTTATATGAGTCAATAAATTTGAGCGGAATTGAAATCTACTTAAATTTTTCCAAAAATTCACATTCGTTCAAAAGTATTTTTTGGGGGTAATTTGCTTCTGTATGGACTCAACGCGAAGGAGTCCGCTTCCCGACATGTTTCTAAACCATAAAAGGCCACCAAAACTTTACATCTCGCCTCTCTATTCTAGCCCCTCCACTCCTCATCATCGCCCATCAGGTCCTGGTCGCATCTTCAGATCACCACCGCTTGCGTTGACGTTCCTCGGCCTTTCACTCGGGGTTGGGATTTCCAGGTTTCAATAAGACAAGGAGATTTCTAAACCTGAGCCCTCAAGGCCTTGACATTTTGGCGCCATAATCTTTCACATGGTTGTGCAGAACCCTTCCTTATCTAATCAAACCCGGAAGTCCTGGCCCAGTCTCATGGGATCGGGGATTTCAGTTCAAGAAGTGGCAATCTGAAGATGTAGCAAGGACAGGAAGGGTGACAATGAGGAGCGGAGAGGTGAGTGGTGAGGTGAGAATAAGGATTTTCTTTATTTTTTACATCTGGGGTCCGGAGATAGACCACACAGAATAACAAGGGACATTAAATTCGAACTTCCAAATCTGTGAGAACAGGAGGATTTGAGTTTTGCCTGCTCCGCTCATATCTAGTGTTGTGGGATAGTGTATGATGTTGGAGCTGAAGCCTCCACCATAACTATATTCTGACCAAAAATATTTGGATTTAGCGAACACCTTCCATTTTCTGACCAAATTTCAGCATCGTAGACGTCACTAATCCGAATGGCCATAACTTAGAGGGAATGTCCACCCTTAACACCATTTAGTGTTCAGACCCCCCTTTCTGACGGATGTGAATTTCTGGAGGGCGCTCAAATCCGTGTCTGCTCCGTACACCAGAGGCTGGCTGCGTTATACAGCTGACGTCTGCCCCGGAAACATTGGGATCGACAATAATTACGATTAAAGCAGTTTAACCCCTTAACCATCTGCCAATCCAAATAGGTCACAGAGAGTTGAAAACCTGATTACATTTTACAAATATTAGATTTTTTTACAGAATACCATTACAATAATATAACATTGTAGACATACTTGTTTTCAACATCCCTGCGCTTCCTTTTCAAGCCCAATGGTAGACCGATTCCTAAAAAAAAATTAATCAAAAATTACAATTATCGCCAAATTTATAATAATTTCAATTTCTCAGTACAACCAATATAATAAGAGGTTGGAATCTTTTCATTTTTCTCTTTCCTGCATTTACTGTATGGACGATTAATTCCGTACTGTGTTACATTGGATTTTATAAATGTGGAAATACCAAACACTTTTTAAATTATTTCTTTAATTTTATCTATTTATTTTTCTCTTTCCTGCATTTACTCTATGGGTAATTAATTTTATATTTTATTTTTTTTAAATGTATTCTATATTGCATGTATTTTATATTTTGATAGATTGGAATTTATTAATGCAGATATAGTTAAAAAAATGTAATTATTATTTTTTGAAATAGGAAAAAGGGGGTAATTTAAAGTTCTATATCGTTAACATATTTTTCAATTATTTTTTAAAACTTTTTTTTTAATATTATACTTTAGTCCTTTATAATGACATAATCTGTGACATTTTGATCACTTCTTCTATATACCGATATGCCATGGTATTGCAGAATATAGTTGATATAAAGGGTTTCCCAGGAGTAGAATGATGGTAGCAACGGGAACCTTCAGCTTGTCATCACCTGCATTTTTGGCCTTGAGGCTCTTAAAATTATGCGTCCCTGGTACAGATGAGCACATATATTCAAGTAAAATTGAAAATTCGAGTAAAATTGAAACTTTACAAAAATGCGCATTTGCCAAAATGCGTTGATCTGTACAAAGGAAAAGCGGATTGGTTGTTATTGATGGTAAACCTTCATGATGACTTTAAAATCATCAGATCTCTAAGTGTAAGGAAGGGACGAGCTGTCGATAACAGAGTCAGATGTGTGGGGGAGGGGAACAAAGAGGAAGGCAATTGTTGCATGATAGAAACCAGAGACAGTCAACTTGTATCGGAGCTCGTTATGGACCAATTGGTGATAATTTACAAGTATTTTTCTTTTCACTTGTTCCTAATATTTCTCATTGTGTAGATGTGGAATTACCCGTTGATTCGAGTAGTGGACACACCGGAGCTGGAAAGAAAAAGTCAAAAAATAGTCAAAACAAGTCCAAAAGCCAGACACAATAGATGAGCTATACTGAAGAATATGACATACACACCTTGTATTCCCGCTCCCACTGTGCCATACGCCATGTCCCCTGAGTACCCAGTAGTTATGAGACCGAAAGGTGCTTTGGGATTTTGCATTGTGTTGGAACTGAAGCCTCCACCATAATTAATTTCTGCCGAGACGTACTCAGTGTCAGGGATTGCCTTCCATTCGACATTTTGTAGAGGTTTCCCATTAAATAAGAATCCAGATACACTCGAGGCCTTCGCTGTAATAATGGCCAAATTATTGTCAAATCCCTTCTGTCCAATGAGTTTGTAATTATGGGAGAACGATTCAGTATCTGGGATTTTGGTCATGAAAGATCCGAAGGGTTTGCCTTCAAAATTGCCACTAAAGCCATAAAGAAAAGCCTGAATATTCTCTGTGCTGTGGATGGATAAGGGTTTGGATGCAGTAACCTTAAACTTCATCGGTTTTCCTGCTTCTAGGTTGGTCGTCAGCTTTTCTTCACCTGACTGGTACTCCAGATAAGTGTGTTTAGACGCCAAGACAGAAACGTGGCTGTCACTAGATGAGAAGGACGGGGCTGAGGCAATGTAGGACTTTCCCCACTTTTCTTCTGGCAGGAGCTGTTCATAAACAAGGCTGCAACCTCCAACACCAGGAACGCATGAATGGCCAGATAGGACGGCCACAGGATGTTGAGAGGTCACCGTGGTTCCGGAGAGGTCATCTGTACTCTGCAACTGCAGGAACTGGAACGGCTCCAGACCCACGGTCATGGTGTCACCCTTATTATAAATCTTCCCGTTGTAATGTACAGTTCCACTGAGGACCATGGTAATTGTAGTTAAAATATCATGGGCAGCAACAGCAAATTGTGCATTGTGTTTTGAAGGTCCATCAGTCGGGGTGAATATGGTGTATTTAGTTCCCCATTGGTCAACCGGGTAATGCAAAGCAACGTCTCCACTGGTTCCTCCAAAGTTACGGGACATCACAGTGATGTGATCATTGGAGTTAATGATCATGCTACTGGAAGATATCCCTGATCCTATAATCAGCTGGGGATTTGGGTATTCAAATGTTGATCGTTTTCGTCTCCTAACTGTGGCCTCCCTATTGTATTCTATATACAACATGGGCGAATTTTCCAACTTGAAATATGGACAAGGCTCATCAGTAACGATTTCCCATACAGGCATATCTAATGCATTCTCCATAAACACCAACACAAATTGTCCTATGGGAGTGACTATCTTCTCACCTAAAATGAAACTTTCAGTTAGATTTACAGTTCGGGGTCTTTTTTTCATACAATAATATTGTCTTGAATTTAAATTGGTCAATAAAGAAAAGATCTGACACCAAAGACTTCACTAATCCTAAAGGCCACACCTTAGCTGGAATTTCCACCATGAACACATTTATCCTTTCGACTCTTCCCCAACATGTGACATACAGCCGACATCTGACTACAAGTACCGGGATCAAAGAGCAAGTCTGACCCTTTACAAACCATGGTGACTGTTATCCTCGCTCGCAGTAGATTAGGGGTTCTCCGACTCAATAAATTGTCATGTCTAGTGATGGCCACAGACAGGGCTTCATAGGGCAATGCCGACATTACAGAAGTATCACAGTGTATTGTGTGATTACAAGGCCCCTTATGGGATTTATCGATTTATCACCGGCCAACTTTTTTTTTCTTTTTACTTTTCTCTCTCCAGCTGGACTAATATCTTTTTGTTTTCATTGACGGGGCTGCAAGTAGGACATTAACATCACGAAACTAAACCTGTGTCCACTTACCCAGTCGCCACTGTCCTGCCGTTCCCTTGAATCCCACCAGTAGACCCAATCCTGGGGAATAAATACTACACATTACTTCATCTTCCCCAAAGTCTTCAGTTTTACTGATAAATTAACAATAGGCAAAGTTCATGCACGATTACAGAATAAAAGTTTTATTTTAAGCAGGTTTAATGTCTTGGACTCCGAAATAGATGGTTGGAAAATAGATAGGTATGAAAATAATAGGTGAAAAATAGATGGAAAAATAACGCAAATATTAATGAAATTTTCTTCTCTGTATTTCGGACTCACAATGAAATACATGTTAGTTACCTGTATTTATGGTCACTCCAACATTAACCCCATCCAGTCACAGACAATTTTTGCTTTTTGCAATTTTATTTTATTTTCCCCTAACTTTTCTATTTATCCGTCCCCATATCTGTGTAAGAACATGACGTTTCCTAGTCTGGAAAAACCTCTGTGTGAATGAGAACAAATGCTTCATATGTTTTCTTTTTGGCATTCGGTTCTGCGTCCACACCTAACTTTCCATAACGAGTGGCCGTTGGGTTTTTCTGGTTTGTGCTTTTGTGTGTAAAAAATGCAGCGTCTTACAGTTTCAGCAAAGGTTATGGGATTCTCTGAATCTCTCACCTTCTGTTCTTTTTGCCCTGCTTAAACTGAACTGTGATGTGACTTGACCGGTGTTAGGGCTAGCAGAATGCACCGAGTAAAATAGATGTTTATTATGAATGGTGCGTTTGCAGCCCGGGGTCCACCGTGCAGGAGGAACCTGCTGCTAGTGAATGGTGGCACTGTTTGGCGGTATAGACCAGCTCTGTTACTTCACAGAGCAGCCGCGAGAGGATAGCACGGCGCCCTGTTAGCCTCACAGGAGCACAAGCTTACTGCTGAACTGATAGCAGTCAGTGGTTATACAACACGCAATCTCCTCGCCGGAGGTGCCAGCATTCTAGGGGCTTATTTCAGCCGGGTCCCTGATTACAAACATACATAACCACACTGGCGCAAAGCACATATTAGAATTGATACTAGCGCATGGCCGTGCGGCCATGCGAGCCTTAAATAGCTGCAGCACGTTTAGGACCTTCCAAAGAAGGACCAATGGAGGTGCGGCAGTACCTGAGCATGTGACCCCAGATCTCCACTGAGAGATCTTGCCCTGGGCATGCTCAGAGTGCAAAGCAGGATTTCGTCCTAGCACCTACAAGAACCTTAGCTGCAGCATCTGATCATGTGACCCTCGATCTCCACTGAGAGATCTTACTCTGGGCATGCTCAGAACGTGAAAAGCAGGACTTAGACCCAGAAGCGTCTGCTCGCCGCTGCCCAGCACTGACTTCAATGGCAGAAGCAAGAAATGCAGCAGTAACTCTCAGCACAGAGTCAGACTCAGCAAGACGCTGGGATCGACGTCTCCACTGAGCAGGCTCCACTGCGGCAGGAGAAGAATGGGAGACCGCAGCGGAGATGGCCCGAGATTCCCCCTGTGCAGAGGCAAGAACTCGACCCCTAACACCCAGTGCCTGCGCACTGCGGTACTTTGCTCTGCCCTCAACAGGACAAAGAGGTGCGCCTGCGCAGGATCACGGTGCTGAGGAAATGCGTCATCCACACGCAGCAAGCAGGAGGGTGGCATCACAACAAGATGGGAGGTGCCGGACCAAGAAGAGCGACACCCATCATACCGGACCGCCCTGCAGTTGAGTATAATGAAAGTTATTTTTCTTCTCTTACAGGTCGAGTTGGGGGCAGATATACAGCATTATAGAATACTGTATATCAGCCCTGAAAGGTGATGGCCGTATCTCTTATCGACCAAACATGGTGACAGGTAGACATGGCTGGGTAATGGCTGTAGCCATGGCTGGATGATGGATGTAGACATGGCTGGGTAATGGCTATAGACATGGCTGGATGATGGCTGTATACATGGCTGGGTAATGGCTGTAGACATGGCTGGATGATGGATGTAGACATGGCTGGGTAATGGCTGTAGACATGGCTGGGTAATGGATGTAGATATGGCTGGGTAATAGCTGTAGACATGGCTGGATGATGGCTGTAGACATGGCTGGGTAATGGCTATAGACAGGGTTGGTTAATAGTTATAGACATGCCTGGGTGATGGCTGTAGATATGGGTGGATGATAGGACATGGCTATAGTTAATGTTGTATTTCTCTCCTAATATGGGACGATTGCCATCAACCTCATAGGAGATTTCCTTTTCATGAACATTGTAGGGTGATATGTAGGATTTGAAGGACCTGTGTCTACATAGTAGAATTTTACAAATTTCCAAATAGTGTCTTGTAATACCCCTCCACACCACATGGTGCGCTGTTAATAAGAATATGACCAGTACACTGCACAGATCAGTGGTGCAGATGAATAATATTTCTCTAACACACAGTCTGGTGGTAGAAACAATCATTTCGTGAAATTAGAAATTTGATTGAAATTAACATCTATAATATCCTGGATAACTAGAGAGTTTGCTCAGTTTCATGTTAGGAATACAGCTGTGTAATTTATAGATAATTTATTAAATGCCATTTTAGGTCTTACCACAAAGTAATACAGCCCACAGGCGAAACTTCATCAATGATAGAGACTCCATATCTGAAACGGAAGAGACAAAAGAAACAATATACAGATATTTCCTTCCGTTCATTTGCTCTTGGCTCTATCACAAGAAGTCGGTGTCTGTATGTCCAGATGTCACCACTCAGTGGTTATGATCTGCTCCACAGGTTATCAGCGTCATTGGCCTGAACCCCAGGATTCTTGGCAAACATCCTTACCGTGTGCTGGGTACTAAAAGTGGGTACAGAGGAGACTCCACTAATGTGAACGGGCACTAAAGAGACATCACTACTGTAGAAGGACACTAAGGAGATATCACTACTGTAGGAGGACACTAAGGAGATATCTCTACTGTAGGAGGACACTAAGGAGATATCTCTACTGTAGGAGGACACTAAGGAGATATCTCTACTGTAGGAGGACACTAAGGAGACATCACTACTGTAGGAGGACACTAAGGAGACATCACTACTGTAGGAGGACACTAAGGAGATATCTCTACTGTAGGAGGACACTAAGGAGACATCACTACTGTAGGAGGACACTAAGGAGACATCACTACTGTAGGAGGACACTAAGGAAATATCACTACTGTAGGAGGACACTAAGGAGACATCACTACTGTAGGAGGACACTAAGGAGATATCACTACTGTAGGAGGACACTAGTGAGACATCACTACTGTAGGAGGACACTAAGGAGATATCACTACTGTAGGAGAACACTAAGGAGGCATCACTACTGTAGGAGGACACTAAGGAGACATCACTACTGTAGGAGGACACTAAGGAGACATCACTACTGTAGGAGAACACTAAGGAGACATCACTACTGTAGGAGGACACTAAGGAGATATCACTACTGTAGGAGGACACTAAGGAAATATCACTACTGTAGGAGGACACTAAGGAGACATCACTACTGTAGGAGGACACTAAGGAGACATCACTACTGTAGGAGGACACTAAGGAGACATCACTACTGTAGGAGGACACTAAGGAGACATCAATCCTGTAGGAGAGCACTAAGGAGACATCACTACTGTAGGAGGACACTAAGGAGATATCACTACTGTAGGAGGACACTAAGGAGATATCACTACTGTAGGAGGATACTAAGGAGACATCACTACTGTAGGAGGACACTAAGGAGACATCACTACTGTAGGAGGACACTAAGGATACATCACCACTGTAGGAGGGCACTAAGGAGACATCACTACTGTAGGAAAACACTAAAGTGACATCACTACTATAGGAGGACACTAAGGAGATATCACTACTGTAGGAGGACACTAAGGAGACATTACTACTGTAGGAGGACACTAAGGAGACATCCCTACTGTAGGAGGACACTAAAGTGACATCACTACTGTAGGAGGACACTAAGGAGACATCACTACTGTAGGAGGACACTAAGGAGACATCACTACTGTAGGAGGACACTAAGGAGACATCACTACTGTAGGAGGACACTAAGGAGGCATCACTACTGTAGGAGGACACTAAGGAGACATCACTACTGTAGGAGGACACTAAGGAGACATCACTACTGTAGGAGGACACTAAGGAGACATCACTACTGTAGGAGGACACTAAGGAGACATCACTACTGTAGGAGGACACTAAGGAGACATCAATCCTGTAGGAGAGCACTAAGGAGACATCACTACTGTAGGAGGACACTAAGGAGATATCACTACTGTAGGAGGACACTAAGGAGATATCACTACTGTAGGAGGATACTAAGGAGACATCACTACTGTAGGAGGACACTAAGGAGACATCACTACTGTAGGAGGACACTAAGGATACATCACCACTGTAGGAGGGCACTAAGGAGACATCACTACTGTAGGAAAACACTAAAGTGACATCACTACTATAGGAGGACACTAAGGAGATATCACTACTGTAGGAGGACACTAAGGAGACATTACTACTGTAGGAGGACACTAAGGAGACATCCCTACTGTAGGAGGACACTAAAGTGACATCACTACTGTAGGAGGACACTAAGGAGACATCACTACTGTAGGAGGACACTAAGGAGACATCACTACTGTAGGAGGACACTAAGGAGACATCACTACTGTTGGAGGACACTAATGAGACATCACTACTGTAGGAGGACACTAAGGAGACATCACTACTGTAGGAGGACACTAAGGAGACATCACTACTGTAGGAGGACACTAAGGAGACATCACTACTGTAGGAGGACACTAAGGAGACATCACTACTGTAGGAGGACACTATGAAGACACATCTAATGGATGTACGTCTACATCGGCAGAGCCGCTGAGCTCAATGATTGGCTGCAGCGCTGTCAACATGATATCAGCTCTAAACCTGAACAAAAAAGACCGGGGCAGCGGTGGTGACTCAGGGAGGGTGGGAAATACTTGGTGTGTTTCTTATCACTACACTATAGAGGAAAGTTTCCTGAAAATAGCCCCTTTCATTAAGAACACATTCACACCCTGAGTATCTAGAACAAACCTTCCACTTACATGCAATGTTATATTATGTCAGTGTATTTATACCTAATCCACATTATTCTTTAATTTAATATCTTTTTGTGGACATTAAATATAATTCTAATGTTATAATATCTAAAATAATTGCATCATTTTTCTTTATTATTTGCAGTTTACAATATTACGAAAATTTGAAACATTTAAAAATACAAGTTTTTTTTTAGATCTCTATCTGTATAGTGAGTGTGATGGGTAATGGAAAAGTTTACCTGCTCCTCTAGTGCTCCGGTCTGTGACTACCCTGGATGGGGCAGTATTTATACCGGGTCCTGGACTCACTAATAGCATGAATTTACATATATTACAAAAGTTCCCCTCACAATGGTACAAGACGCACATGTATTCAGCTCATTGTGACCCTGGAAGAAAACCAAATGTCAAATTATAGCAAATGACATCTTTGTTGGATTGTTCAACACTAGGCGCCTCCTTATCGAGAGTGGATATGGAAAGCTGGTGAAGCCAGCCGGAACACTGAGGGAGCAACAGTTCTCTATGCCTTGCTCCAGAGACCGTCAGGACAGCTAATTTCACATTACCTGCCCGCCCTATACCCAGGAGGCAAGGTGCAGTGCAGTATAGTGCAACCTCCACCAGGGGGAGCTTGAGAGGAAAGTGAGACTGCACACACAGGACAGCAGAACAGACGCCACCAAGTGCCGAGAGAGTGGTGAAACAAGCCGAGTCAAAAGCACGAGATAGCACAACAGTATAATAGGATTAGACAGATGGATATTCAGGACGTAGCCAGAGATAAGTAAACCAGAACGGGCAATATACGGTACAATAGGGACAAACAGCAACGAAGTAAATAACCAAGCCAGGAGATCAGAACCAGAGAATCAAGCAGATAAACAGACAGAGAAATACTAGGAAAAGGGCAGACAGAGGGAGTTAATGGACACAGGACAAGTCAGGGATCACAGCAGGGCAAATCAAGAGCTACCAGCAGGGTCAGGTTAACACGCTGAAGGCAGAACTATAGCTGACACTGCCAGCAAGATTCATGGGAGCTAAATAGCAAACCTGAACTCAGAATGAGGCAGAGCAAAGTTAACCCCTGACATGATCTGTCCAGAAAAAAGGGCTGACACTAACAAACCCTGGAACGGATCATGTACCGTACCGAGTACCCCACTGCCCTACGGAGGCGCTCCATATCGATGTGAATACTTTTCTGCCCAATGATGACAAAAATATTCTCGGAGTGATACCTTTAATGGCTAACCAGAGAATAATTTTGTCATCATTGGGCAGAAAAGTATTCACATTGATTTTTCTGGCTAACACGGTACTACAATATAATTTGTTAATATACATCGACATTAAAAGTAGAAAAAGTTCTGAAATTATCCTCGGTGTATAGACATTTTATATCCCCAATAGGAAATCAAATTTTGGAGATTTATGAAATTATCTTTTTTTAACCTTACCCTGGTCCTGTACCAGCTGTTCCCGTGGCCACGAGATTCCTACTTTTGCCTCTGTACCAGTATATCACTATAATAACCCCACGACTAACTGCACCCTTTGGTTTCACCTCGCTAAAGAGGGTCCATTTTTGCAAACCAGACAATTGCAAAGCCCATAGTAAAATTAGTAAATGAGCTCCCTTCTATTTTTCACTAAAACTCTACAAAAAAACACAACTTTTTCCATTCTCCTCCCCTCGTATTATGGGCCTGATTACATCTGCCATTTTGCCAATAGTAAAAATTGTTCTTATACAATGAAGCCCAAAGAGAAGAAACAATCCCCTAATGAGATCAGAATTGGCTCCGGCTTAATAATTTTCCCCATTTATTATAATTGCTGCCATTTTAATTTAAGTCGCACTTAATTCTGACCTATGAATGTAATTAATATGACATTTGGGGTAGAAGCCAAGCTCCTGAGTATCGGCTTTGTGTTTTGGGTGTCCCTATTCTGACCAGGAATTTATATGCCATTTATACATCTATAGATCCATTATACTCCATCCTGGCATAGGAAATACAAAAACTGATATTATCCTTTAATATGCCTTTAATTTAGTTTGTCTGTGCACAGTTCCTGTGGTTTCCAGTTCCTGAGTTACATGTCTGAGGCTTTTGGCTCCACTGCTGACTGGCTAGATTCTCCTGGGCGTCTCTCATCTGCCTGCAGCTTCCGTGGTTTACACTTTCTCGTTACTCCAAAGTTCTGTCAACTGCAAGTTCTCGGTCTTCCAGGACTTCTGCTGAGTGTCCAGCGGTTTCCAGGACGTCTCCAAGACGCCTGCGGTTCCCATCATATTTGTACTTTCTCGTTACTCCAGGGTTTATTCTGCTGCCTGTCTGAGGTCTCCATGATCCCTCCCATCTGCCTACAGCTTGCGATCCTTCAGTCTCCAGTTTGCATGCGTTCTTCAGTACCTCTGCAATATGCCTGCGGTTTCCAGTAGAGATGAGTGAACCTTTCAAGGACCTTTCGCCGAACAGTTCGCCTAATGGTTCGACGAACGTACTCAAACCCCATTAGATTCAATGGGAGGTCAAACCAAACGTACAAACAACACCTTAAGGGGTGATAAAAAAAATTCCCAAACAGCTAAAATTAGGGGCAGACACCATGAAAAGTGGCATCAATTGACCCACAGTAGAAATTTTCAGATGGCACAGCAGCAGCTGTCAGCCACGGGCCATGCATGAGGTATCAGGGTCTGGCTCAACATTTACATCTTCGAATTGAAGCTTCAATGTGGACCTGGTGGTTAAGGGAGCGGTGTAAACCTTCTTATCTGGGAGACCTGATACCTCATGCAACACCTCCAATTTTTTTCCCAGCCACACTCAGACGGCACAAACATCAGTTTCATAAAGTAGTATTGGTAGAAAAATGGAAGGAAAGTAACACAGGTAGTTGAGTTAAAGTAAGTGCCGGTCTGCCGTCTAGGAGATCCAATTAACACAGGTGGCCCACCAGATGGAGACCCAACTTGGAATCTCGCCAACATATTCCGTAGCGTGTTACAGGTTAGAGAGATTCACCGCATACTCTGGTTTTGGTAATGCAAGTTTCTTTATTTCGAGAAGACAAATAAAAATAAAGTGTGGCTGTGAAATATGAGGCAGAGTAAGGACGTTTCTACCCCACTGGGGTCTTTATCACAATGCCGCTGCAAGAACTGAAGACGGTATAATAGTCACAGGGCATCAATCACCAGGATGGATTAGATCCCATAAGATACAAATGTATAAATAAGGTGCTGGACAATATATACAAGGAAAATATCAGTCATGGAAACTGAGAGCAAAAATTACACAAAACCGGCCGGCAGCAGTTACCTGTGTTGCTATTTGCTCATGTGGCACTCCCGTGCCTATGCTTGTCCGTTGGGTGCTTGCCATCTGGAACTGGATGGCCTGGTTAAATATCGGAGTGCACCACCGGACCAGAAGTGATGTGACACGTGGTGACGCGGCCTGACTGGATGTGTGTGTGCATGTTGCTATGGGAGCAGAGTCGCTCCCCGGGGGCCGGAAGAGGCGTCATTGTCGGTCACATGATACACAGATCTGATGTGTCTGTATATGGCCGTTGCTATGGGAGCAGAGTCGCTCCCCAGGGGCCGGAAGAGGCGTCATTGTCGGTCACATGATACACAGATCTGATGTGTCTGTATATGGCCGTTGCTATGGAAGCAGAGTCGCTCCCCAGGGGCCGGAAGAGGCGTCATTGTCGGTCACATGATATGCAGATCTGATGTATCTGTATATGGCCGTTGCTATGGGAGCAGAGTCGCTCCCCGGGGGCCGGAAGAGGCGTCATTGTCGGTCACATGATATGCAGATCTGATGTATCTGTATATGGCCGTTGCTATGGGAGCAGAGTCGCTCCCCGGGGGGCTGGAAGAGGCGTCATTGGCGGTCGCATGATACACAGATCTGATGTGTCTGTATATGGCCGTTGCTATGGAAGCAGAGTCGCTCCCCGGGGGCCGGAAGAGGCGTCATTGTCGGTCACATGATACACAGATCTGATGTGTCTGTATATGGCTGTTGCTATGGGAACCACGGCGCTGATATATGTGTAGAAAAACCATCTGAGTGTGATTGTGACCATAGTGGGGGTATAGGTGCTTGGGGTTCAGGCATATTATAGAGGTACATGAAATGGGGGGCCGCAGTAAAAATCAATGAATGGTTTATGGAAAAATGTATCTGAGGTGCTCAGGGTTAGAACTGAATTGTATCTCCAAAGAGAGGACCCAAATGGATGGAAATTTTTTTTAAAAAAATGCAAATAGGAAAAGCCATACTATGATGACAGAACATATCATGTTATACAGTGGGTGCAGAAAGTATTCAGACCCCGTTCAATTTTTCTCTCTTTGTTTCATTGCAGCCATTTGGTAAATTCAAAAAAGTTCATTTTTTTCTCATTAATGTACACTCAACACCCTAACTTGACTGAAAAAAAACAAAAATGTAGAAATCTTTGCAAATTTATTAAAAACAGAAAAACTTAAATCTCCCATGGTCATAAGTCTTCAGACCCTTCGCTCAGTATTTAGTAGAAGCCCCTTTTGAGCTAGTACAGCCGTGAGTATTCTTGGGAATGATGGAACAAGTTCTTCCCCCCCTGGATTTGGGGATCCTCGGCCATTCTTCCTTGCAGGTCCTCTCCAGTTCCGTCAGGTTGGATGGTGAACGTTGGTGGACGCCATTTTCAGGTCTCTCCAGAGATGCTCTTTTGGTTTAGGTCAGGGCTCTGGCTGGGCCGGTCAGGAATGGTCACATAGTTGTTCTGAAGCCGCTCCTTTGTTATTTTAGCTGTGTGCTTAGGGTCATTGTCTTGTTGGAAGGTGAACCTTCAGCCAAGTCTGAGGTCCAGAGCACTCTGGAAGAGGTTTTCATCCAGGATATCTCTCTACTTGGCCTCATTCATGTTTCCTTCAATGACAACCAGTCGTCCTGTCCCTGCAGCTGAAAAACACCCTCATAGCATGATGCTGCCTCCACCATGTTTCACTGTGGGGATTGTATTGGGCAGGTGATGAGCAGTGCCTCCACACATACCGCTTAGAATTATTACCAAAAAGGTTTATATTAATCTCATCAGACCAGAGAGTCTTGTTTCTTATAGTCTGGGAGTCCTTCATGTGTTTATTTAACAAACTCTATGCGGCTTTCATATGTCTTGCACTGAGGAGAGGTTTCCGTCGGGCCACTCTGCCATAATGGCCTGACTGGTGGAGGCTGCAGTGATAGTTGACTTTGTGGAACTTTCTCCCATCTCCTTACTGCATCTCTGGAGCTCAGTCACAGTGATCTTGGGGTTCTTCTTTACTTCTCTCACCAAGGCTCTTCTCCCACAATGGCTCAGTTTGGCTGGACGGCCAGGTCTAGGAAGACTTCTGGTGGTCCCAAACTTCTTCCATTTAAGGATTATGGAGGCCACTGTGCTCTTAGGAACCTTCAGTACTGCAGAAATTCTGCTGCATCCTTGGCCAGATCTGTGCCTTGCCACAATTCTGTCTCTGAGCTCCTTGGCCAGTTCCTTTGGCCTCATGATTCTCATTTGGTCTGACATGCACTGTGAGCTGTGAGGTCTTATATAGACAGGTGTGCGCCGCTCCAAATCAAGTCCTATCAGTTTAAACAATCCCCCCCAGACCCGATGTTATTCCATATTTAGCGCCTTGTACTACATGTATAGCGCAGTCCATCACCGCATCGCCTCCTAGTGGTGGAAGTAATTACTGCACACAACACAGCTGAGCTGGATGATTTATTATTGTATAAGCAGATTATATTATTTGTTGCATCCGTCACCGTACATTATAATAATTCATTACTGTTATGATTATCCTGGAAATGATAATCTCACTTCCAGGTCTAATCAGATATTTGCATTAATCAATTTCACCCAATGAGTCATTATTGCAGATTTAGAAAGAAAGAAAAGATGATTTATTATAAGATTTTTTTTAAGTAAATTTCTGTAAGTGACTAGAGAAGACCCTCGGATTTCTGTGCGCGCTGTTTATTTCAGGTGACAACTTTCCTCCATTGTCTTGGTCTCTTCCAGGAATCACAGTATCTCAGAATATTAGATGTAATTTATCGGCACAGAACCTGCGGGACAGAGAAGGGGTTAATGATATATAAGATACGCACAGACACAACTCATACATGTGCACAGTGACTTTTTGTGATGCATTTGTTTAAACAACTAGATAATTTTTTCCATAACTTTCTCGTAGAAGCCTCAATACTATATGATGAATTTTCCTTTTTTTTTTGCTGCGGTGTTCTAGGGGCCATTTTTCCTGTAACTAGCTATCACATTTATAGTTATCTTTAATTTACTTAATAAAAAGTAAAAAAAAAACAATCACCATAAAAAAAACTATTTACTGTATTACACACTTTGCCATGATGTACAATTATATAGAGATGTACCAGTATATAAAGATGAATATTTATGTACCAGGACAATATGCCTGTTAAGAAGAAGAATACTGCTTAGATCTTTAGGCAGAGAAAATCCTTCTATGATTAGTAAAGCAGCCTGTGGATCACTATTAAAGCTTGTGTCTTCCGTGCTGCAGGTTGTGAATTTGAATGTTTGGAAAAGAAGACAAGTTTGCCTGGTCATAAATAAGTGAAAATAACTCAGTCTTAAACTTTTACACATGGAGGACAATGATCTGTACAAAAGTTTGTTCCCAATCATTGTCCAACATACAGTAAATGTTTCTGAAGATACAACAACAAATAAAGAGTCGATCGATTTGTCATTGATCATAAATCAATAGATGTCAGCAGATCTCTACATGTAAGGAGGGGATGAGCAGCCGGTAAAAGGGTCAGATGCGTGGGGAAGGGGGGTGACAAAAATAAGGTAATAGTCACATGATAGCAAACCAGAGACCATCAACTTGTTGCATCAGAGCCTATGTACGGTGTAGTTGGTGCTAATATACAAGTTTGTTATTTTTTCATTATTTTGGGATATAAATATTTTTTTGTTACTTTGCCGTATTATAAATTGTAGATGTGATTTACCATTTTATTCAGGGACCAAACTCTCAGGCACTGGAAAAAAAAAGTCAAAAATCGTCAAAAACAAGGAAAAAAAACACATAATATATGTGAAGAATATGACATACACACCTTTCATACCCCAGTACCACTAACACATAGACCACACACATTGAGTACCCAATCGTTAGGAGGCTGAAATGTCTTTTATATGAGTCAATAAATTTGAGCGGAATTGAAATCTACTTAAATTTTTCCAAAAATTCACATTCGTTCAAAAGTATTTTTTGGGGGTAATTTGCTTCTGTATGGACTCAACGCGAAGAAGTCCGCTTCCCGACATGTTTCTAAACCATAAAAGGCCACCAAAACTTTACATCTCGCCTCTCTATTCTAGCCCCTCCACTCCTCATCATCGCCCATCAGGTCCTGGTCGCATCTTCAGATCACCACCGCTTGCGTTGACGTTCCTCGGCCTTTCACTCGGGGTTGGGATTTCCAGGTTTCAATAAGACAAGGAGATTTCTAAACCTGAGCCCTCAAGGCCTTGACATTTTGGCGCCATAATCTTTCACATGGTTGTGCAGAACCCTTCCTTATCTAATCGAACCCGGAAGTCCTGGCCCAGTCTCATGGGATCAGGGATTTCAGTTCAAGTGGTGTTAATCTGAAGATGTAGCAAGGACAGGAAGGGTGACAGTGAGGAGCGGAGAGGTGAGTGGTGAGGTGAGAATAAGGATTTTCTTTATTTTTTACATCTGGGGTCCGGAGATAGACCACACAGAATAACAAGGGACATTAAATTCGAACTTCCAAATCTGTGAGAACAGGAGGATTTGAGTTTTGCCTGCTCCGCTCATATCTAGTGTTGTGGGATAGTGTATGATGTTGGAGCTGAAGCCTCCACCATAACTATATTCTGACCAAAAATATTTGGATTTAGCGAACACCTTCCATTTTCTGACCAAATTTCAGCATCGTAGACGTCACTAATCCGAATGGCCATAACTTAGAGGGAATGTCCACCCTTAACACCATTTAGTTTTCAGACCCCCCTTTCTGACGGATGTGAATTTCTGGAGGGCGCTCAAAGCCGTGTCTGCTCCGTACACCAGAGGCTGGCTGCGTTATACAGCTGACGTCTGCCCGGAAACATTGGGATCGACAATAATTACGATTAAAGCAGTTTAACCCCTTAACCATCTGCCAATCCAAATAGGTCACAGAGAGTTGAAGACCTGATTACATTTTACAAATATTAGATTTTTTACAGAATACCATTACAATAATATAACATTGTAGACATACTTGTTTCCAACATCCCTGCGCTTCCTTTTCAAGCCCAATGGTAGACCGATTCCTAAAAAAAAATTAATCAAAAATTACACTTATCGCCAAATTTATAATAATTTCAATTTCTCAGTACAACCAATATAATAAGAGGTTGGAATCTTTTGATTTTTCTCTTTCCTGCATTTACTGTATGGACGATTAATTCCGTACTGTGTTACATTGGATTTTATAAATGTGGAAATACCAAACACTTTTTAAATTATTTCTTTAATTTTATCTATTTATTTTTCTCTTTCCTGCATTAACTCTATGGGTAATTCATTTTATATTTTATTTTTTTTAAATGTATTCTATATTGCATGTATTTTATATTTTGATAGATTGGAATTTATTAATGCAGATATAGTTAAAAAAATGTAATTATTATTTTTTGAAATAGGAAAAAGGGGGTAATTTAAAGTTCTATATCGTTAACATATTTTTCAATTATTTTTTAAAACTTTTTTTTTAATATTATATTTTAGTCCTTTATAATGACATAATCTGTGACATTTTGATCACTTCTTCTATATACCGATATGCCATGGTATTGCAGAATATAGTTGATATAAAGGGTTTCCCAGGAGTAGAATGATGGTAGCAACGGGAACCTTCAGCTTGTCATCAGCTGCATTTTTGGCCTTGAGGCTCTTAAAATTATGCGTCCCTGGTACAGATGAGCACATATATTCAAGTAAAATTGAAAATTCGAGTAAAATTGAAACTTTACAAAAATGCGAATTTGCCAAAATGCATTGATCTGTACAAAGGAAAAGCGGATTGGTTGTTATTGATGGTAAACCTTCATGATGACTTTAAAATCATCAGATCTCTAAGTGTAAGGAAGGGACGAGCTGTCGATAACAGAGTCAGATGTGTGGGGGAGGGGAACAAAGAGGAAGGCAATTGTTGCATGATAGAAACCAGAGACAGTCAACTTGTATCGGAGCTCGTTATGGACCAATTGGTGATAATTTACAAGTATTTTTCTTTTCACTTGTTCCTAATATTTCTCATTGTGTAGATGTGGAATTACCCGTTGATTCGAGTAGTGGACACACCGGAGCTGGAAAGAAAAAGTAAAAAAATAGTCAAAACAAGTCCAAAAGCCAGACACAATAGATGAGCTATACTGAAGAATATGACATACACACCTTGTATTCCCGCTCCCACTGTGCCATACGCCATGTCCCCTGAGTACCCAGTAGTTATGAGACCGAAAGGTGCTTTGGGATTTTGCATTGTGTTGGAACTGAAGCCTCCACCATAATTAATTTCTGCCGAGACGTACTCAGTGTTAGGGATTGCCTTCCATTCTGCATTTTGTAGAGGTTTCCCATTAAATAAGAACCCAGATACACTCGAGGCCTTCGCTGTAATAATGGCCAAATTATTGTCAAATCCCTTCTGTCCAATGAGGCTGTAATTATGGAAGAACGATTCCGTATCTGGGATTTTGGTCATGAAAGATCCGAAGGGTTTGCCTTCAAAATTGCCACTAAAGCCATAAAGAAAAGCCTGAATATTCTCTGTGCTGTGGATGGATAAGGGTTTGGATGCAGTAACCTTAAACTTCATCGGTTTTCCTGCTTCTAGGTTGGTCGTCAGCTTTTCTTCACCTGACTGGTACTCCAGATAAGTGTGTTTAGACGCCAAGACAGAAACGTGGCTGTCACTAGGTAAGAAGGACGGGGCTGAGACAATGTAGGACTTTCCCCACTTTTCTTCTGGCAGGAGCTGTTCATAAACAAGGCTGCAACCTCCAACACCAGGAACACATGAATGGCCAGATAGGACGGCCACAGGATGTTGAGAGGTCACCGTGGTTCCGGAGAGGTCATCTGTACTCTGCAACTGCAGGAAGTGAAACGGCTTCAGATCCACGGTCATGGTGTCACCTTTATTATAATTCTTCTCGTTGTAATGTACAGTTCCACTGAGGACCATGGTAATTGTAGTTAAAATATCATGGGCAGCAACAGCAAATTGTGCATTGTGTTTTGAAGGTCCATCAGTCGGGGTGAATATGGTGTATTTAGTTCCCCACTGGTCAACCGGGTAATGTAAAGCAACGTCTCCACTGGTTCCTACAAAGTTACGGGACATCACGGTGATGTGATCATTGGAGTTAATGATCATGCTACTGGAAGATATCCCTGATCCTATAATCTGCTGGGGATTTGGGTATTCAAATGTTGATCGTTTTCGTCTCCTAACTGTGGCCTCCCTATTGTATTCTATATACAACATGGGCGAATTTTCCAACTTGAAATATGGACAAGGCTCATCAGTAACGATTTCCCATACAGGCATATCTAATGCATTCTCCATAAACACCAACACAAATTGTCCTCTGGGAGTGACTATCTTCTCACCTAAAATGAAACTTTCAGTTAGATTTACAGTTCGGGGTCTTTTTTTCATACAATAATATTGTCTTGAATTTAAATTGGTCAATAAAGAAAAGATCTGACACCAAAGACTTCACTAATCCTAAAGGGCACACCTTAGCTGGAATTTCCACCATGAACACATTTATCCTTTCGATTCTTCCCCAACATGTGACATATAGCCGACATCTGACTACAAGTACCGGGATCAAAGAGCAAGTCTGGCCCTTTACAGACCATGGTGACTGTTATCCTCGCTCGCAGTAGATTGGGGGTTCTCCGACTCAATAAATTGTCATGTCTAGTGATGGCCACAGACAGGGCTTCATAGGGCAATGCCGACTTTACAGAAGTATCACAGTGTATTGTGTGATTACAAGGCCCCTTATGGGATTTATCGATTAATCACCGGCCAACTTTTTTTTTCTTTTTACTTTTCTCTCCACAGCTGGACTAATATCTTTTTGTTTTCATTGACGGGGCTGCAAGTAGGACATTAACATCACGAAACTAAACCTGTGTCCACTTACCCAGTCGCCACTGTCCTGCCGTTCCCTTGAATCCCACCAGTAGACCCAATCCTGGGGAATAAATAGTACACATTACTTCATCTTCCCCAAAGTCTTCAGTTTTACTGATAAATTAACAATAGGCAAAGTTCACGCACGATTACAGAATAAAAGTTTTATTTTAAGCAGGTTTAATGTCTTGGACTCCGAAATAGATGGTTGGAAAATAGATAGGTATGAAAATAATAGGTGAAAAATAGATGGAAAAATAACGCAAATATTAATGAAATTTTTCTTCTCTGTATTTCGGACTCACAATGAAATACATTGAATGTTAGTTACCTGTATTTATTGTCACTCCAACATTACCTCCATCCAGTCACAGACAATTTTTGCTGTTTGCAATTTTATTTTATTTTCCCCTAACTTTTCTATTTATCCGTCCCCATATCTGTGTAAGAACATGACGTTTCCTAGTCTGGAAAAACCTCTGTGTGAATGAGAACAAATGCTTCCTATGTTTTCTTTTTGGCATTCGGTTCTGCGTCCACACCTAACTTTCCATAACGAGTGGCCGTTGGGTTTTTCTGGTTTGTGCTTTTGTGTGTAAAAAATGCAGCGTCTTACAGTTTCAGCAAAGTGTATGGGATTCTCTGAATCTCTCACTGTTACAGAACCCCCCAGCACCAAGAATGTTATGCAGTATATGTATGTATAATAGTTTCCATGTGAAATGCATCAGTCCACAGGCTGCGCCACTGGACAAGATATTCTCTTTCTGACCTCCCCCACCTTTGTAATTCCCACAGTAAATATCAGCAGGCTCCGGCCCCCTGCAGCTATTGTAATGTATGTCTGGCCGGCTGTTTTCCTATTGGCCTGCCCTGTGTATCTGTGTTATATATTCTGTTTGCTGTGAATAAAGGGTGTTCTTAGACTGGAAATACGTGGAGAAGCAGTCAGCTTTTATATGCTCTCATGGAATCAAGAAATTCCTGCCAGTGTCCTTCATTCAGAATCTAGCAAAAGCAGAATGGACCTCCTGAAACAAGGGAGGTGCTGAAAGAGGTACTCCAGCACAGTAGACCCCGTTACACTTACCTTCTGTTCTTTATTGCCCTGCTTAAACTGAACTGTGAGGTGATTTTGCCCTTTCCCGGTACCTGCGCAATGCGGTACTTTGCTCTGCCCTCAACAGTACAGAGAGGTGCGCCTGCGCAGGATCGCGGTGCTGAGGAAATGCGTCATCCACACGAAGCAAGCAGGAGGGCGGCATCACAACAAGATGGGAGGCGCCGGACCAAGAAGAGCGACACCCATCATACCGGACCGCCCCGCAGGTGAGTATAATAAAAGTTATTTTTCATCGCTTACAGGTCGAGTTGGGGGCAGATATACAGCATTATAGAATACTGTATATCAGGCCTGAAAGGTGATGGCCGTATCTCTTATCGACCAAACATGGTGACAGGTAGACATGGCTGGGTAATGGCTGTAGCCATGGCTGGGTAATGGCTGTTGGCATGAGTTGATGATGGCTGTAGACATGGCTGGGTAATGGCTGTAGACATGGGTGGATAATGGCTGTAGACATGGCTGGGTAATGGCTGTAGACATGGGTGGATAATGGCTGTAGACATGGCTGGGTAATGGCTGTAGACATGGGTGGATAATGGCTGTAGACATAGCTGGTTAATGGCTGTAGACATAGCTGGGTAATGGCTGTAGACATGTTAGGTTAGGCTATGGGTTGAACTAGATGGACATATAGTCTTCCTTCAACCTTAATAACTATGTAACTATATAACTATGTAAATAATGGCTGTAGACATAGCTGGGTAATGGCTGTAGACATGAGTTGATGATGGCTGTAGACATTGCTAGGTAATGGCTATAGACAGGGTTGGTTAATAGTTATAGACATGCCTGGGTGATGGCTACAGATATGGTTGAGTGATGGCTGTAGATATGGGTGGATGATAGGACATGGCTATAGTTAATGTTGTATTTCTCTCCTAATATAGGATGATTGCCATCAACCTCATAGGAGATTTCCTTTTCATGAACATGGTAGGGAGATATGTAGGATTTGAAGGACCTGTGTCTACACAGTAGAATTTTACAAGTTTCCAAATAGTGTCTTGTAATACTCCTCCACACCACATGGTGCGCTGTTAATAAGCATATGACCAGTACACTGCACAGATCAGTGGTGCAGATGAATAATATTTCTCTAACACACAGTCTGGTGGTAGAAACAATCATTTCATGAAATTAGAAATTTGATTGAAATTAACATCTACGGTATATTATTCTCGATAACTAGAGAGTTTGCTCAGTTTCATGTTAGGAATACAGCTGTGTGATTTATAGGTCATATATTAAATGCCATTTTAGGTCTTACCACAAAGTAATACAGCCCACAGGCGAAACTTCATAAGTGATAGAGAATCCATATCTGAAACGGAAGAGACAAAAGAAACAATATACAGATATTTCCTTCCGTTCATTTGCTCTTGGCTCTATCACAAGATGTCGGTGTCTGTATGTCCAGATGTCACCACTCAGTGGTCATGATCTGCACCACAGGTTATCAGCGTCATTTCCCTGAAACCCAGGATTCTTGGCAAGCATCCTTACCGTGTGCTGGGTACTAAAAGTGGGTACAGAGGAGACTCCACTAATGTGAACGGGCACTAAAGAGACATCACTACTGTAGGAGGACACTAAGGAGACATCACTACTGTAGGAGGACACTAAGGAGATATTACTACTGTAGGAGGACACTAAGGAGACATCACTACTGTAGGAGGACACTAAGGAGATATTACTACTGTAGGAGGACACTAAGGAGGCATCACTATTGTGGGAGGACACTAAGGAGATATCACTACTGTAGGAGGACACTAAGGAGACATCACTACTGTAGGAGGACACTAAGGAGATATCACTACTGTAGGAGGACACTAAGGAGACATCACTACTGTAGGAGGACACTAAGGAGGATTCACTACTGTAGGAGGACACTAAGGAGACATCACTACTGTAGGAGGACACTAAGGAGGATTCACTACTGTAGGAGGACACTAAGGAGACATCACTACTGTAGGAGGGCAGTAAGGAGACATCACTACTGTAGGAGGACACTAAGGAGGCATCACTACTGTAGGAGGACACTAAGGAGGATTCACTACTGTAGGAGGACACTAAGGAGACATCACTACTGTAGGAGGACACTAAGGAGACATCACTACTGTAGGAGGACACTAAGGAGACATCACTACTGTAGGAGGACACTAAGGAGACATCACTACTGTAGGAGGACACTAAGGATACATCACTACTGTAGGAGGACACTAATGAGATATCACTACTGTAGGAGGACACTAAGGAGGCATCACTACTGTAGGAGGACACTAAGGAGACATCACTACTGTAGGAGGACACTAAGGAGACATCATTACTGTAGGAGGACACTAAGGAGACATCACTACTGTAGGAGGACACCAAGGAGACATCACTACTGTAGGAGGACACTAAGGAGGCATCACTACTGTAGGAGGACACTAAGGAGGCATCACTACTGTAGGAGGACACTAAGGAGACATCACTACTGTAGGAGGACACCAAGGAGACATCACTACTGTAGGAGGACACTAAGGAGACATCACTACTGTAGGAGGACACTAAGGAGATATCACTACTGTAGGAGGACACTAAGGAGACATCACTACTGTAGGAGGACACTAAGGAGATATCATTACTGTAGGAGGACACTAAGGAGACATCACTACTGTAGGAGGACACTAAGGAGATATCACTACTGTAGGAGGACACTAAGGAGACATCACTACTGTAGGAGGACACTATGAAGACACATCTAATGGATGAACGTCTACATCGGCAGAGCCGCTGAGCTCAGCGATTGGCTGCAGAGCTGTCAACATGATATCAGCTCTAAACCTGAACAAAAAAGACCGGGGCAGCGGTGGCGACTCAGGGAGGGTGGGTAATACTCGGTGTGTTTCTTATCACTACACTATAGAGGAAAGTTTTCTGAAAATAACCCCTTTCATTAAGAACACATTCACACCCTGAGTATCTAGAACAAACCTTCCACTTACATGCAATTTTATATTATGTCAGTGTATTTATACCTAATCCATATTATTCTTTAATTTAATATATTTTTATGGACATAAAATATAATTCTAATGTTATAATATTTAAAATGATTTCCAATCATTTTTTTAAATTATTTGCCGTTTACAATTTTACGAAAATTTGAAAAATTTAAAAATACATGTATTTTTTTTAGATCTATATCTGTGTAGTGAGTGTGATGAGTAATGGAAAAGCTTACCTGCTCCTCTAGTGCTCCGGTCTGTGACTACCCTGGATGGGGCAGTATTTATACCGGGTCCTGGACTCACTAATAACATGAATTTACATATATTACAAAAGCTACCTTGTCCAGTGATCCTCCCCTCACAATGGTACAAGACGCACATGTATTCAGCTCATTGTGACCCTGGAGGAAAACCAAAATGTCAAATTAAAGCAAATGACATCTTTGTTGGATTGTTCAACACTAGGCGCCTCATTATCGACAGTGGATATGGAAACTCTACACACCTCTATTAAATGCCAAATTACGTCTTGTAAAAAAAATTCCACCAAGAAGAATTATTTCTACCTTAATGTTACACATAATCTTTAAAATTCAATTTTTTTTGTTGGAGAAATACAAATAAATAATAAAGTAAAACAATGCGTTTGTATAAACCTGCACATCTAATACAGTGTAGAAGCCCCTTATCTGCCAGTATTCAGGCTTTTGGCATCTGAGTTTATCAGCACAGCACATGTAGAATTGGTGATCTTTACCCGCTTCTTCATCTGTCAGATTTCAGGGGCCTCTCCTGTGTTCAGCACCCTCTTAATTGTCTTAGGTTGAAGCCATTATTTCGTTAATTTGGAGATATGATTACAGTAATTTTTCTGCTGAAAGAGGAAATTCCTTTTTCATCTTCATCTTTTTAGCAGAAGCCTGAAGATTTTGAAGGAAAATTGACTGACATTTGATCTATTCGTAATCCCATCATCCTTGACTAAAACCCCAGTTCCAGCTTCCAAAAAACAGTCCCAAAGCAGAATGCTGCCTCCACCATGCCTCCCTTCTTTTTTGTTGGATACAGGGGAGTTCCTGAAGAGGGTGGATGGTCTCCATATTGGGCCAGATACCATAGTTGTAACAGGTGATGTTGAATCCCTGTATACAAACATTAAACATGAACATGGTCTGGCCGCAACTAAATTTTTCTTAGACATGTCTAATTTACCAATGGGGATCATCCACCTGATTATGGAACTCCTTCATTTTTCCCTTACACATAATTTTTTTACTTTTAAGGGGTCCTTCTTCCTACAGCTCCAGGGCACTGCCATGGGTGCGGCCTTTGCCCCGGCTTACGCCAATTTGTTCCTGGGGCTGTAGGAGAGGGACCTCCCCCTGTCAGATCGGGGTCTTTCGATGGACCGTATCCCTCTTTGGATACGGTACATCGATGACATTTTCCTGATCTGGCAGGGGAACCAAGTACAACTCTTTGATTTTATGGAGGTGATCAATTCGAATGACAAAAATATCTACATCATTTATCATCATGATGTTGACAGCATTGACTTTCTCGATGTTAAGGTATGGAGGGACTTTGAGGATACCCTGCAGACTACCATTTTTAGAAAAGAGACTGCATCTAACGTGTTGCTACATGCCTCCTCCGCCCACCCGAAGCCTCTCATCAACTCCATTCCGATTGGACAATTCTTGCGTCTTCGCAGGATTTGTTCCGATGAGAGTGTTAAGTCCTTCTCAGTCCCTGGCTTACTAGAGGTAGGGATCCTGAGTAAATGACACGCAAACAAGGTATTGTGTGATCATATACAAGGGAAGCCCAGGAGCACATCTCCCTCTCTGGGCTTTGCCCTCCCTTTATATAGAAAAGAATTATTCTTTTACAGACATGCGCACAAGCGCTCATATTTCACTATCTCTTACATAAACAATCTATACCAGTCTTTATCAGTAGAAAGTTACATCATCTGGAAGGTGAATGAAAGGCTGCTATTGAAAGAAGGAATGCACACATGATTACTTCCATAAAAGGAAATGTCAAGTCAGCAGAAATGTATCTTGTTGTAAGCGAGATTTCTCAGGAAGAAGACAAGACGGATTCCTTTAGTTCAGTCTGATCTCCACAATTCCCCCCTTTGACATTTTCTTTTATTTATTTTATTACCACAGGGCCAAAGACAAAGCCTTTATTTGGTATTACACATGTACATGCTTGTATTCAATAAGAGAATCAAATCTAGTATTAATTCTTCCGTTTAACTCTCGCAACCTTTTCTTTGTTTTGCAATAAGTACAGATATTACAAAGGGATAGCAAAATAAGCGCAATAATCAGTATTAGCAAAGGATAACATAAGAGAAGAAGGAAAAAAAACTTTATACTCTTGCATCTATTACACAAAGTTTATCTGTGCATACTGAGATACTCTTGAGCACAATCTGGAATAGTACGTATATGACTACAATAATCATAACTATATGTATTATGCTCTGCATAATCCCAGCAACCCACCCACCGATTCCTCTGAACCAGTTGGCTGGGTTAAGAAAAGAAAAGGTATCTGACCACCAGCTATCCTTATTCTGGTCATTGTCTTTGTCATACTGATCTCTGAGTCGTTGTACGTCCTTTAATTTAAATGTCATACTCATAGTACTATTCTGGTCTATATAATGACAGCAGGTGGGTCCGATGATTTGACACATACCCCCTTGTGAGGCAGTTAGGTAATCCAATACCAGGGTATGTTGGTTAGTGACTATTATAAGCTGATTCTGTACAGCTACACTAGTGTTTAGTATATCCAATATATCCCAGATCTGATCATCTAGATAATCCGTGGCTCTAACTAATTTATCCCACATCTGTGTTAACATAGGATAAATAAAAATGGTACTAGCAATTTTGTTAGGAATTCCCATTTGTACTATATGTGGCCTCCCCGAGGGACGTGGTGAGTTATCTGCAGCTCTTTTATACAGTGTGTGCTTGGGCACGGCTTGCATATTCACTTGTTTATTTGAAATTATGAATGTAGCCGGGGTTAGGCGTCCTAATGTACAAGTACCCTTTATACCTACGGGAAGCCATTTATATGCTCCTTCTCCGCATATCCAAAATGTACCTTCAGGCAGATCCCATAGAGCTGAGTGCTGCAATACCAATCTGTGAGCCAAGTCCACAAATCTAGATACATTCTGAAGCATACACCAAGAGGGTTTTTGTCCCAAGGGGCTACAGTACCCGGCTGCGGGATTCTCACATACAGGCATTCCTTTGATATACTCATCGGATTTATTACAAACCAGGTTCCCCAGCTTACTTGTACAACTGTTTGCATCACCTTGGGGGAACAATTTAGAATGTTTCCATTTTCTATTATGTATGTATCTTTCCAATACTACAGGTTTGAAAGCATCAGAAGGGGGGACGGTTGTACTGAAACTAAGCTGTAGATTTTCTGTGGGGACCTGTCCTAAATTAGTTAATCCAGTCTTATTCCTAGGTACCCATTTTCCTCCCCTAAATGCTAAATATTGTAGATGTGTGTTACTCCCTGAGAGATTACCCTGCCACCAAGGAAATTCTACCCATCCCACAATTGGTATGGCGATTGTAGTATTCCACAGCCTAGCATTACCAATTTGGTTGTTGGCCAGGTTGTCTGAACAATTAGGCCAAGCGAATATTTCTTCTGCTAATACGGGAACTGCTAGAAAAGGTATACTTGTGGCTGATACCGGCGAATGGGTACAGATCCAACAATCTGTCAGGGTTTGTGTATTGTTTAACAAGTCGTGCACTAATTTTCTATGATGTTGTACGAATCTATTGTTCAAAGGGGCTAAAGAATTTAGTCTTTCCCATGCCTTCGTTGAGGTTATCATTATTAACATCAATATCATGAGTTTATACTGCTTTTCTTGCAATGGCTTGCATGTATCCATGATGCCTTTCCTTCAAGCTTGACTGATGTAGGTGTTGTCAACAGGACTTGGAAGGGTCCGTCAAACCTTGGTTCTAGAGCCTTTCTGGTGTGTCTTTTTACATAGACTTGATCACCTGGTTCCAACTTGTGACTTCCTTCTGTGTTGTCAGGATCTGGAAGGGAAGCAAAAACTTGTGCATGCACCTTAGTTAATTGTTTCTGAAGATTTTGCACATAAGAAGTCAATGACTCAATATTTAACACAAGTTGCTGTGGAAAATAACATCCTAAATTGGCAGTCCTGCCAAACAAAATTTCATATGGAGACAGTTTAGTCTTACCCCTTGGGGTATTGCGTATTGAGTAAAGGGCCAGTGGAAGGCATTCTGTCCAAGGCTTTCCTGTTTCAGCCATGGCTTTCTGTATTTTTAATTTTAAAGTTCCATTCATGCGTTCTACCTTACCAGAACTTTGAGGATGATACGGAGTGTGTAACTGACTTTCAACACCCAACATTTTTAGTACATTTTGAAATATTTCTCCAGTGAAATGAGTACCCCTATCTGACTCGATCACTTCAGGGAGACCGTAACGGGGTATCAGTTCGGCAACTAGCTTTACAGCAGTGTTTTTAGCTGAAGCCTTCCGAACTGGATAGGCCTCTGGCCACCCCGAGAACATGTCCACACATACCAACACATACTCATACCCATTACTTTTTGGCAGCTGGATAAAGTCTATTTGTAATCGCTGAAACGGGTAGAGAGGTCGGACGTGGTGCTTCATAGGGGTCTTTGCTGTCTGTCCGGGATTATGTGTCAGGCATATAGCGCATGCAGCACAATAGTCTCTTGCATAGTTGCCAAAACCTGGAGCCAACCAGACTTGCTTTGCCAGTAGTGTCATTGCATTTGCAGACACATGCGTAGGGTGGTGCAGTCCACCAACTACAATCGGATACCAGGCTCTAGGTAGACATATTAGTCCATCTTTCTTCCAAATTCCCTCTTGTTCTTCTGCCCCTTCCTTTTTCCACCTGTCCCTCTCCTCTTCTCCTGCATCTTCCTGTGCTTGTCTCAGTCTATCTTCAGTATTTTCTGTGAGGTTTACAGTATGGACCTGTTGTAAGGGTTTGACTGCTGCTGCTTTGGCTGCTTTATCAGCCCTATCATTTCCCCTAGATTCCCTAGTGTCGAGTCTCACATGTGCAGCTACCTTGATTACTGCTACTTCTTTTGTTTCTTGTGCAGCCTCTAAGATCTGTTTGATCAGAGAAGCATGTTTTACAGGTTGTCCTGACGCTGTCATGTAACCTCTAGCTCTCCAGATTACTCCAAAATCAAACACAATACCATGTGCATACCTAGAATCAGTTTATATATTAGCTGTCTGGTTCTCAGCTATTTTTAGAGCTTCAATCAATGCTGTTAGTTCTGCTTCTTGTGCAGACTGTTTCGGTGGAAGTGGTTCTGCTTTGAGAGTTTCAGATTCTGACACAACTGCATACCCTGTATGGAAGTTACCTGTGTCATCTGCAAACCTACTACCATCTATAAACAGCTCTAAATCTGGATTTTGAAGTGGTGTTTCGGATACATTGGGTAAGCCTACTGTTTCTTGTAAAATGAGCTCTGTACAATCATGTGTGTCTGTAGGGAAAAAATTTGTGTGTGTATCAGTGTCCTTATTCCCCCCTTCAGACTCGAGAGGTAGCAGTGTAGCTATATTGAGAGTCTGAAGCCTAGCAAATGTGATAGTAGAGGGGAGCAACAAAGAACACTGAAGCCGCAAATGTCTGGCCATGGAGATGTGTTTTGGTTGGACCTGGTTTAATATCCCATAAACATCATGTGTAGTTTGAACTGTGAGTGGATGCTCTAGAACAATTTCTGATGCTTTGTCCAACAATAGTGAGACAGCAACAACTACACGTACACAGGTTGGCGCTGCTCTAGCTACGGGATCTAACCTTGCTGAAAGATATGCAATTGGTCTTTGTTTCCCTGCATGCTTCTGGGTAAGAACTCCTGTAGCATGGGAATCAACTTCTGCAGCCATAAGCTGAAACGGTTTGGTGTAGTCTGGTAGCCCTAACGCTGGAGCTGAAACAAGGGCATCTTTTAATTGTTCGAACGAAATCTGACCTTCTTTTGTCAACAAATAAGGTTCACTTTTTACACAGTCATACAGTGGTTGCATTAGTTGACTGGCATGTATAATCCATTGTCTACAATGAGACACTATTCCTAAAAATGCTCGTAGCTGTTTATGATTTCTAGGCTCATTCATCTGTCTTATTGCTTCAGTTCTTTGTGGTGTAAGATGCTTTTTACCTTGAGAAATGCAATGACCTAGAAAGACCACTTTGGTCTGACAAACTTGTAGCTTTTGTCTATTCACTTTACACCCTTCTTTTTCTAGGAAACATAGTAAACTCACAGTGGACCTTTCTGCAGTTTCTAGATCTGGGCAGCAAAGTAGTAGGTCATCCACATACTGCAAAATTACTACCTGTGGTTCGGGTTCAAACCTCTGAAGGACTGTTTGTAGGGCATTTGAATAAAGAGTAGGGGAGTGTATCATTCCCTGTGGAAGGCGTGTCCACGCCAACTGTTTGCCCTTAAATGTAAATGCAAACAAATGCCAACTGTCTTGGTGTAAAGGAACCGAGAAAAATGCATTTGAAAGATCTATTACAGTAAACACTTGAGAACTGGCTGGTATCTGTGATAGTAACGTATGAGGATTGGGTACAACTGGGGTGATTGGATCTAGAACTTTGTTTATTTCTCTTAAATCATGTACCATACGATAATTGGGCATAGAACTCTTATCAAGAGTTCTCTTTTTGACTGGATACAGAGGAGTGTTAGCAGGTGATTGTATCTCTACCAAAACTCCTTTCTCTTTATATCCCTCTATCTGTTTTGTAATCGCTAGTTCCTGCTGGGCACTCACAGGGTATTGTCTGAGCTGTGGGAGAACAGTTCCTGGTTGCACAGATAGTTTTACAGGAGAGATATGCAATAGTCCCACATCGGTGTCACCCTGTGCCCACAGTGTTTCTGGGACCATTGAGAGGTCTAGATCTGTGGTGTACTCTTTTTCTTCAGCATAATCCTCAAAAGCCTGAATTCTAACATATTGTTCTAATGTTTCTGCATCATCAGGGATAGTCAGTATAACTGTGCCATCTTCCCTAAAATTGATGTTAGCTTCTAATTTCTTTAGGACATCAGTTCCTAACAAACATGTTGGGGCACCTCTGGCATACAAAAATCTGGATGCAAAACATTTAGGTCCTAAGGAGACCTCTAGGGGCACAGTATATGGTAGTGTTCGAATTACCCCATCATAACCCTCAGCAAAAGTTGTTTGTTCTGAAATATCTTCCGGATTCGGAAGAAAATCTTGATTCAAAATTGAGGAAGTTGCACCTGTATCTATCAAAAATGGAATCTCTCTCCCCCCCACATTCACCTGTATCATAGGTCTTCTAGCTGGTAGGGAAGTTTGTAACACATCGAGTCAATCTGAGTCTGGTATGGGACCATCTATGATGGTAGATTTCTGCTGGTTGTCCGTTTGGGGAGGGTTATTTCTGGGAACAAATTTGCCTGACTTTATATCTGCCAACTTCTTCCTGCACTCTCTTTGGAAATGACCTGGCTTTTTACAGTAGTGGCAAGGAAAGTTGTGTCTCACTCTTCCTCCTGTATTAGCTTGTGCTATTCTAACAGGCTTACGATTCTCTCTCATATCCATGACTATTCCTAAACATCGTTGTTTCACAATATTTGGTTGTTCAATTGTTCTCCAATCTGGAGTAGAGGATTTAAATTTTTCTCTGATTTTCGGATCTAGCCCCTCTATTAATTGTTTTGTAAAAAGTCTCCTTACTGAAGCATCAGTCAAATCCAATCCTTCATCCCTAAAGCTATTTTCTAATTCTTGACTATATTCTTCAATACTTTGCCCAAATTTCTGCATAATCACACCCGTAGATCCCCTTTCCCTCTGTTTTTCTCTCATGAAAATTATTAATGCCTCTGTGAACTGGGTACCTGATGCTTCTGTCTGTAAGGCACCCCCTTCTGCCACTGGTCTATTGGGCTGTAGGTGTGTCAATAATTCCTGAAAAAGTCCAGGGGACATTTTCATTCTACATAATTCTTCCCCGTCCGCCCAGACCCCAGCATGAGTCTGCATGATTTGTTGTATGTATTGTGCAAATCGGATGGGATATTGAGTGGGATCAGGCGCATTATGCAGGAGGGACATACCTTCAGCAGGGGACCAAGGAAAATACTGTCGGGTCTGGTGATATCTAGTTCCCATTACCCCGTCAGCACCAGGTTCCCTAAAGGGTCTTGGTACTACCCTAACAGGGGCAAGTACAGCGCCATGTCTAGGTGTACCACAGACTAGGCAATCATTTCTCCAATCTGGATTTTGTTGTCCACAGTGTGAACATACCCATCCTCCTACCCCACCAAGATTGGGATACAAGGCTGGAAATTGTTTTCCTCCTTCTGCTCCTCCAGATGGTACAAATGATTGGGCTTTTGGATCTAGGTAAGGTGGTGGGATTATGTCACAACTTTTTCCCTTCCCCATAATCCATTTGGAAGTGTCTGGATCATACTTCCAATTCTCCTCTTTAGCTGTTTTTGAGACCTCTATCATACAGTGTATGATTTCTTCCCACCCATTGTCTTTGATAATTCCACCTCGTTCTTTACTCAGTTTTTCCCATTCTGTACTGAACATAAGTGCTTCTGAAATTCCCAATTTTTCTCTTACCCTTCTAATCTGACTTCTGACTGTCTTCCCACATCTTTCCTGTATGATATCTGCTGCTTCCACTTGTCCTAAGACGGTTTTTGTCTGTTTATTTCCCATTTTTCTTTTTTTTTTTTTTCAATATTAGCTATTTCTACCCCAGGTGACGTTTGGACAATCACTTATCCTAGGTGATGTCTCGTTGCCTTCTCTCCTAGGGAGCTAAAATATTGAAGGGCTGATCTGCTCCATTCTTTCTAATGTGCAGAATGTACTTAAGTGCTATTATGCACGCAAACAGACCCAGCAACACCATACAGATCACAAAACTTTCTGTGTCAGTTAGCATACTTGTCCCAGGCTCATGGACCCGCGTCCTGGGCTCATTCTATCAAACCTTATCCAGAAATGAAGGAGGTTAAGCACTTAAATGAGAGTCAAGCATGGGCGGAGGTCTCCCCGAAAGGACGCAACCACATGACCCAGTTAGGCTGACTTCCGTGTATAAGGCTTATACCCCAACTATTTCGGCTTATTTTTCTACGCACTTTTGCTCTTCTTTCACAACAAACCACAACCTTCACTCTGTTCACACACTGCCAGGGACAGGACTCATAAATCTATACAATATAGTAACCCGAGTTTTATAGGTATCTACTCACTACTAGACTAACCCAGCGTGACACGGCTCATAGAGATCTTTCGGATAATACAAGGCAGATAAAAGAGAACTAATAATGTCTCTTACCTGGCCAGGTTTTTCAGTTCATTTGCCGTCCATTATCCCAGATCTCCATTGTCCGTATCTGCAGGTGAATCTCGAGCAAATACTCTCATCTCGGGTCCCTGTTCGGTGCGCCAAAGAAATGTTAAGTCCTTCTCAGTCCCTGGCTTACTAGAGGTAGGGATCCTGAGTAAATGACACGCAAACAAGGTATTGTGTGATCATATACAGGGGAAGCCCAGGAGCACATCTCCCTCTCTGGGCTTTGCCCTCCCTTTATATAGAAAAGAATTATTCTTTTACAGACATGCGCACAAGCGCTCATATTTCACTATCTCTTACATAAACAATCTATACCAGTCTTTATCAGTAGAAAGTTACATCATCTGGAAGGTGAATGAAAGGCTGCTATTGAAAGAAGGAATGCACACATGATTACTTCCATAAAAGGAAATGTCAAGTCAGCAGAAATGTATCTTGTTGTAAGCGAGATTTCTCAGGAAGAAGACAAGACGGATTCCTTTAGTTCAGTCTGATCTCCACAAGAGTGATTTTAAAATGAAAGCGCAGGATCTGAGCAGAAGATTTCGTGAGAGGGGCTACAGTGGATGCTCCATTAAGAGGGCATATAATAGAGCAAGACATAGTACCAGGCAATCGCTGCTCTATAAGAGTAAAACCCCTAAGAGTAAACAGAATATTAGGTTTATCACGACGTATCATGCTCAGTTCTCACGTATGCAGAGTTGTCTCCAAAGGGCATGGCCGATTCTTCAGACCGATCCGGTTCTGAACCAATTGTTGCCTGCCACTCCTAGCATTACAGTTAGACGCTCACGGAATCTGAAAGACCACCTTGTCCACAGCCACTACCAGGGTGAAACAAAATCTACCTTTCTAGATGTGGGTCGTCCTGTGTGTGGCTGCTCTCCTTGTGGCCGGTGTGTCGCCTGCCCCAATGTGGAACGCGCTCGCACCTTTTTTAATTCTGCCCGTACTAGGACATATGATATCAGAAAGTACATTTCGTGTAATTCACGTTACGTTGTGTATTTTGCTGTTTGTCCTTGTAATTTAATTTACATCGGCATGACTACTCGTCAATTAAAGGTGCGGGTGCGTGAACACGTGTTGGGGATTCGGGCGGCAGCCGGCCATGAGGATGTGGCCACGCTCAGGATGATACCACGTCATTTTAAATTACACCATGATTGTGACAGTTCCCTCCTAAGGGTCAGGGGAATTGATATTATCATTCCCGGGATCCGTGGGGGTAATTTGAGTCAGAAACTGGCACGCTGTGAGACAAGGTGGATCTGGGCATTGGACACTGTCCAGCCCAAAGGGTTAAATGAAACAATCAGCTTTGTTCCGTTTTTGTAGGTTTGTCCTCTCTCTCCGGACCTATATTGTACTATGCCTTATATGATTTCCACTGGATATGTGCACATTTAGCCGTTTTCTTTTGTTTTTAACCTTTTATCTTATTTTATTTAGCAACCATCTACTGCTTCTCTGCTTGGCTTATGCACTGATACAGCCACCATCTTTGGACATTCTGTGCTTTATTGGATGGATGGGCTATCGTGTTTTCTCCACATCTGTGCCCGTTTGAATGTCTGGATCCGTTTCTAAACATCTCATGGATTCATATGCTACCGCCATTTGCTTCTTCTTTTATTATGATTATGATATATTTTCAATTATGCATATGTATTGTATTTTTTGTGGATAGGGTATTATTGTACATATATGTGCTGTGTTATATGCCTATTTACATGATTGTAGTCCCATTAATACTTATTTTGTTCACATTATTACTTCATATGCTTGCTGCTTATATACATTTTCCTCTCTGGCATGCCATTTTTGCTGGTGGGCTTGTCACTTTGACGCGTGCGCGCCGCTGAGCTCGGCACGCTGTCCGGCCTCCGGCGTCTTTCTTCGCTGTGGAGTGTTGGAGTTTTTCCCTCCCTCCCGGCGTCAGACGCCGGCGCCGCCCAGCGTCCTGTGTTGCCTCGGTGATGTGCGCGTCATCATTGGTGGACGGGTCTCAGCAGCAGCGGCCGTGCGAGGCATGCAGTAATGGCGGTAACGTTAGATAATGATTATATGGTGACGTGATGTGGCGTTATTCATTGCCATGGTAGTATGGCCCACGTGCACATTTATGACATCAGGTTCTCAGCGTATGTCTGATTACTATCATATCATTCAGCTGACACATATAGCAGCGATTGGTGGTTGCTTCCTATTTTAGTCTGTCACTTCCCCTACTTGTTACCCCTTGAGAAAGGCTCATCACGCCGAAACGCGCATTGGGGTGGGTACACGCTGTGAACCGGGGTTTATTTTGCGCCTGTGCAGGTAAATATGATGTATTTGTCTAGTAACCTCTGTTGTTGTACTCTCTAGATGTACTTCCTATTTGGATATTGTCTTCCTGCTATGGCCATCTCCACTAATCCTCATTTAGGACTTAGATATTGACTGATATTGTTTATATGGTCTACATGTTTGTACCCCTGGCCGTTTCATGGTGCACATTGTGACCTGAGTTTTTTCTACTTCCCTCCCTGGCCTCATCACATATTGTATTTTATTCATCTTATATATAATTGCCTAGAATACTACTTCCTGCAATTTGTGCCAACTTCCGTCCGGAGCTAATGTCCGGAGCTAATGTCCGGAGCTAATGTCCGGAGCTAATGTGCGGAGCTAATGTCCGGAGCTAATGTCCGGAGCTAATGTCCGGAGCTAATGTCCGGAGATAAGTGACGTCAACAGTGTCCAGTGTCTGATTGGTTGCCGCCTGCTGCGAGCGACCAATCAGAAACGTGCCGTACTGTGACACACTCCGCCCGCCATTTTGGTGTAATTTTTGAATTTTTACCTCACAGCAAGTTTCTACTGCGTGGAGGCGGGCCCAGTGACGTTGCTCTTCAAGCTCCTGCCGAATTTCAAGTATATATGGATTCTAGACTCCCGATTCTTTAGAATCGGGCTGCCATCTAGTATTTAATAAAGGATTTGTATCATTTTCTATTATTATTTTGTTGGGTGTTCTTGATCGTGTTTTTTCTATGGTTGTTTATGCCTCACTGTAGGTATATAAACATAAGGATGAATTACCTCGGGGAGATCAAAACATCCAACACCGCGGAGACACCATCACATGTTTCTCAACGCAGTGATCCAGAACACTGCCCCCATCCCTTATGGGAAATATGCAAATGCATGTAGCAATGTTTGGGATCATTGTCTTGTTGGAAGACAAATCTACGTCCCAGTCTCAGGTCTTTTGCAGAGTCCAACAGGTTTTCTTCATGAATGGTCCTGTATTTGGCTCCATCCATCTTCCCATCAATTTTAACCATCTTCCTTGTCCCTGCTGAAGAAAAGCAGGCCCAAACCATGATGCTGCCACCACCATGATTGACAGTGGGGATGGTGTGTTCAGGGTGATGAGCTATGTTGCCTTTACACCAAACATATCGTTTGGCATTGCTGCCAAAAAGTTCGATTTTGGTTTCATCTGACCAGAGGACCTTCTTCCACATGTTTGGTGTCTCCCAGGTGGCTTGTTGTTTATGGATATCTTTGAGAAATGGCTTTCTTCTTGCCACTCTTCCATAAAGGCCAGATTTGTGCAGTGTACGACCGAATGTTGTCCTATGGACAGACTGTCCCACCTCAGCTGTAGATCTCTGCAGTTCATCCACAGTGATCATGGGCCTCTCGGCTGCATCTCTGATCAGTCTTCTCCTTGTTTGGGATGAAAGTGTAGAGGGACGGCCGGGTCTTGGTAGATTTGCAGTGGTATGATACTCCTTCCATTTCAATATGATCACTTGCACAGTGCTCCTTGGGATGTTTAAAGTTTTGTAAATCATTTTGTATCCAAATCCGGCTTTAAACTTCTCCACAACAGTATAACGGACCTGCCTGTTGTGTTCCTTGGTCTTCATGATGCTCTCTGTGCTTCACACAGAACTCTGAGACTATCACAGAGCAGGTGCATTTATACGGAGACTTGATCACACACAGGTGGATTATATTTATCATCATTAGGCATTTATGACAACACTGGATCATTCAGAGATCCACAATAAACTTCTGGAGTGAAAGTAAGGGGGCCGAATAATATCGCACGCCCCACTTTTCAGTTTTTGAATTTTCAGAAAAAATTAAAATATCCAATAAATTTTATTCAACTTCACAATTGTATTCCACTTGTTGTTAATTCTTCACCAAAAAATTCCATTTGGTATCTTTATGTTTGAAGCCTGATAGGTGGGAAAAGGTTGAAAAGATCCAGGGGTCCGAATACTTTCGCAAGGCACTGTAGATCAATGCTCTTTTCAGAAAACATACCAAAAACCTGCTGACAGATTCACTTTAAGTCACTTTTTTGTTGACCGTCTTCACACTTGTTTTTTTTAAAGGGAACCTGTCACTAAACATCCTACGTCATCTGCACAGTGTCCCCCAATCTCACTCCTACACAGGCGTACTCTCTCTTCCCTGCTGACAGCAGAGTAATATACTATAATGCGCATGTGCCGGCTTTTGGCCTTTCCGGCGTTTGCAGACCATATTATTTTGCTATGGCCTAAGCAGGGCAGAGTGCTGGATGCCTGTGTGCCTAGAAGAAAGGTTACAGGACACGGTGTGGAAGACATAGGACACGATACTCACATGAAGAAAACAGGAGGACGTGATTGCGACAAGAAGAGGCACCGAATCACAGACCAACGATGCACATCCGATTTATTGGAGAATTATAAAAAGTGTTGTATGCAGAAGGGACCAGGGACTGGTATACAGCTTACTAGAGCACTGTGAAAGAGGACCTAAAGGCGGTGGCCATAGTTTATATTGGGAAACCCTGGTGACAGGTTCCCTTTAATGCCTTGGACATGTTGTCATCTTTTCCTGACTGATAACTTTCAGCAATGAAATCCCTTTGCTGTGTTGTCAGCTGTTTATGGACCATGTAAAACGTAGCAAATAAAATGTCAGGAAAATCCTCCTAGAACAGTGAAAATTTCTATCCCCAATTTTACAAATTATTTTTAGTTTTGTTGGTTTTATTTTTATTTTTCCATCAAAATGATTTCAGTGTCTTTCTCAAAGGGTTTTGTGCAGTTTACTTTCGACATTAAAAAAAGAAAAAGTAGAAAAAGTTCAGAAATTATCCTTCTCGGTGAGATTTTCTTACATGACAAAGCATAGCATTTTTACAGGGGTGTGTAGACCCAATAGGTAATCAAATTTTGGAGATTTATGATATTATCTTTTTTACCCTTACCCTGGTCCTGTACCAGCTGTTCCCGTGGCCACGAGATTCCTACTTTTGCCTCTGTACCAGTATATCACTATACTAATCCCACGACTAACTGCAACCTTTGGTTTCACCTCGCTAAAGAGGGTCCATTTCTGCAGACCACACAATTGCAAAGCCCATAGTAAAATTAGTAATGGGCACACTTCTCTTTTTCACTAAAACTCCACATAAAAAACACAACTTTTTCCACTCCGGAGTTTCCCCCGCCTACACTCGTATTATGGGCCTGATTACATCTGCCATTTTGCCAATAGTAGAACAAACTGTTCCTATACAATGAAGCCCAAAGAGAAGAAACAATCCCCTAATGCGATCAGAATTGGCTCCGGCTTAATAATTGTCCCCATTTATTATAATTGCTGCCATTTTAATTTAAGCCGCACTTAATTCTGACCTATGAATGTAATTAATATGACATTTGGGTGGAAGCCAAATTCCCTATTCTGACCAGGAATTTATATGCCATTTATACATCTATAGATCCATTATGTTCCATCCTGGCACAGGAAATGCAAAAACTGATATTATACTTGTGTCTATCACATTATCAGACCACCAGACATTCTATTACACACCTGTCTCGGATGCTTTGCTTCCCCCATGCCGATCTGCTAGATGTTCTTGGTCTCCACGTAGGGATTTGCAAGTAGCCCGGTGAGCTCCCATGAGTTTATTTCCGAGCCCTACATAAGGCAGGCAGGTAGGAGATGGACCGTTGACAGAGGACCCCATCTGAAGACACTGTAAGGGGGTCATTAAAATGGTCTTGTGCCCCAAACACTTCCAGGTTAACTGTACATACATTTCTGTCTTGTAATGCCGTTAAACCGTGTATTTATAGTTGTATTTATTATGCTGTATCCAGTGCTGCTATTTGTACATTATTGATAGGGAAAGTGCAGTACCTCAGTTAGGACACTAGATTAGGTACTCTAGTACACACAGCTAAGATATGAGGGACCACTATGAGTAAGCTAAGGACATTTCTTGATTGTGAGCAGAAGGGCCAGGGAGCCCAAACAGTCCGGACGGGCTTTAAAGCCCTGGGACAGCATAATGAACCCGCAACATTGTGAAGCTAGGAGCCCAGAATCTATGCTGGCCAGAAGTTACAGGGGAAGACTACAACAGAATCTACAGAATAGAAATGCAAGTCACCCCAAAATGTGGCAGCTTTCTACTTGGGTAGATGCCCTTATGTCTGGCGCGAAACGGACAAGGGAATCCTGAACATTGTGAAGCTGAACAGTGAAGATGCTCTGGTACCAGTCGAGACGGTATGACCCGGGTACCAAGGGAAAGACATAGGGAGGAGCACATGGAAAGCAAAGGATGTGAACTCTGTGTTTATGCTGTAAATGATGTGAACGTGCTACGATTAGAAACAAGTAGAGTTCTACTTTTAAAGTTGGAATAGGACTCCGTCTCTTTATGCGAAGAAGTATCTCTGCATCTAAGGGAGGCCTCTGAAAGCCAGGCAAGTGAGACAGTGAGACTCTTTATATGTGATGCGGGTGGCCAGGGCACGCTAAAGCAGACACCTATGGGGACCATGACTAAGGCCCTGGCTGCCGCTCACAACACTACGCCGGCCATTGCTGGCACTACAACCCCCATCAGACTGTATATCATGGAGGACCAGCGGGAGTCACGATAAGTGTTGTTTAAACCTCTGACTGTCGCATCAATTCTTCCTATTCCTTTAATCCTTGTTTACTGCTAATTAACTCCCTACGAGGAGATTATTTTCATCTTTCCTGATAAATTAAATAATATTGTTACACCGCATTGCTCTGGAATCCCTGCGTACTGCATCTAAGCACCGGCTTACAAAGACAAATGAAATGTGGCTGTGAAATATGCGACAAAGTAAGGACGTTCCTACCCCACTGGGGACTTTATCACAATGTCGCTGCAAGAAATGAAGACAGTATAAGTGAACATTATAATAGTCACAGGGCATCAATCACCAGTAGGGTTGAACGAAACGGATCAGACAAATTCAAAAGACGCCGACTTTCCGCAAAGTCGGGTTTCATGAAACCCGACCCGATCCTAGTGTGGGATCGGCCATGAAGTCGGCGATCTTCGCCCCAAAGTTGCGTTTCATATGACGCTTTCAGTGCCATTTTTCAGCCAATGAAGGAGGACACAGAGTGTGGGCAGCGTGATGACATAGGTTCCGGTCCCCACCATCTTAGAGAAGGGCATGGCAGTGATTGGTTGCTTTCTGTGGCGTCACAGGGGCTATAAAAGGGCGTGCACGCCGACCGCCATCTTACTTCTGCAGATCTGAGCATAGGGAGAGGTTGCTGCAGCTTCATCAGAAGAAGGGATATAGTTAAGGAGGGAAGACTAACCCCCGAAACTGCTTGTGCTGTAACGATTTCCACTATCCAACACCACCTTTTCTTTGCAGGGACAGTGGAGTTTATATTTTTGTGCATCAGCTCTGTAGCTTATTAGGCAGCTTATAAGGCTCCCTGATAGCTGCATTGCTGTTTGTGCGCCGCTGTGCAAACCAACTGCTTTTTTAAAAGCAAAAATCCTGTTGCTCCTTTCTGCACAGCTATCTTGTTTATTTGTCCACACTTTTGTGTGCAGCAGTCCTTTTTATTGCTGCCATACTTTTCCTGAGATCATTGTAGGGAGATTGAAATTGTACTACAGTCCTTGTATTTTTTCATATATCTTCCAGCCACTTTCTGCCACTTACATTGTGTAGTGTTATACACTGGGCCTGAGTTTTGGTTCAGTCTCCCCCCCAAAAAAAAGTGAGATTCAAATTCTCACAAAGTGGATCTACGTCAGTCCTGTTAGTTTGTCGTATATCAGCCAGCCACGTTCTGCTACTTACATTGTGTAGTGTAATACACTGGGCCTGAGTTTTTGTTCAGTCTCCCCCCCAAAAAAGGGAGATTTAAAATCTCAACAAGTTTATATACACCTTCTACCTTGGTTTACAGTACCATATAACAGTTGTTATTTTGGTAAGATTTTCCAAAAATGAGGAAGTCTGGTGGAAGAGGCCGTGGGCGGTCGTTGCCAGCTGGTAATGATGGTAGTGGTGGTGGTGCATCTGGTGGTAGTGGCAAAAGCACAATAGCACCTAAGGCTGGAGGTGTTGAGCCAGCGTCATCGTCTGGCTACACAAGGCCTCGAACGCTCCCTTTTCTGGGAGTAGTAAAACGGCTTTTAAAGCCAGAGCAGCAGGAAAATGTTTTGACTTTCCTTGCTGACTCTGCCTCTTGCTCTTTCGCCTCCTCTTCAGAAAGTTCCAAATATAAAAGCAGCGAGTCATCAGTGGATGTTCCCGGTCAGGAACAAGTCGCTTCCTTGTGTCCTTCACCCAAACCAAAAGTGAAGGATGCGTCAGGCGATTCTACAGGTTACTCCATGGAGCTCTTTACACATACCGTGCCTGGGTTAGAACGGGAAATTGTTAACTGCCCATTACAAGATGAATCGGACATGGAGTGCACTGATGCACAGCCACAGCTAGATTATAATGCTGTTCCATTGACTCAGATCACTACATTGCCCTCACAGTGTACTGAGCCAGAATCTGACCCTGATGAGACTACGGTGTCCCGTCCCGAACGCTATAGCACCTTACACGGTGACACAGAGGAAGGTGCACATGACATTGAAGAGGAGGTGATAGATGACCCAGTTGTTGACCCAGATTGGCAGCCATTGGGGGAAGAGGGTGCCGCTGCCAGTAGCTTAGAAGCGGAGGAGGATGATCCGCAGCAGCCATCTACATCGCAAAAGATTTCATCTGGCATGCCCTTATCTGGCAAAAAATGTTTGTCAAAAACAAGAACAGTTTTAGGACAGCGTGGCCATCCGGTGAAAGTAGCACAGCGTGCAATGCCTGAAAAGGTATTCCATAGTAGGAAGAGTGCAGTGTGGCAACTTTTTAACCAAGATCCGAATGATCAGTCAAAGGTTATCTGTAAGAAATGCTCAAAGACCTTTAGCAGAGGGAGGAATCTCCAAGATTTAAATACAACGTGCATGCGTAGTAAGTTAATCAGCATGCACTTGCAAGCCTGGACTAACTACCAAACGTCCCGTATCTTGGGGGAACTGGCTCAGAATGAAGGTAGTCAGCAACGCTACATGGCTCTGACCTGATTCTGTCTCTTCCTTCTGATATTTGTACTATGGAACGGTACTGACCTTTTGACGCCCCTATGACTCTGTGTTAGGAATTCCCTTTGGTACTTCGCTACTCTCTGGTATCGACCTGGCTTGTTTGACTATTCTGCTGCCACCTAGTGGTAGCAAAGCAGCAGTTCTGCTGGTCTGCTCTGAGGATATATGACCTCTCTCCACTTTGCTGCCATCTATTGGAGTTTGCATTTACATGCAGAGCTGCAGCGTGACATTATAACTGACCATAGACAGATTTTTTTTTTCCTTTTTTCCTCTCTTTATGGATCCGCTTCATACCCTGGTGGATCAGATATCTAATTTGACTCAAATGATGCAGGAATTGTCTGTGGAACATAGAACCCTGGCTAATTCCCATAATCAACTCAAGAGGAAACTTACTGAGATGGTTAAGTCTTTTCAGGGTTCTACTACACAATCAGCCTGTAAGCACTCGGACCCCATGCATGTCTTGTTACACTCTCCTAAACCTATGGTCAGGCTCCCAGATACTTTCTCAGGAGAAAAGGAGAAGTTCTGTACATTCAGGGAGAGTTGTAAGCTGCTTTTCTCCCTTAGACCCCGATCCTCAGGTGATGAGAGTCAACGTGTGGGGATAATTATTTCTTTACTCTGAAAGGGTCCTCAAACTTGGGATTTTTCTTTACCTGCTACTGCCCCTGAACTTGTGTCAGAGGGGTTACAAGGACACTAAACTTCAGGTTTGCAAATTTCCAACGGATGAGAGAGGATCTTGGTGCAATTAACTGGGACGATATCTGGAGACATAAAAATACACAAAGAAAATGGGAGACGTTTATTAGCATCCTGGATAGGACCTCTGCACAGTATATACCCTATGGGAATAAAGGTACTAGAAATAGGAGGAAACCAATATGGCTAAATAGATCTGTAAGGGGCGCAATAAGGGACAAAAAGAAAGCATTTAGAGAATTAAAGGAAGTAGGTAGTGAGGAGGCATTAAATAAATACAGAGAATTAAATAAATAATGTAAAAAGCAAATCAAGGCAGCAAAGATTGAGACAGAGAGACTCATTGCCAGAGAGGAAAAATAATCCTAAAATATTCTTTAACTACATAAATAGTAAGAAACTAAAAAATTATAGTGTTGGCCCCCTTAAACATAGTCTGTTGAAATGGTGGATGAGGATGAGGAAAAAGCCAATATGCTAAATGACTTTTTTTCATCTGTATTTACATAAGAACATTCCCCATTCAATGTCACCTGCTTAACCCAACAGGAAGTGCGGCGGCGGCTAAAAATCACTAAAATTGACAAATCTCCGGGCCCGGATGGGATACACCCTCGAGTACTGCAGGAATTAAGTACAGTCATTGATAGACCATTATTTTTAATCTTTAAAGACTCCATAATAACAGGGTCTGTACCACAGGACTGGCGTATAGCAAATGTGGTGCCAATATTCAAAAAGGGGACAAAAACTGAACTCGGAAATTATAGGCCAGTAAGCTTAACCTCTACTGTGGGTAAAATCCTGGAGGGCACTCTAAGGGACGCTATACTGGAGTATCTGAGGAGGAATAACCTCATGACCCAGTATCAGCACGGGTTTACTAGGGACCGTTCATGTCAGACTAATCTGATCAATTTCTATGAAGAGGTAAGTTCCGGACTGGACCAAGGGAACCCAGTGGACGTAGTGTATATGGACTTTTCAAAAGCTTTTGATACGATGCCACACAAAAGGTTGATACATAAAATGAGAATAATGGGGACAGGGGAAAATATGTGTTAGTGGGTTGGGAGCTGGCTGAGGGGTAGGAAACAAAGGGTGTTTATTAATGGAGCACACTCGGACTGGGTCGCGGTTAGCAGTGGGATACCACAGGGGTCAGTATTGGGCCCTCTTCTTTTTAACATATTTATTAATGACCTTGTAGGGGGCATACAGAGCAGAATTTCAATATTTGCAGATGACACTAAACTCTGCAGGGTAATCAATACAGGGGAGGACAATTTTATATTACAGGCTGATTTATGTAAACTAGAAGCTTGGGCTGACAAATGGCAAATAAGCTTTAATGGGGATAAATGCAAGGTCATGCACTTGGGTAGAAGTAATAAGATGTATAACTAAGTGCTTAATTCTAAAATTCTGGGCAAAACGTCAATGAAAAAGACCTGGGAGTATGGGTGGATAAAAAAGAAGAGAATGTCCAGCTTCACCAAATCCGTAAAAAAGTGACATGACAATATCATGATTAAGGGAGCTTAGTCTCCAGAAACGCGTTGAGATTTTTACCCATATAGTTTGTGCTGAAGTCTGTATCCTCCATGTTTAAAGTTTGTGAATAAAGAAATCTCTTTTTTACGGATTCGGTGAAGCTGGACATTCTCTTTTTTTTTGGACTTTATACACTTGGACACAGCGGGTCCGTGCTCCCGAAGATTGGTTTATGCAGCACGGGTGAGCTGGTTTATATTCCTTCTTTCTAAGTATGGGTGGATGACAAACTCATATTTAGTGGCCAGTGTCAGGCAGCTGCTGCAAAGGCAAATAAAATAATGGGATGCATTAAAAGAGGCATAGATGCTCATGAGGAGAACATAATTTTACCTCTACACAAGTCACTAGTGCAACCACACTTAGAATACTGTGTACAGTTCTGGTCTCCGGTGTATAAGAAAGACATAGCTGAACTGGAGCGGGTGCAGAGAAGAGCGACCAAGGTTATTAGAGGACTGGGGGGTCTGCAATACCAAGATAGGTTATTACACTTGGGGCTCTTTAGTTTGGAAAAACGAAGACTAAGGGGTGATCTTATGTTAATGTATAAATATATAAGGGGACAAAGACCTTTCTGATTATCTTTTTAATCATAGACCTGAGACAGGGACAAGGGGGCATCCTCTACGTCTGGAGGAAAGAAGGCTTAAGCATAATAACAGACGCGGATTCTTTACTGTAAGAGCAGTGAGACTATGGAACTCTCTGCCGTATGATGTTGTAATGAGTGACTCATTACTTAAATTTAAGAGGGGACTGGATACCTTTCTGGAAAAGTATAATGTTACAGGGTATATACACTAGATTCCTTGATAGGGCGTTGATCCAGGGAACTAGTCTGATTGCCGTATGTGGAGTCAGGAAGGAATTTTTTTCCCCAAGGTGGAGCTTACTCTTTGCCACATGGGTTTTTGTTGCCTTCCTCTGGATCAACATGTTAGGGCATGTTAGGCTAGGCTATGGGTTGAACTAGATGGACTTAAAGTATTCCTTCAACCTTAATAACTATGTTACTATGTTACTATGTGTCTGTGGATAGGTTCTTTGAGGCTTTAGGACTGATTTTTGATGAACCAGACTGGGTCAGGGTGGCAGAAGACACAATCATGGGTCTCTCCCAGGGTTAACTCACTGCCAAATGGTATTGTTCAGAGTTTAGACGGTGGTCCACCAAAGTTTCCTGGAATGACTCTGCGCTAAGATGACAGTCCAGGAGAGGACTGTCAGATCAGCTTAAGGACGCTCTGGGTGACCATGTGCCACCAAGCTCCTTGGTGGAGGCCATGTCTCAGGCCATTTGTATGGATCAGAGGTTGCAGGAGAGAGGTGTAATTCAGCAAGAGGTTCCTTTACATTCTGCTAATTCTGATGTGATGCCATATGCGGAACCTATGGAGGTTGGGGCCACTAACCTCAAGGAGAATGAGAGAAAGTGACGACGTGAAGGGAGATTATGTTTTTATTGTGGAAGTCGTGGACATTGGAAAAAGGGCTGCCCCTCTTGCCCACCAACTAACAAATTGCTGGGTATCGCTTAAGTCTGGGTGATTGCCGAGGAGGTGACCCAGACTCTCAAGTACCTTTTTCCTCTTTTCAAAAGATTTTGTTGGAGATGGAACTTTGTTGTGGGCATGGTTACACACCCACTTCAGCTTTCGTGGAATGTGGGTCTTCCATGAACTTCATTGACTCAAGATTGGTGTCCAAGAGTAAGATAGGAACAGTTAGGCTTGAAATGCCCAATTCATATCATTGCCATTGATAAGACATGACTAGCTAAGAATATTATTAAGCTTGCTTTGGATGAGTTTCTCCTCAAGGAGGGTTCCTTGTATCTGGAACGCATTTCATGCTATGTTATGGATAATCTTTCAGCGGGACTGGTGTTGGCGTTCCCCTGGTTACAATTGCATAATAATGTTATTGACTGGGAATCTCCGGATATTGTGGAATGGGGTCCTAATTATTCAACTGGTTGTCTTTCTGCTGTTCTGGTGTCGTCTGTTAATCTGGAGGGTATTTCGGAGTACCTGAAAGATTTTAAGGACGTGTTTTCCAAAAAAGAGGCTGAGGTCTTGCCACCACATCGCCCCTATGATTGTACTATTAATCTCATTCCGAGTGCTAAATTGCCCAAGGCCCGTTTGTACAATTGTTCCGGCACGGAACGTACCGCTATGAAAGATTTTATCTCAGAAAGTTTACGTAAAGGTCACATCCGTCCCTCTGTCTCTCCTGTGGCCGCTGGCTTCTTTTTTGTAAATAATAAAGATGGTGGCTTACACCCTTGCCTCGATTTTCGGGAACTAAATAAACTTTTTGTTTATTGCTGATCTTTACAACCAATGATCTGGGGCTAAGTGGTTTTCCAAGTTGGACCTCAGGGGAGTGTATAATCTTATCCGTATTAAGGAGGGGGGTGAGTGGAAAATGGCATTTCTTGCTTGTGAGGGTTTGTTTGAAAAGTTGTTCATGCTCTTTGGTCTCTTGAAAGCGCCAGCGGTTTTTCAAAGTTTCATGAATTATGTATTTTCTAACTTCATTGGGTGCTTTATGGTGGAATATCTTGATGACATTCTTGTAATTTCATCTGACAAAGAATCTCACATGGGTCATTTACGTGCAGTTTATCAGAGGTTACGGGAGAACTGTCTGTTCGCTAAACCTGAGAAGTCTTCATTTTGTATCCAAGAGCTGTCCTTTCTGGGGTTCATACTTTCTACCAAGGGGTTTCGTATGGACCCTGGAAAGATACAGGCCATTGTTAATTGGTTGCAACCCAGAGACCTCAAGGGTCTTCAGCATTTTTTGGGTTTTGCCAATTACTAATACAAATTTATTAAGGGTATTTCACAAGTGGTCAAGCCTCTCACTAATCTTACGCATAAGGGGGCTGATCTTAGAAACTTGTTTGACTATTCTGTTGCCACCTGGTGGTAGCCTCGCTGCAGTTATGCTGGTCTGCTCTAAACAGGATTTCAGCCCTCTCTCCACCCTGCTGCCATATAGTGGAGTTTGCATTTACCTGCAGAGCTGCAGGGTGACACCTGTGTCTGGCTTCCCTCCATGCGAGCTATATTATCTTCATTCTGTTCTTGGCTGCAGTGGAGATGGTGTTTCTGGAGTCTCGCACTTGTCATCTTGAGATTGTTGCATGTGGTTTGTGGTGAATACCTCTTCCTTCCCCGTTAACGTTCCTTTGTGTTGCTTTTCTGCCCTGCTACTGTGCATCCATCTTTCCTTTGTTTTTTATCCTTTGTGCCTGTCATTTGAATGTTCCTTAGTTTGCCGCTGTCTGTCCTACCGGTGTCACCCCTTATACACCTGCCCCTTCCCTCACTTCCCTCATAGCAGCACAGAGAGGCACAAGAACCAGGCATCTCCACCTTCAGGAGTAACCCCAGGGTTAGGGATAGTCTAGGGCAGTGGTCCTCAACCTTTCTGATCTTGAGAGCCACATTCAGTTCAGTGAGAAGGTCTCGAGCCATATACAGCTCCGAGAGTGGGTTGCGAACCACATCCAGCATCTGCCCTCCCCACAGTAATGCAACCAAAGCCCTCATTATGGGAATAATAAATACAACCAAAGCTTTTCAACAGAAATCACTCCGAAGTAGTATACCAAGTTCCAGGGGTTCACACAATACCCGTGATCAGCACCCTCCCATCAAGCACTCCCAGCACCATGTCACATCCAGCTTCAAGCATCTCCTCTGACCGATAGGATCATCCTGTCTCCAGCATACCATATCTACATTTTCTCTAAACCCCCAAGACCAGTATATGTGCATCCAGGTCTGCTCTTCTGTGCAGGAAAACTCACAAAGCTCACCATTTTCAGATGTGCTCTTCATACCTGTTTGCTAGACCTGGAGCTAATGCACCAATTGATGGGATCGTGAGCCACACCTGGCTCCTGAGCTACAGGTTGGGGACCCCTGGTCTGTGGCTTCCCTAGATTAGGGACAGTGTAGGCTCCCTCTTATCCGACAGTATGGGCGTGCGTGCTCTCCAGCTGGAGTTATCATCTCCCTGCTCCAGCCAATTGGAGAGCACCACAGCCTACTTAGCTTCCAGTTATAGCTGTGCTATATATTACGTGGGCTGTGTTATATACTGACTAGCTGCTATATACTACGGGGGGCTGTGTTATATACTGCATGGGCAGTGTTATATACTGCGTGGCCTGTGTTATATACTACGTGGGCTGTGTTATATACTACATGGGCCGTGGTATATATTACGTGGGCTGTGTTATATACTGACTGGCTGCTATATACTACGTAGGCTGTGTTATACTGCATTGGCTGTGTTATACACAGCGTGGCCTGTGTTATATACTACGTGGACTGTGTTATATACTGCGTGGACTGTGCTATATATTACATGGGCTGCGTTATATACTGCGTGGGCTGTGTTATATACTACATGGCTTCTATATACTACGTGGCTGCTATATACTACGTGGCTGTACTATATACTACGTGGCTGTCTGTGTTACGTGAGCTGTATACTATGTGGCTATATTCTATGTGGCTGCTATATACTACGTGGCTGTGCTATATACTTCGTGGCTGTCTGTGTTATATACTACGTAGCTGTATTATATACTATGTGGCTGTGCTATATATTACGTGGCTGTGCCAAGCCCGACGTACATACATATTCTAGAATACCCGATGCGTTAGAATCGGGCCACCATCTAGTGATGTATATAAGAGGCTATGTGGGGCACATGCTGTATATAGGAAGTTATGTGGTGCACATGCTGTATATACAGTAAGAGGCTATGTGGGACACATGCTGTATATAGGAGGCTATGTGGGGCACATGATGTCTTTAAGAGGCCATGTGAGACTCATACTGTAAATAGAGGGCTATGTGGGGCATATGATGTATATAAGAGGCTATGTGAGGTACATGATCTATATCATAGGCTATGGGCAGTTTATATTGTATGTAGGAGGGCTATGATGTGGGAGTTCCTACTGTATATAGGAGGCTGTGTGTGGGCTCTTACGGTATATAGGGGACTGTTTACGGGGTCATACTGTATTTAGGGGATGTCAGTATACTTAATTCTGCTCAGTATTAAGTCATACAAGTAATATTAATATAACATAGTTATAATCAATATGTTAATATTAATATTGAGCCTAATGTAAGCAGGGTCCTCGCCCCTCTCTATCAGTCTGTCATTGTTAGTTTATTTACTGTAAGTGATATGTGTAGTTTGTATGTAACCCCTTCTCATGTACAACACCATGGAATCAATGGTGCTATAGAAATAAATGATAATTCATTTTATCCTAATGTTTTGGCCCTCCACAACAGTCACTGTCTCTCATGTGCCCCTCGGGAAAATTCATTGCCCCCCCCCTGCCCTTAGAGGGTCACAAATTATAAGCAGCCCACACCCATGTTACTCTAATCCCCCCCAGACCCGATGTTATTCCATATTTAGCGCCTTGTACTACATGTATAGCGCAGTCCATCACTGCATCGCCTCCTAGTGGTGGAAGCAATTACTGCACACAACACAGCTGAGCTGGATGATTTATTAATAATCACAGTATCACAGTATCTCAGAATATTAGATGTAATTCATCGGCACAGAACCTGCGGGACAGAGAAGGGGTTAATGATATATAAGATACGCACAGACACAACTCATACATGTGCACAGTGACTTTTTGTGACTTTTTGACTTTTTTATTTTTTCTTCATCTATTCTTATTTGTAACAACCATAACTTTTCCATGGAAGCTTCAATACTAAATTAAGTCGTCTTCTTCTTTTTTTTGCCATGATCTAGGGGCCATTTTGCATATAACTAGCTAGTACATTTATAATTATTTTTAATTCACTTAATAAAAAGTTTAAAAAAATATATAAACTGTTTACTTTATTACACACTTTGCCATAGTTTCAAACATACTAAATATGTCTGTTTTATTTATGGATTTGTGATGTTTATTTTTCAAAAGTATTTTAAAAAATGTGATTATTATATTTGATCTTCATTATTTGTTGGTAATATTTATTTTACTACTTGTAAAATTAAATAGAGATGAATCTTTATGTACCAGTACAATATGCCTGTTAAGACGAAGAATACTGCTGAGATCTTTAGGCAGAGAAAATCCTTCTATCATTAGTAAAGCAGCCTGTGGATCACTATTAAAGTTTCTGCCTGCCGTGCTGCTTTAAATGTGTCTTAAGATAAAACTACAAACACGAGTTGATTGATTTATCATTGGTCATATCCTTCATGATGACTTTAAAATCAATAGATGTCAGCAGATCTCTACATGTGAAGGGGGGATGAGCAGCCAGTAAAAAGGTCAGATGTGTGGGGAAGGAGGGGAGAAAAAAGATAATTGTTACATGATAGTAAACCAGAGACAATCAACTAGCTATGGACGGTGTAGTTGGTGGTAAGATACAAGTATGCTACTTTTAGTTCCTTCAAATATTTTTTCCATTCCTTTGGGTTCTTAGAAAGTGCGGTTTACAGAGCAAGAGGAACAGAGTTATTACATTTTATATTTAATCCAGAAAGATAGGCAGTGTTTATAAAAACATACAAAAGATTTTACACAAGTGACAAAACAATACAACATATACAATGATATAAAATAAAAAAGATTAACAAAAGAAACTTGCTAAAGGCTGGTCACAAACATGGCTTAGATCTTAGCGAAGGGAAGCACTTCTATTGAGAAATGTCCAGTGACACGTGGGTCAAGCCTACACAGCAATGTATCTTCCGGCATTGAACACAGATCATAATTTTCCTTGGCTTTTTATCAGCACAAGTGACACTCAAACACCTCCCGTCTGTCGGCTCATAACGGGTTGGACTTAAGAAAACTATAGGATGTGTCTGAATCTTAAGAAATTATGAGATTCTCAACTGTTACGATATCTCCGCTCCTGAAGGTTCCCAGCAGGAGACATTATTGTTATCTTCATTTTATCTGTTCATAGATAGGAGACATGGCGTAGATATTCTCTTATATCTGGCCGATATCCTGTTGTTCATGAAACAACACTTTGCGTTCTCCATTTCAGCACGTTTCTGAAAATATGACTTTCCTATCTATTATATCGATAAAGTTCATAAAAACCTCACTTCACGATTTCTGTAAAGTACACAGAGAGATTTTATGCTTTATCTTGCATGAGATGTTGCATGAGGTATCAGGTCTCCCAGATAAGAAGGTTTACACCAGGTTCTCATTGAAACTTCAATTCCAAGCTGTAAATGCTGGCCCAGACCCTGATACCTCATGCATGGCCCGTGGCTAACTGCTGCTGTGCCATTTGCAAATTTCTACTGTGGGTCAATTGATGCCACTTTTCATGGTGTATGCCCCTAATTTTAGCTGCTTGAGAACAATTTTGTTACCCCTTAAGGTGTTGTCTATGCATTTGGTTTGGCCTCCCAATGAATCTAATGGAGTTCGGGTTCGTTCATCGAACCATTTGTTGAACCTGTTTTTGGCGAACGTTTAAACATTCGGCAAATCGAACCGAACCTTGAAAGGATCACGCATCTTTAATAATTATCAGAGCGGGTTGATATTGTATTGTAAGACCTCTCCGGATTGTGTTTGTCACTTCTCTTCCCATAATCTTCCATGCTGTAACGATAAAAATATTGTTTCTTTATGTCACATGTAAAACAGTTCATTCTCGAACAATATCTGAACTCTGATTATTCTGCTGAAAGCCGAAATCTGCAACAGTTTATTGCACCTGAGTTTGTATTACACCAATCCTCAAATTTCAAACGCTTCATAAAAATCATCCCAAGTAATTATTAAAATAGAGTAAAAATTCTTCTATGAGAAAATGTGCTGGTAATATGAAGAGTATTACTTGCAGGCTACGCATTAAAGTTGATATGTGAGAATGTCTGGTGGTCTTCACGAATTTCCTACATGGTGACAATAATGTGATAGACAAGTATAATATCAGTTTTTGTATTTCCTTGTGCCAGGATGGAATATAATGGATCTTTAGATGTATAAATGGCATATAAATTCCTAGTCAGACTAGAGACCTGCACAATACAAAGCCGATACTCAAGGCCTTGGCTTCTACCCCAAATGTCATATTAAACTCAGAACTAAATTAAAATGTCAGAACAGGGGCAATTATCAAAGTGGAGTCAATTCTGATCACATTGGGGGATTGTTTCTTCTATGTTAGGATCTCATTGTATAGGGAAGGATTCACTCTTCTATTTGCCAAGTAACAGATACAATTAAGCACAGAAGATAATGGAGGGTGTAGTCCACATCCGTCTGGAACAATTGTTCATTTTTTAGGGCGTTTTAGTGAACAATGGAATGGTGCACATCCACGATTTTACTGTGGGCTTCTCCATTGTTTGGTCTGCAGAATTGGACCTACCTCGAATAAAGCGAGGCCAAAGGCTACATAAGGTAGAGCGGTTGGCATCGTAATATATTGATCTGGTACCAAGGTGAAATTAGGAAACTCATGGCCACCGATACAGCTGGTACAAGACCACCATAAGGTAAAGCAAAGCTGATTATGTAAAATCTTCAAAATCTAATGACCTAAAGTTAGAATATTATCTTTATCACATAACATACAATAAGGCTTTATTTTGTTGATAGGATTCATCTGGTTCCAAAACGTTTTCCAATTTGGACAGTTTTTGGGTCCCCAATATTGTGATCATTTCAAGGGACCAAGAAGTATTATCAGAAACATTCACTTTACATGAATTTCTTGGTCTTCCGTTTGTTGCACAGTTGGGTTTTGTTCAGTCTATTGACGACTCTCTTGAGACTCTTTGTTGTATCTCTTCCCGTTGGCTGATAAGATGGAGTAGTTGATGTATCAAGGAGGTAGTTCCTGCCTCCAAATGTTATGGTACCCACAGAAAGAGAGAAGAGGCAAAACCTTGGTTGTCTCATCCCCTTTCTTGTTGGTTGATGAGAACAGCTTAATGGGTCATGAAAATGTTAAAGGGCTCGATACAAAGTTCCATGCGACCTCTCTTCGGACAATGTAGATGATCCTGGGGATACAGATGATGAATTTGCAGCTGACTATCACTTACATTTTCTTACACTCAGGATTCTTGACTCTTTGGCCAAATAAAAGTAAATCATAATTAGAGTAAACAGATTGAGGTGTACATCAAACTTTACTAGAAATTGCACATAATTTTATGAAATAAAGTAGAGAACTCCCAGGGGCCAATACTGACTTCCAGAGAAAACGAAAATAACTTATTAAAAGTTAATTAAATGTATAATTACAAAGGATATTGTACAGCCCCAAAAAAGAAATGGAAAAAACCTAAAGAGGCTGCCCAAAAATGACGTTTAACCAAGGAATAAAGGATATAAGTAGGGTTGAGCGACCTTGACCTTTTTAGAGTCGAGTCGTGTTTCGTGAAACCCGACTATCTTAGAAGTCGAGTCGAGTGGAATCGGCCGATTATCGCGAAAAGTCGGGTATCGCCCGAAACACGAAACCCAATGCAAGTCAATGGGGGAGCATAGTCGGCAGTGAGTGGAGGCCAGGAAAACATCTACACTGCCCATTTTAATCGCAAAAACATCCATTCTTGTTACAGAAGCTTGTCAATCGTAATTTAGCTTATAATAATTGGAAGGCATTTGAAATTGGGGGTCATTTGGCTAAAGTTGTGGTGGGTAGGGCTGGTTCAAGTAATTAGTGGGCCCAGGAAATCTGGACCACGTCACGGCAGTGGAGCAGGGAGAGGTAAGTATTTAAACTTTGCAAGTGCTGTGAACCTGAGCAAGCAGGGGGGGCCCACTCGTTGGCATTGGCACTGGCACAGGGCCCCTCAAAGTACAGCGGTGTGTTTGCATGGCGGGGGCGCCTCCCACCGGCAGCAACACTTTTGCGTACTATGAGAGGCCCTGTGCCAGTGACGTCGCCAACTAGTATTCCTCCCCCCACCTGATGAAGGAACCTGCACTTTCATCTGCACCTTCCTGTTTGTCCCCGTGTAAGGTGGTATGGTATGCGGGAAGAGCAACCTGACTTTCAGCAGGGTCACAATCTTGCTGTGTAGCGTGCACGGGGAATTTTGCGTTATGGGTCAATGTACCAGCAGACTCATCTATCACTGGCTGGGCAATGGGCAGGATGAGGAGGAAACACAGATATAGGCCCAAAGAATAAAGTTGGCTAAATGCAGTTCAAAATTGGTAACACAGGACTAACCAGGGGGCATTGCAGTGGAGGACAACTGGAATGAGAGGCTGACACAGAGAGTAGGCCCAAATCAGTAAGTAGTCGAAATGCAGTTCAAAATTGGCAACCGTAGTAAACAGGCGGCACAGCTTTGTTAAGTGGAGGAGAACAGCAAGGAGTGGCAGACACCGATAGTAGGCCCCAACCCAACTAGTAGGCCAAATGCAGTCTAACATTAACAACTACTTAACGAGAGCCTGAAAATGGAATTTCAGGACAGGAAACCAGGAGAACAGCAAGGAGTGGCAGACACCGATAGTAGGCCCCAAACCAACTAGTACGCCAAATGCAGTTGTTCCATTTAACCACAATTTAATGAGAGCCTGAAGATAGAAGCTCAGGAAAGGCAACCTGGAGAACACCTTGGAGTGTAACACACCATCTCTCTACACCCCATACCCAATTTGTAGGCCTAATGCAGTGTAGTTTCCAACAACTACTAAACTAGAGCATTAAGATCGCAGCAATGGCGAGGAAACCTGGGGAACACCTTGGAGTGGAACACACCATCTCTCTACACCCCATACCCAATTTGTAGGCCTAATGCAGTGTAGTTTCCAACAGCTACTAAACGAGAGCATTAAGATCGCAGCAATGGCGAGGAAACCTGGGGAACACCTTGGAGTGGAACACACCATCTCTCTACACCCCATACCCAATTTGTAGGCCTAATGCAGCGTAGTTTCCAACAACTACTAAACTAGAGCATTAAGATCGAAGCAATGGAGAGGAAACCTGGGGAACACCTTGAAGTGTAACACACCATCTCTCTACACCCCATACCCAATTTGTAGGCCTAATGCAGTGTAGTTTCCAACAGCTACTAAACGAGAGCATTAAGATCGCAGCAATGGCGAGGAAACCTGGGGAACACCTTGAAGTGTAACACACCATCTCTCTACACCCCATACCCAATTTGTAGGCCTAATGCAGTGTAGTTTCCAACAGCTACTAAACTAGAGCATTAAGATCGCAGCAATGGCGAGGAAACCTGGGGAACACCTTGGAGTGGAACACACCATCTCTCTACACCCCATACCCAATTTGTAGGCCTAATGCAGTGTAGTTTCCAACAACTACTAAACGAGAGCATTAAGATCGCAGCAATGGCGAGGAAACCTGGGGAACACCTTGGAGTGGAACACACCATCTCTACACCCCAGACCCAACTTGTAGGCCGAATGCAGTGTTGTTTTCAACAACTACTTGAGAAGAGCCTGAAGATCAAAGCTCAGAAAAGGCAACCCGGGGAACACCTTGGAGCGGCAGACACTGGTAGTAGGCTGTAAACCCCAAATTTTGGTCAATGGAGTTTATGAAATGTTCCAGGGGTACACAGGCAGCATTGGTGTGGTAAGCGGAGGACAATTTATATTTGGGACTGTAGACAGACTTTGTAGGCTGTCCCCTGTGGACCATGCATCCACAACATTAACCCAGTGCGCCGTAATGGACATCTAACCTTTCGTGGACATGCCTACTGGTCCATGCATCTGTTGTCAGGTGCACCTTTCTACTATTAGATAGCCAGAGAGCATGGACAATGCAGATTTTTACATGATGCTGTAGTGCTGGGATGGCTTTTCTCGCAAAAGAAGTGACGACTGGGTAGCTTTTACCGTGGTACAGCGTAGTCCATCTGGGCTTTATAATTGTAAAATAGAGAAAAAAAATTGGCTGTATGCACTTTAAAATAGGTTACAGGGGTACACGGGCGGCAGGGGTCTGGTCAGTGTAGTAGTAGTAGAAAGAAGGGACCGCAGACAGGCTTCGAAGACCTAACATAAAAAATTGGACAGGCTGTAGGCACTTTTACATTGGTTCCAGGGGTACACGGGCAGCAGTAGACAGGTCAGTGGAGGCCTAGTGGAAGGAGGGACCGCAGACAGGCTTCGAAGGCCTAACATAAAAAAATAGGGCTGTTGGCAATTTAAAATTGGTTCCAGGGGTACACGGGCAGCAGTACAATGGTCAGTGGAGGCCTAGTGGAAGGAGGGACCGCAGACAGGCTTCGAAGGCCTAACATAACAAAAATAGGGCTATTGGCAATTTAAAATTGGTTCCAGGGGTACAAGGGCAGCAGTACAATGGTCAGTGGAGGCCTAGTGGAAGGAGGGACCGCAGACAGGCTTCGAAGGCCTAACATAAAAAAATAGGGCTGTTGGCAATTTAAAATTGGTTCCAGGGGTACACGGGCAGCAGTACAATGGTCAGTGGAGGCCTAGTGGAAGGAGGGACCGCAGACAGGCTTCGAAGGCCTAACATAACAAAATAGGGCTGTTGGCAATTTAAAATTGGTTCCAGGGGTACACGGGCAGCAGTACAATGGTCAGTGGAGGCCTAGTGGAAGGAGGGACCGCAGACAGGCTTCGAAGGCCTAGCATAAAAAATAGGGCTGTTGGCAATTTAAAATTGGTTCCAGGGGTACACGGGCAGCAGTACAATGGTCAGTGGAGGCCTAGTGGAAGGAGGGACCGCAGACAGGCTTCGAAGGCCTAACATAACAAAAATGTCAATACAATGGTATTGTCAGTGCCAGGCATTGAAGGATGTCAGCGCATAGACTAAACATTGGTGGAGCTGTGAGAGATAATTTTGCAAGTGGTAGAGCACTGTTTGAGCTGGGGGGGGGAACTGTCTTGTGGCTGGCGGTACAGGCCCAGGGCCCCTCATACTACAACGGTGTGTCTGACGTTGGGTGTGCACCACCACCAGAGACACTTTATTGTACTATGAGGGACCCAGTGGCAGTGCCGTCGACCAAAAGCGGGCACACCCACCTCTTCAGACAAACAGCACTCTCACGGGTGCTGGCGCCAAGTGGCGATACCACGGCCCCGTGTGGGGAGTTTGGCCATTTAGGGAGGTGTAAACATGTCGTATGCTGGACAATCAGGTGCAGAAAATTACGAGATTGGAAAAGTCATTCAGAATAGTCCACAGGCAAGACCTTTTCATAGGAAAGCTAGGTGTCAGCCGGGCAAGGTGGGGCAAAAGATTTCGAAATCCAGTTGTGGTTCATTGTAATGAAGGTTAGATCATCTACATTTTGGGTAGCCAGACGAGTCCTTTTTTCTGTTAGTATTGAACCTGCAGCACTGAATACTCTTTCTGATAGGACACTAGCTGCCGGGCAAGCAAGCTCCTGCAATGCATATTCTGCCAATTCTGGCCAGGTGTCTAATTTGGATGCCCAGTAATCAAATGGGAATGACGGTTGAGGGAGAACATCGATAAGGGATGAAAAATAGTTTGTAACCATACTGGACAAATTTTGTTTCCTGTCACTTTGAATTGATGCTGCAGTACCTGTCCTGTCTGCGGTCATAGCAAAATCACTCCACAACCTGGTCAGAAAACCCCTCTGGCCAACGCCACTTCTGATTTCTGCCCCTCTAACACCTCTGGTCTGCTGGCCCCTGCAGCTCATGTGAGAACGATCACGGGCGCTGTGTGCTGGGAATGCCAGAAGCAAACGGTCAACAAGAGTTGATTGTTTGGTTGCTAATATTAGTTCCAAGTTCTCATGTGGCATAATATTTTGCAATTTGCCTTTATAGCGAGGATCAAGGAGGCAGGCCAACCAGTAATCGTCATCGTTCATCATTTTAGTAATCCGTGTGTCCCTTTTGAGGATACGTAAGGCATAATCCGCCATGTGGGCCAAAGTTCCAGTTCTCAAATCTGCGGTTGTGCTTGGTTGAGGGGCAGTTTCAGGCAAATCCACGTCACTTGTGTCCCTCAAAAAAACAGAACCCGGCCTTGCCGCGCCACCAATTTCCAGTGGCCCCGGAAAAGCTTCCTCATTAAAAATATAATCATCCCCATCATCCTCCTCGTCCTCCTCCTCCTCTTCGCCCGCTACCTCGTCCTGTACACTGCCCTGGCCAGACAATGGCTGACTGTCATCAAGGCTTTCCTCTTCCTCTTCCTCTTTCGACTCTGCAAAAACTCTGACTGTTTCACTTATTCATTCTCGTCTGGACTATTGTAACTCTCTACTAATCGGTCTCCCTCTTGCAAAACTCTCCCCGCTCCAATCTGTCCTGAATGCTGCAGCCAGGATCATATTCCTCACCAACCGTTACACCGATGCCTCTACCCTGTGCCAGTCATTACACTGGCTACCCATCCACTCCAGAATCCAGTACAAAACTACTACCCTCATCCACAAAGCACTCCATGGCTCAGCACCACCCTACATCTCCTCCCTGGTATCAGTCTACCACCCTACCCGTGCCCTCCGCTCCGCTAATGACCTCAGGTTAGCATCCTCAATAATCAGAACCTCCCACTCCCGTCTCCAAGACTTTACACGTGCTGCGCCGATTCTTTGGAATGCACTACCTAGGTTAATACGATTAATCCCCAATCCCCACAGTTTTAAGCGTGCCCTAAAAACTCATTTGTTCAGACTGGCCTACCGCCTCAATGCATTAACCTAACGATCCCTGTGTGGCCTATTTATAATAAAAAAAAAAAAAAAAAAAAAAGGTTCCTCGCATCATGTTCTCATACACTTTATGCAGTATTAGCCCTCTGTGTCTGTACTGCTACATACTTAGGCAGGTAACTGGTTCATGCAGCTTTACATGAACACCTGAGCCTTACACTATAGCTGGTCCGAATAACTAAAGCAATTGTTACCATCCACCTCTCGTGTCTCCCCTTTTCCCCATAGTTTGTAAGCTTGCGAGCAGGGCCCTCACTCCTCCTGGTATCTGTTTTGAACTGTATTTCTGTTATGCTGTAATGTCTATTGTCTGTACAAGTCCCCTCTATAATTTGTAAAGCGCTGCGGAATATGTTGGCGCTATATAAATAAAATTATTATTATTATTATTATTATTTATTATTCCTCAGCTGCAGACGCCTGATCCTTTATGTGCGTCAAACTTTGCATCAGCAGACGCATTAGAGGGATGCTCATGCTTATTATGGCGTTGTCTGCACTAACCAGCCGTGTGCATTCCTCAAAACACTGAAGGACTTGACACATGTCTTGAATCTTCGACCACTGCACACCTGACAACTCCATGTCTGCCATCCTACTGCCTGCCTGTGTATGTGTATCCTCCCACAAAAACATAACAGCCGGCCTCTGTTCGCACAGTCTCTGAAGCATGTGCAGTGTTGAGTTCCACCTTGTTGCAACGTCTATGATTAGGCGATGCTGGGGAAGGTTCAAAGAACGCTGATAGGTCTGCATACGGCTGGAGTGTACGGGCGAACGGCGGATATGTGAGCAAAGTCCACGCACTTTGAGGAGCAGGTCGGATAACCCCGGATAACTTTTCAGGAAGCACTGCACCACCAGGTTTAAGGTGTGAGCCAGGCAAGGAATGTGTTTCAGTTGGGAAAGGGAGATGGCAGCCATGAAATTCCTTCCGTTATCACTCACTACCTTGCCTGCCTCAAGATCTACAGTGCCCAGCCACGACTGCGTTTCTTTCTGCAAGAACTCGGACAGAACTTCCGCGGTGTGTCTGTTGTCGCCCAAACACTTCATAGCCAATACAGCCTGCTGACGTTTGCCAGTAGCTGCCCCATAATGGGAGACCTGGTGTGCAACAGTGGCAGCTGCAGATGGAGTGGTTGTGCGACTGCGGTCTGTGGACGAGCTCTCGCTTCTGCAGGAGGACGACGAGGAGGAGGAGGGGGTGCGAACGGCTACAGCCAACTGTTTCCTAGACCATGGGCTAGGCAGAACTGTCCCAAAATTGCTGTCCCCTGTGGACCCTGCATCCACAACATTCACCCAGTGTGCCGTGATGGACACGTAACGTCCCTGGCCATGCCTACTGGTCCATGCATCTGTTGTCAGATGCACCTTTGTGCTCACAGATTGCCTGAGTGCATGGACAATGCGCTCTTTAACATGCTGGTGGAGGGCTGGGATGGCTTTTCTGGAAAAGAAGTGTCGACTGGGTAGCTCGTAGCGTGGTACAGCGTAGTCCATCAGGGCTTTGAAAGCTTCGCTTTCAACTAACCGGTAGGGCATCATCTCTAACAAGATTAGTCTAGCTATGTGGGCGTTCAAACCCTGTGTACGCGGATGCGAGGCTAAGTACTTCCTTTTTCTAACCAGAGTCTCATGTAGGGTGAGCTGGACTGGAGAGCTGGAGATCGTGGAACTAGCGGGGGTGCCGGTGGACATGGCAGACTGAGAGACGGTGGGAGATGGTATTGTTGCTGCCGGTGCCCTAGATGCAGTGTTTCCTACTACGAAACTGGTGATTCCCTGACCCTGACTGCTTTGGCCTGGCAAAGAAACCTGCACAGATACTGCAGGTGGTGCGGAACATGGTGGCCCTACACTGCCGGAAGGGATGTTGCGTTGATGACTAGCTTCATTGGCCGAGGGTTCTACAACCTTAAGGGACGTTTGGTAGTTAGTCCAAGCTTGCAAATGCATGGTGGTTAAATGTCTATGCATGCAACTTGTATTGAGACTTTTCAGATTCTGCCCTCTGCTTAAGGTAGTTAAACATTTTTGACAGATGACTTTGCGCTGATCAATTGGATGTTGTTTAAAAAATGCCAGACTGCACTCTTTCTAGCATCGGATCCCTTTTCAGGCATTGCAGACTGAGCTTTAACCGGATGGTCACGCTGTCCTCCAACAGGTTTTGGCTTTGCCACGCGTTTTGGGCCAGATACGGGCCCGGCAGATGGAACCTGTTGCGATGTTGATGCCTGCTGCGGCCCCTCCTCCTCCGCTTCAGAACTGCTGCCGCCTGCACCCTGTTCCCCCAATGGCTGCCAATCGGGGTCAACAACTGGGTCATCTATGACCTCCTCTTCTAGCTCGTGCGCAACTCCGTCTGTGTCACCGTGTAAGTCGGTGGGAGAGCGTTCGTGACGGGGCAACATAGTCTCATCAGGGTCTGATTCTTGATCATTACCCTGCGAGGGCAATGTTGTGGTCTGAGTCAAAGGACCAGCATAGTAGTCTGGCTGTGGCTGTGCATCAGTGCACTCCATGTCAGATTCAACTTGTAATGGGCATGGACTGTTAACTGCTTCACTTTCTAAGCCAGGGACGGTATGTGTAAAGAGCTCCATGGAGTAACCCGTTGTGTCGCCTGCTGCATTCTTCTCTGTTGTTGTTTTTGCTGAAGAGGACAAGGAAGCGACTTGTCCCTGACCGTGAACATCCACTAATGACGCGCTGCTTTTACATTTACCAGTTTCACGAGAGGAGGCAAAAGAGCTAGAGGCTGAGTCAGCAAGATAAGCCAAAACTTGCTCTTGCTGCTCCGGCTTTAAAAGCGGTTTTCCTACTCCCAGAAAAGGGAGCGTTCGAGGCCTTGTGTAGCCAGACGACGAACCTGGCTCCACAGCTCCAGACTTAGGTGCAATATTTTTTTTCCCACGACCACCTGATGCTCCACCACTACCACTACTCTCATTACCAGCTGACAATGAACGCCCCCGGCCACGACCTCTTCCACCAGACTTCCTCATTGTTTTAAAAACGTAACCAAACTAACGGTATTTGTTGCTGTCACACAACTTACACGGTGAGCAATAACTTCAGTATGATTTAGCTACCCCTTTACAGGTGGGTGAGACCACAACGAAAATCAGGCACAATGTTACACACTCTGTTTTTGGTGGCACCAAATGAGAGAGATGCCACACACGCAGGACTGTCACTGAAGCACAAATGTAAATATTAATCTCCCACTGTTTTTTTTTTTTTTTTTCAGGGAGACTTTAGAAACAAAATAAAATAAAATGATTTTTTCAGGAAGAATTTAGAAACCAAATAACATAAAATTATTTTTCCAATGACAATTTAGAAACCAAATAAAAAAAATAAAAAAAAAGGCTTTCTATGCCCCACTGAGTGAGAGATGCCACACACAGGAGTCAGGAGTGGCACACAAGCCCAGAGGCCAATATTTTTCTCCCAATGATTGATGTAGTGATTTTGTCAGGTAGATTTTGGAACCCAAATCAAGCAAAAAAAATAATAGGCTTTCTATGGCCCACAATTGGAGAGAGAGAGAGAGATGGCGTCCTGGGTTCGAACCCCACCAAGGACAACATCTGCAAAGAGTTTGTATGTTCTCTCCGTGTTTGCGTGGGTTTCCTCCGGGCACTCCGGTTTCCTCCCACATTCCAAAGACATACTGATAGGGAATTTAGATTGTGAGCCCCAACGGGGACAGTGATGATGATGTGTGCAAACTGTAAAGCGCTGCGGAATATGTTAGCGCTATATAAAAATAAAGATTATTATTATTATTATTATGGCACACCCAGGAGTCAAGACTGGCACACAAGCAGAAAGGGCAATATTAATCTCCAACTGATTTTTTTTATTTTTTTCAGGGAGACTTTAGAAACAAAACAAAATAAAATAAAATGATTTTTTCAGGAAGAATTTAGAAACCAAATAAAATAAAATGATTTTTTCAGGGAGAATTTAGAAAACAAATAAAACAAAAAATTGGCTTTCTATGGCCCACTGAGTGAGAGATGACGCATACAGGAGTCAGGAGTGGCACACAAGCCCAGAGGCCAATATTTATCTCCCACTGATTGATTTATTGATTTTTTCAGGTAGAATTTAGAACCCAAATCAGCCAAAAAAATAAATAGGCTTTCTATGGCCCACTATCTGAGAGAGAGAGATGGCACACCCAGGAGTCAAGACTGGCACACAAGCAGAAAGGGCAATATTAATCTCCAACTGATTTTTTTTTTTTTTCAGGGAGACTTTAGAAACAAAACAAAATAAAATAAAATGATTTTTTCAGGAAGAATTTAGAAACCAAATAAAATAAAGTGATTTTTTTCAGGGAGAATTTAGAAAACAAATAAAACAAAAAATAGGCTTTCTATGGCCCACTGAGTGAGAGATGACGCACACAGGAGTCAGGAGTGGCACACAAGCCCAGAGGCCAATATTTATCTCCCACTGATTGATTTATTGATTTTTTCAGGTAGAATTTAGAACCCAAATCAACCAAAACAATAAATAGGCTTTCTATGGCTCACTATCTCAGAGAGAGAGATGGCACGCTTAGGACTGGCACACAAGCCCAAAGGCCAATATTAATCTCCCTTTTTTTTTTCGGGGAGAATTTATAAAACAAAAAAAAAATAAATAAATAGGCTTTCTATGGCCCACTATTTGTGAGAGAGATGGCACGCTCAGGACTGGCACACAAGCCCAGAGGCCAATATTAATCTCCCACTTTTTTTTTTTTTTTTCAGGGAAAATTTATAAACCCAATAAAAAAAAAATAAATAGGCTTTCTATGGCCCACTATCTGAGAGAGAGATGGCACGCTTAGGACTGGCACACAAGCCCAAAGGCCAATATTAATCTCCCACTGATTGATTTATTGATTTTTTCAGGTAGATTTTAGAACCCAAATAAAGCAAAAAAAAAAAAAAAAGGGCTTTCTATGGCCCACTGAGTGAGTGATGATGCACACAGGAGTCAGGAGTGGCACACAAGCCCTGAGACCAATATTTTTCTCCCACTGATTGATTTAGTGATTTTTTCAGGTAGATTTTAGAACCCAAATCAAGCAAAAAAATAAATAGGCTTTCTATGGCCCACTGAGTGAGAGATGGCACACACAGGGATGGCACTCTAGCAGAAATGTCAATCTTAATCTCCCACCAAAAAAAAAAAAAAAAACAGGGACTGTCCTTCAATTACTATCTCCCTGCAGTAATCTCAGCCAGGTATGGCAGGCAGCAATAAGGAGTGGACTGATGCACAAATTAAATAAAAAGTGTGGACAAACAAACAAGATAGCTGTGCAGAAAGGAAGGAACAAGAGGATTTGTGCTTTGAAAAAAGCAGTTGGTTTGCACAGCGGCGTACACACAGCAATGCAGCTATCAGGGAGCCTTCTAGGGCAGCCCAATGAGCTACAGCGCTGAGGAAAAAAAAAAAATGTAGCTTCCACTGTCCCTGCACACCGAAGGTGGTGTTGGGCAGTGGAAATCGCTACAGCACAAGCGGTTTTGTGGTTAATGGACCCTGCCTAACGCTATCCCTGCTTCTGACGAAGCGGCAGCAACCTCTCCCTAAGCTCAGATCAGCAGCAGTAACATGGCGGTCGGCGGGAACTCCCCTTTATAGCCCCTGTGACGCCGCAGACAGCAAGCCAATCACTGCAATGCCCTTCTCTAAGATGGTGGGGACCAGGACCTATGTCATCACGCTGCCCACACTCTGCGTTTACCTTCATTGGCTGAGAAATGGCGCTTTTCGCATCATTGAAACGCGACTTTGGCGCGAAAGTCGCGTACCGCATGGCCGACCCCGCACAGGGGTCGGATCGGGTTTCATAAAACCCGACTTTGCCAAAAGTCGGCGACTTTTGAAAATGAACGACCCGTTTCGCTCAACCCTAGATATAAGTGCAACCAGAATGTATGATCCAGCCTGCCCTAAAAGAGAACATTTTTCCTCCTGATCTCGAATGCGTATCCAAAGAATCAACGTTCAGAACGAGAATTTTATACATGTGCAGAAGTATTTATGTTGTTCTCTTCTAAAATTTCTGTTAAGCCTTATATGGAACCTTCAACAATTTCTGCTGTTTCCTAAACAGATGACTCCGTCTCACTAATAATTATGAGTCTTCTAAGAATTCATGTCGCTCTTACATGCCCTTATATACTGTATTTACCTACTCGCCTGTTAATGGCAGATTTAAAGTAGATGATTGTCCTCTCACGTATGTGTGGATATGGCCATCAGGTTGTGGAAATTCCTATGAAGACTCCACCACCAAAACTTTTCTGTGGTTTTGTTGGTAGCGTAGCTTTTTATGTTATTATTTATTTTGCTTGCTTTCATTCACTATTATCATCATCTCTGTCCCCATTGGGTCTCACAATCTAAATTCCTTGAAAATAAGTCTTTGGAGTGTCAAAGAAACCCGGAGAACCCAGAGGAAACCCACACAAACATGGGGAGAACATGCAAACTCCTTGAGAATGATATCTCGGCGTGGACCCTGATTTTTACAGCACGTTCATGGACCCTCTTGGGCGCAGGCTCGGACTGGCCCACAGGAGAGCAGGAGAATCTACCGGTGGGCCTCCATGCAGGAATGGGCTCTCCACTTCAACTAGATGAGAAGTAGTTGGCACAATGCATTTGGACATCATCTCAACCTTCATGTAACAAACTACAGCATTTATTATTATATAGAAACATGGGCAAATTTGAGTATGAGGATAATGTGATATCTGCATGTAGCTGGTGATATTTGCATGTAGCTGAACAGTGGCCCGCAGAGTCAGTGTTACTGGTGGTCCTTTGACACCCAAGTCGGGCACAACCTGGGCTAATCAAACCGAGAAGCCATGGTCTAGTGGGAGAGGCTTGGGGATTTCAGCATGGCCAGTGGCGATGTGAAGATGTGAAGAGGAACGGAAGGGTGGCATTGAGGAGCAGAGGGCCGGAGCAGTGAGTGGTGTAGCTATAAACTGTACAAAGAAAAACAGAGAATGTTATCCTATCTCCAACTTAACTGCACATACAGTTGTTCTATTTAGTGAAGACCATTTTTAACAGAAACTTTAATATTGTTTAGAGCAACAACCACTTTTTTTAATATTATTATTATTATTAACCCCTTTCCCACTCGAGATGTATCCATACGTCCCTGTGACCTTTTACTTATTGACCTAGGAGATATGGATTCTGACAGCTGACACCCAGCAGTCAGTGCCAAGAGCGGTTCCGCACCACTCCCGGAGCAGTCCCGCACCGCTCCTGGCACTTTAACTTCCTAAATGCTGCCATCGAACTCGCATTTTGGGACAGGTAGAGGGAAGACAGCCCCTCTGCCCGGGTCACCAGAAATAGCAAAATTGCTTGATCATGCTCAGAGCATGATGTAGCAAGTTTGTGTGTCAGTGCAGCGCTAAAAGTTTGCATCGAATAGGGATGCTGCTGCATCCCCACGCTATACAAGCGATCAGCCTGCAAAAAAATGAAAGTCCCATAGTGGGACAAAAAAAAGTTTAAAAAAAGTTTTTAAAAAGTTGCAAAAATATTAAACGAAAAATACAAAAATAATAATTGTTAGGGTGGGCGGATTGCGCTAAATAAAATAAATAAAGCGCAATCGCCACCCCGGGTCTACCTTGCAGAGATGGAAAACTGCTGCTAGTGAATAATTACAGAATGCACTGCGAGAGATTACCCGTACACACTTGGTTGAACGTCACTCAGTGTGAACAGCACGTGAACTGAACTTGCAAACAGAAACGAAAGAGATGCTCTGCAACTGAGCTGTGTCACTCGCACACAGAACACTCAGTGTTCTCAAGAAGAAGAACACTAACCATCCTTTCCTCCTCACAACGCATAGCCTCTTCCTCCTCCTCTTCAGCCCACCCAGGCTGGACAGGCATTAAGCTAAGACTGGGAGTCCCCTCTGTAGCGCAGAATAAAAACTCCTGTTCCTCCTCATCCTTCTCCTGTTCCTCATCATCACCCAATGTGGCTTGAGAATATTATGTGAGGCTGGGATGTGTGATATCAGCCACTGTAAAATCTTGCTCCATAGCCATTCAAACTTTCCTCTTTGAGATTTTGCAATGAACATTTTAACAGACAGAGCAGCGGGAAGGTTACGCTGACAATAGCGTCATCAGCGCTCACCATCTTGGTGTAGTACTCAAAGTTTTGAAGAACCTCACGTGTCTTGAATAGAAATACAATTATTATGATTTTTTATTATTATTATTACTATTATTATTAAAGGTTGAATTATATCATGAGGGCAGGTAACAAATCAATTGGTGATGAGGCAAATTAAAGCGCCGCTGCCTGGTCTGTTCTTTTATCACCTTCGACAGCTCGGCTGCGTTATGAGCTTTTTTAGCTAAGATGAGCTTCAGCAGAGCGTGCTGCCGCGTTGCCGATGCCGTGCTGCAGACCTTCCAGCTGGAGAATGATGGGTAGGCTATATTCGGTGAGGAGGAGAAGAGACAGGAACGGTAATATGAGTTGACTGAAACCCTGATGGAAGTTGGGACCGCTATTCTTGGTGTGGGTAAGATGCGTGATGTCCCAACCTCTGAATCCATCCCAAACTCCACCAGGTTCAACCAGTGTGCCATAAGGGAAATAACCCAAAAATTGAGCTTGGTTTAAGTTGGTATACATGCAGCACATAAACGCATGTTCACATTGGCCATAAAGCATACAAAACCTGCAAGAAACAAAATAAGCAAAAACCCTGCTGTAACTAAACAAGTAAAAAGCAAAAGTGCATTTAAGTAACACAGGGTTCTTAGTAATACTGTTTTTGAACAAAAATAACATAAAAGCCATCCCACCACCATAAGGGAAATGTAGCGTCCCAGTTCACAAGAACTTGTCCACATGTCTGTGGTAAAGTAGACCTACCCTGTGACTGCATTGTCCACAGCACGGCTGATATTGTGTAAAACGTGCTTGATTATGTAATGCGTTGATGGCACACTGTGAAAAATAGTATTGGATGGGAATCGAGTACCGTGGTGCTGCCACCACCAAGAGGTCGCGAAAAGACTCAGTTCCCACAAGTCGAAAATGCAACATTTCCAGGGCTACCAATCTGCCAATGTGGGTGTTTATAGTTTTTCCCTGTGGGTGGGCATTTCTCCTTACTGTTAAATGTCTGGGGCATTGACAAGTGAACGCTGCACTGGGACAACAAACTGGATGTGGTTGCCTACTGTTGTGTCTGTACAACTGCAGGTTATGGGCATCAGGGTCTGCTTCATAGACAGCAGATTTTAAAGGCCGTAACACAGGGGAAGGGGTAGTGGTTCCAGCATCAGACAAATATTTTGTACCCAGGTCCACCTACTGGGGTGCTTGGATGCCATGTGATTTGGCATGCTGGTGGTGCTCAGGTTGCCTGTTCTTAGCTTGGTTTGGCAGATGATCAAAATTACAGTTGTTTTGTCTGAAGGAATTTCAGGGGAAAAAAAACTGCCATACAGGGGAACAACACACCCTTGGCCTGTTAACTAGGCGAGTGCGGGAAGCTCTGTGGAACAGTTGACAGAGTTCTCCCTCTGGTCAAACCACTAGCTCTCCTTGCCTGTTTCTGTGCTACGGATCCATCCATGTCTGAACTGGCATGCTTGTTAGGCATGCCACAGTGCCAGGTTGGATCAGTGGCATCCTCGACCACGTCATCTTCCAACTCCTCAATCTGATCCTTCTTCTGAGTTGCAATTAATTTGAGGCTGACCTAATGGCAACTGCGCATCATGATTATCCCCCACCTCTTCAGACATCAATTGACCTTCCCCAATGTGGCTTTCTCCAGGTCGTGGGTGCTCAAATGTTTGGGCATCACTGCACTCCATCTCCTCATGACCCTGATTAATGGTGCACGTTGAGAGGCCTGACAAATTGCAAGGGAACGTAAACAGTTCCGCAGAGTGGCCATTGTTGGGGTCATATGTCTTCTGGGACTCTTGATGGTGGGAGGAACGAGGACCAGGTTGAGGATTCAGAAGCCCTGCCTCTTGGCTACTGAGACTGGACCGTGTGGAAGTCTTTGCGGTGCTGCTTGTCAACACACTGGAACCTTTGTCTGCCATCCAACCCACAACATCCTGGCAATTGTCTGGGTTTGTCAGTGGTGTACCCCGCTGACCACATTTTGACAGGAAGCTAGAATGAGATCCAGTCACCTTCTGATCTGTAACACAGCCTTAACTTCACCCGTTCTCATATTGAATGCTTGATGCTTATGAAAAAAACTATTTCCTGGCTTTATTTTTCACAAGTACCCTCACAGAGGTGTTATGTACAAATTCAATATGTCTAGCAATATGTGGCAATTTTTTTAAAGATATCAGCTTTATTACACACGGCAATAGCAGACTCAGGAAAATTAGAGATAAATAGTCACATTTGCATATCTCTGCAGGCTTTGCACCAGTCGCACAATTGCTAGATAAAAGATATGCTATTTATCAAACCAATAGAAAATGCGTAAGCTTGTGCAGACTGGTCAATGGCACTTCCTGCCTCTTTCCCTTGAGGAGGCTGCTTCCAAGTAAAATGAGGCTTGTTCATGTTCCTGACATGGGTTTCCGGCCTGACAGACTGACCACAATACAGGCCCTAGCTGGTTACACTGTTTTCAGAATTTAATTCTTATGCTTTTGGTGTCTGGTAGAATCCAATTTACTTACAGCAGCTTCACCCACCATGACAGTGGCTCCATTGGGATCCGGTGGCAAAAATGAACTGTGGGGCTTACAAAACGCAGGTTTCACAGCACCTACCTTCACTCTGAAAATTAAAAGCAAGGGATGCATAATCACATGGCGGTGGACATGGTGGTGGTGGCGGGCAAAGCCCAAAATTCAAATGGACATGTTTGAGCTGACATTGTAAATGGATGGGGAATATGTATTCCACTATCTAGCTAACTATTTTTCATGAGGGAGGGACCTCCAAAATGTAGGAGTAAGAGCCCTCAGAAACGTTAAAGGGAAAAATCAATGAGAACAGATGCTAAAGGGGAGGTATAATTATATTTTCTTGTGATTTTTATTTTGCATTATATACATGTAATTATGAAGGAGTAACTCTGATGTCTCATAACAGTGAATGGATCCCTCGGGGTTTCATCTGAATCACATCTCTCAGAGATTCTGATGGAAGCCCTGATGTAAGTGCTCAGTGTAGATCACCGGAGAATAAATGTGATCATAAATGCCATGTAAAATGTTCCCAATGAAAGCTTCAATTCAATCCACTAAAAAAGCAAGTCCCCACTCAGGTCTGTCATTCATCTGTTAACGGAAATATAGGGGCTTCTACGTTATTGATAGCACAAATGCTGTGGAAAGGCAAAATGGCTCCTCACCCCCTAAATGAAATTCAGCAAATTCTGCGCTCACAAATCCAAGTGCCCCCTCCCTTCTGAGCCCCAGTGTGCCTAAACCACATATAGCATTCACATGTTTGGCATTTCTGAAGTGATGAGAGCCTGCCTAATTTACGTGTGCATGTATTAGGGCTAGCAGAATGCACCAAATAATTAGGAAGGTGGTATCAGGTGCATTCGCAGCCCGGGGTCCTCCGTGCAGAGATGGAACCTGCTGCTGATTAATGACAGACTATATGGCGGTATAATATGGCTACATACATCGGCTAGCTTCACCCGGTATGAAGGAAGCGAACCCTGTTGCGTCACAGGGCCTCGGTACCGCATAAAGAGCACAAGCAAGGAATCACAGAACTCTATCCCAAGACACAGGGAAAGAGTCACAGAACTCTATCCCAAGACACAGGGAAAGGGTGTCAGTTTAACAGAAATAATTTAATGCACAAGAGTGTATGTAGTGCCACTCTGGCGGACGCCACTAACCACCCAGACTTGGGTCAGGAAAGCGCTCTAATAGCACACGGCGCTGCACTGGAGGTCACAGCAATAAGACGCCGTATCGTGTGTTAAGTGCAGATTGCACTGTCGGGCACTAGATAGCAAATATCCACCATTAGCGAGCAGTCAACAACACTAGGAAGAGGATGATTAGTGAGCGACTTTCACACATCTACACACACACGTTTTCAAGTATACACTAGCGCATGGCCGAGCAGCCATGCAAACCTTTTATAGCAGCACTGCTACGGGACCTTCCAGATGGTCCAATAGGATCCGCAACAGGACCGGAGCATGTGACCCCCGACCTCCAATGGGAGGTCGTCCCGTGGGCATGCTCAGTATGGGAAAAGCAGGACTTCAACCCAGAAAGACCTGCTCGCTGCTGATCAGTGATGGCTACAAAGGCAGAGCCTGGAAGGGCAGCAGTAACTAAGCGCACAGTATCATCTTAAGCCAGACGCTGGGAGCAACATCTCCGCTGAGCAGGCTTCACTGCCGCTGGAGAAGAATGAGAGCATTCATTGCTGCCTGTTTCTGCAAAACACCTATGAAGTCAAAATCATAATTACATCTGTAGATAAATTTCCAAAGGGGCATAATGTCCAAAATGGGGTCACTTGAGGGAGGGATTCTGCTCTTCCATCACTTAGGGGCTCTCTATATGAAGTCCGTAAACTATTCTAGGAAAATCTGCGCTCTAGGAGGCAAATAGCGCTCCGAGTCTCTCTGTATGGCTAAGCAGTACTGTACAGCCACATATGTGGTATTGCACCATTCAGTAGGAATTTTGTGACAAATTATGGTGCCATGTTATCTACTTGTGTGAAAATGTAAAATCTGGGGCTAAAACAAAATTTTGGTGGTAAAAATGTAATTATTTTGTCTTCAATACCCAATGGTATAAAATTCTGTGATACACCCATGGCATCAATATGATTCCTGCACCCCTATACAAATGCATTGAGAGGTGTTATTTGTAAAATAGGGTCACTTATGGGGGTTTCTGCTGTTCTGGCACCTCATGGGCTCTCCCAGTGAGGTATGGCACCCGCAAACCATAACAGTAAAGTCTGCACTATAGTATGGCGCCTCCTTCCCTTATGAGCTTTGCACTGTGCCTGAAAAATATGGACCTAGTTTGTTGTAAAAGAAAAAAGTCCTTTTAGCCCTTAGAAAAATTAAAAACTGGGGGCTAAAACAACATTTGTTTCCAAAATGGGGTCACGTGTGGGGTTTCCATTGTTTAGGCACATCAAGGGCTCTCCAAACGGGACATGGCGTCCCCTAATTCCAGCAAATTTTACATTCAAAAAGTCAAATGACTCCCCTTCCCTTCTGAGCCCTGCCATGCGCCCAAACAGTGGTTTTCCCCCCACATATGAGGTATCAGCATGCTCAGGAGAAATTGCACAACAAATTTTGTGGTCCATTTTTCCTGCTACCCTAGTGTAAATAAAAAAAAAACAGTCAAATAATTTTTTTCCACATTCTAAAAATTCCTGTGAAGCACCTGAAGGGTTAATAAACTTTTTGAATGTGGGTTTGAGCACCTTGATGAGTGCAATTTTTAGAATGGTGACACTTTTGGTTATTTTCTGTCATATTGATCCCTCAAAGTCACTTCACATGTGATGTGGTCCCCAAAAAAATGGTTTTGTAAATTTTGTTGGAAAAATGAGAAATCGCAGGTCAACTTTTAACCCTTATAACTTCCTAACAAAAAAACTTTGTTTCAAAAATTGTTCTGATGTAAAGTAGATGTTAGGGTTGGTGGATTGCACTAAATAAATATAATGTTAAACTGCTGATAGTGTGAGCAATGACGGAACACACAGCGAGCGAATGCTTGTACACATGTTTGTGAGTTAAAGCCACTCAGTGTGAACGGGAAGCTGAATTCCATGCTCTGTTACTCCACAGAGAGGAACAGTACGAAAGATTACTAAATGCTATGCCCTGCTAAACGTCACAGAACAAGCACACTGCAATTGAACCGTGTCACTCACATACAAAAACGAAACAGATGCTCTGCAAAAGAGCTGTGTCAATCGCACACAGAAAGTGAACAGATGCTCAGCAACTGAGCTGTGTCATTCACACAGATGAAATGGATGCTCTGCAACTGAGCTGTATCATTAGCACACAGAAATGAAACAGATGCTCTGCAACTGAGCTGAGTCAATCGCACACAGAAACAAAACAGATGCTCAGCAACTGAGCTGTGTCATTAGCACACAGAAATGAAACAGGTGCTCTGCAACTGAGCTAAGTCAATCGCACACAGAAACAAAACAGATGCTCAGCAACTGAGCTGTGTCATTCACACAGATGAAATGGATGCTCTGCAACTGAGCTGTGTCATTAGCACACAGAAATAAAACAGGTGCTCTGCAACTGAGCTGAGTCAATCGCACACAGAAACAAAACAGATGCTCAGCATCTGAGCTGTGTCATTCACGCACAGACGAAATGGATGCTCTGCAACTGAGCTGTGTCATTAGCACACAGAAATGAAACAGGTGCTCTGCAACTGAGCTAAGTCAATCGCACACAGAAACGAAACAGATGCTCAGCAACTAAGCTGTGTCATTCACACACAGAAACGAAATGGATGCTCTGCAACTGAGCTGTGTCATTAGCATACAGAAATGAAACAGGTGCTCTGCAACTGAGCTGAGTCAATCGCCCACAGAAACTAAACAGATGCACTGCAACTGAGCTGTGTCAATGGCACACAGTAACGATACAGCTGCTGAGCATAATACCCTGACTAGGGTTGAGCTTGCTCTGGAATTCTACTGTGCTAACCGCACACATGTAGGTAACAGATGCTAAGCCAACAGCTAATTGCCCCCACTAGCTGCCTGCCTACGTGTACAGTTCCAAGATCAGACAGACATAATGGTAGCGTCTCACTCACATAACCACACACAAATGATACTAGCACACCCGCGGGCGCCTCTTAGAGCCTTTTAAACATTAGGTTCCACCCCAAACACTCACGCCCAGCTGGCCGTGACATCGTTCGCGGGCCAATCCAGAGATGCCACATCATGGACATGCTCAGTACGGTGATTTCTGGACTTGGGCTCCAGAGCACAAGACTGCATCTGCCCAATACTAGTTACTATAGCTTTGGCTGGAGAACCAGCAGTAACCAAGCACATACCAGGAGTCTGAGCAAGATGAGGGGAACAACATCTATGCTGAGCAGCTCCTGCAGCGGACACACCTGAATGGGAGACCACAGAGACAGGTAAAGCTTGGGATCTACCCCAAACAGCGGGAGAATTCCTGCTGCCTGACAGTGGACATGTGGGAAATGTTATTTATTAACTATTTTCTCTGACATATTTCTCTGATTTAAGGGCATAAGAATTCAAAATTAGAAAATTTCCATTTTTTTCACAAATAAATGCAAGTTACCTCGAAGAAATGTTATCCCTATCATGAAGTACAATATGTCATGAAAAAGCAAAGTCAGAATCACCGGGATCCAATGTAGCGTTCCAGAGTTATAACCTCATAAAGTGACAGTGGTCAGAATTGTAAAAAATTGGCCCGGTCATTAATGTGCAAACCACCCTGGGGTTAAAGGGGTTAATATTATTAAATGAAATCTCAAAACATAATCGCCAGGTATAATGAGAATATTAAATTTATTATTTCCATAGAAGCAGTGATTGCAGGCTTACAAAGAAAAATGAAGAACAAGTATACATTATTAATTGCAATAAGTAGATTTCAGTAAGTGAATATTTGTGAGACCGCCGAATTCACGCTGTTCATTTCAGGCGACAATATTCTTTCTGTATCCACATTTATATCAAGGATTCCAGTGATCTGATGAATTGGCGTTGTAGATAAAGGCACAGAACCTGTCGGGACACAGAATGGGTAATATTACATTTATTAATTTATTTTTTAAAAACTAAGTGATCGCGCTCTAAGACGAGAAAGATAAAGACTTTCCTGCATCCGCACATTCCTTAAGGTACCTTCAGACATAACGATTTCGTTAAGGATATCGTTGCAACGTCACGCTTTTTGTGACGTAGCAACGATCCCGCTAACGATATCTTTATGTGTGACAGCGACCAACGATCAGGCCCCTGCTGGGAGATTGTTGGTCGTTGGGGAATGATCAGGACCTTTTTTTGGTCGCTGATCACCCGCTGTCATCGCTGGATCGGCGTGTGTGACGCCGATCCAGCGATGTGTTCACCTGTAACCAGGGTAAATATCGGGTTACTAAGCACAGGGCCGCGCTTAGTAACCCGATATTTACCCTGGTTACCATTGTAAAAGTAAAAAAAAAACACTAAATACTCACATTCCGATGTCTGTCATGTCCCCCCCCCCCCTCAGCTTCCCTGCACTGTGTCAGCGCCGGCCGTAAAGCAGAGCACAGCATTGACGTCACCGCTGTGCTCTGCTTTACGGCCGGCGCTTACACAGTGCAGGGAAGCTGAGGGGGGGGGACGTGACAGACATCGGAATGTAAGTATTTAGTGTTTTTTTTTTACTTTTACAATGGTAACCAGGGTAAATATCGGGTTACTAAGCGCGGCCCTGCACTTAGTAACCCGATGTTTACCCTGGTTACCCGGGGACTTCGGCATCGTTGAAGACAGTTTCAACGATGCCGAAGTTGTTCCCCGGATCTTTCGTCGCTGGAGAGAGCTGTCTGTGTGACAGCTCCCCAGAGACCACACAACGACTTACCAACGATCACGGCCAGGTCGTATCGCTGGTCGTGATCGTTGGTAAATCGTTTAGTGTAACGGTACCTTTAATCAAGAATCTGCAAAACAGCTAGTCCATGCCCTCATCATCTCCCACCTTGACTACTGCAACCTCCTGCTCTGTGGCCTCCCCTCGAACACTCTCGCACCCCTCCAATCTATTCTAAACTCTGCTGCCCGACTAATCCACCTGTCCCCCCGCTATTCCCCGGCCTCTCCCCTCTGTAAATCCCTTCACTGGCTCCCCATTACCCAGAGACTCCAGTACAAAACCCTAACCATGACGTACAAAGCCATCCACAACCTGTCTCCTCCATACATCTGTGACCTCGTCTCCCGGTATTTACCTACACGCAACCTCCGATCCTCACAAGATCTCCTTCTCTACTCCCCTCTTATCTCCTCTTCCCACAATCGTATACAAGATTTCTCTCACGCATCACCCCTACTCTGGAACCCTCTACCCCAACACATCAGACTCTCGCCTACCATCGAAACCTTCAAAAAGAACCTGAAGACCTACCTCTTCCGACAAGTCTACAACCTGCAGTAAGATAGATAGATGGATGATAGATAGATAGATAGATAGATACAGTAGATAGTTATTACCATACTCACATTTTGTTCATCACCACTGTTGCTAATTCCTACTAATCTTCTTCACCTCTTCCTAGAATAAAAAAAGTGGGTTGATCTCATGGAACAATTTTTTCAAACTTTTCCTCTACTTTGTATTTGATGAACTTATGACTTAGGCAGACCATAAATAAATAATGTCCAAAGCCAAAGTTGTTGCCGCTTCTCCGAGATCATTGCATGCCAAGTTAAAGACACCGTAGGGTATAGCTGCAGCTGCATACCCCTCCTGCTCTGTCCTCTACTCCATTTCTTGCATTTATGGCTTTTGTGTTGACTGAGAATGTGTGGTCTAAGGGTTAACGTTTCTCTTGGGGAGAGTGGCATACCGGCTCTGGCATACCAATGTAAGGAGGCTTATTCGCTGTGCAATGCTCCTCTGGGAAATTTAACATAAAAATTAGGTACCTCTTCAAATCTTTCACCAAATTAGCCTTTTCTCATCTCTAAGTTTCGACTTTAAGAGAACCCTGAGATAGTTAAGTGCCCACACAATGATAAGTGAGGACTCCCGCAATCGTACATGGTTTTACTTACTTGATTTTGTTTTTGTTTCTTCCTCTATTCCAGTGATCTGAAATTGAAATTTGACATTTTGAGATAGTTAGAGTAACCAAATGTATGACATATAGAACATATCTATCATCACAGTGTTCTAAATAGTAAACTCAGTCCTACTTCATGTAACAAACTTTGTCACATCAGGAACAAGCTTTGAGGAGTTCCATCCATGGCCACATTGGCTTTTTTCTCATCGCCGAAGTTTCGACTTGAGAGAATCCGGAACTATGTAACTGCCGACACAATGTACAATCTATAGAAAACTCAAGAGCCCCGCCATAGTAGCTGGTTTGTACTTACTATTTTTGCTTTTGTGTTTTTCTTCGGAACTGCTACTTCCTGAAACAGAAATTTTAGATTGTCTAAGTTTAGTATGACAGAATATAGGGAGTGAGAGGAGATGTTGGGTACGACTTAAGGATTAGAGCATCGGTTCTAAACTAAATAATATTGGGCACCATTTTTGCTCTGGATGGGCTTAAAAAAATGAAAAAAATCAAGTCCACCTAATCTGTCACCTGTCCCTGAGGTTGAAGCTCCCTGTAGGTTCTCCTCTGTCTTTCTTGACCAATCTCCTCCTCACTCTTTGCCAGTAAAGCCTCAATGCATGGTCTGATGTCATGGCGGCTTCTGCCCCAAGTCATTGAGTAGGGCAACACACATTCCACTATCATGTAGTTCAAATCATCGAAGAAGAGTAAAGACAAGACCGGCACCAAAGTGGAAGCCAATGGTGGACCGTTGGGAGCTGGGATGGTAGGGACAGGTCATGTGCTGAGTGAGAATGATTCCCTATTGGTTTCTAACCTCTTCCTAAAGTTGGGAGACCTCGGACCATAACAAACTATTTTTTTTTACAGATTAATTGAGGCTCATGTTATGCGAATCAAATTTTCAAACTGAACTTGAACAGATCTCCAAAATTTGAATATTTCTCATCTGCACCTCATATCTAAACATTGGAAGTCAGATGATCAAGCTATTACTCAGCAAAGTATCCACGTGAGGGAACATTTCAACCTAATTCCAGACTCTTCGAATATACAATTTGCAAAATACAGTCTATTGCAAATTTAGATACAATCTCTACAGGTTAATATTATGTGCACAAAAAGAACTAAAAAAAGAGACATCTACTATTTTTCAATTAGTTTTTACCCAAGTGTTAAAAGAGCTTTTCACTCTTTTGACAAGTGGACCCCAAACAATTCCAAAAATGTAAAATAACAAATACAGATAGTATTTACCCTGCCTCTTAATTTTTGGAGATTCACGTAAAGCAAATCTCAAAGTGTTTAAATTTGGTGGGACAACCAAATTTCTAAATATTATTTTTCGGACTATAAGATGCACTTTTTTCCTCCCAAAATGTGGAGGAAAATGGGGGGTGCGTCTTATAGTCCACAGGTATGGGGTCTGGCTGTGGTGGGGGAGCGGTATCAGAGGAGCAGCGGGTCACAGAGGCAGGAGCCGGCGGCTCTGGCTAACTCCTGTGCCCGCTGCTAAAGAAAAATGAATATGCACTGCATTCCACGCCCATAGGCGTGGAGGACAATGAATATTCATTTTATCCTGGCATCCTGGTATGATTGATTGACCCCATCCCGTTGCTGGTATGATTCGCCCACATTCAGTTCCTAGTATACATGGTCCCATCAGAAAAGATTAAAAAAAGCAAAAACATTGCGCTCTTCTACACATGGCGCTCCCTCGCAGCTTCCTGCTCCGGTGCCAGCAGCTGCTTAATGCTTGAAAGCAGCTCATGGCAGGGACGTCATGAGCTGCTCACAAACAAAGCCCAGCTGCCGGAATATTCAGAATATTCATTTCTCTTAAGTATCGGCACACATGGCCGCCGCAGCAGCAGGAAGCAGGCGGCTGACAGCGCACGGTACTGAAGAGGAATGGATACTCATCGCTCTCTGCGCTGAACGGTCCCGGTGATTATACCGGCAGCTGGGCTTTGTTTGTGAGCAGTGCATGACATCCCTGCCATGAGCTGCTTTCAAGCATTAAGCATCTGCTGGCACCGGAGCAGGACGCTGCGAGGGAGCGGAGGAAAAAGAGAATAATGTTGTTTTTTTTAATCTTTTCTGATGGGGCCATGTATACCAGGAACTGGATGGGGCCAATCAATCAATCATACCAGGAACTGGATGGGGCCAATCAATCAATCATACCAGGAACTGGATGGGGGCCAATCAATCAATCAATCATACCAGGAACTGGATGGGGCCAATCAATCAATCATACCAGGAACTGGATGGGGGCCAATCAATCAATCATACCAGGAACTGGATGGGGGCCAATCAATCAATCATACCAGGAACTGGATGGGGGCCAATCAATCATACCAGGAACTGGATGGGGCCAGTCAATCTATCATACCAGGAACTGGATGGGGCCAATCAATCAATCAATCATACCAGGAACTGGATGGGGCCAATAAATCATACCAGGAACATGATGGGACAAATCAATCATATCGGAATAAGAATGGGGCCATTCATACCAGGATAGGGATGAGGGGACCATTGACCACATTTTTTGCTTCAGTTTTTTTCCTACTTTCCTCCTCTGATACTAGGTGCGTCTTATGGTCCGGTTCATCTTATAGTCCAAAAAATACGGTAACTCCTACTGTGGTGTCTACTACTACTGCCACCAGATACTCACCGGCCGACCCTCCTGATGTTTTTCTGCCACCATTCAATATTCCACCTTAAAAAAGAAGAAATAATCATATCTTCTCTATGTGAATTCTTATACTTAAATAATCTCTACAAACTCTCCTGCCTTTAATACTATGGAATATCAGCACCAGCTGTCGCTCTTCACAACTGCAAGTTTTCAGCTACAAAAGAGTTTTCTGAAATATGACCACATGAAGCTCATACAAAACCTCAGCATTAATGTAGCTCCGCACTGGAGAAGCTCTCAGATCAGTAGTCTATCAGGACCAATGTCTTACAGATCAGTACTAGAGAGAGACTGTCAGGAGCAGTAATACGTAGACATGAGACATCTCCCGCACGGGCCCGGACTATGGCACTGGGGGTATGTTCAAATTTTGCATCAGGGACCATTGGACTCTAGTTACGCCACTGGCTAATACTATACCAACCCCCATAACTACCAGGCTCTACTACAGCCGTCATTACTCCGCTTTCGTTACAACTACTACTGCGGTGATGACGTTAATATTACTACTGCCACCAGACAGACACTCACCAACCAGCCCTTCTGCCGTGTCTCCAACATCTTTCACTATTCCGCCTTGAAAAAAAAAGATAAATATAATCAAATCCTCTATACGTGAATTATTACATTTTTTTTAAATGTCTTCCAACTCTCCTGCACTTGATACTATGGAATATCAGTACCAGTTAGCTTCCTACGCAACTGCAAGATTTCAGCTGCCAAAGATTTCTCTCAACTTCAACCACAGTATTAATGTAACACCGTACTGAGGAACAGACCTATCTGTAGTCGAACACAACCATTATCTGACTGATCAGTATCGGACAGAGCTAGTAAGGAGCAGTAATATGCTCCATGCAGTTATGGCCCCATAGATGCCCCATATAATGCTCCATGCAGTTATGGCCCCATAGATGCCCCATATAATGCTCCATGCAGTTATGGCCCCATAGATGCCCCATATAATGCTCCATGCAGTTATGGCCCCATAGATGCCCCATATAATGCTCCATGCAGTTCTTTATGGCCCCATAGATGCCCCATATAATGCTCCATGCAGTTATGGCCCCATAGATGCCCCATATAATGCTCCATGTAGTTCTTTCCATGCATTGTGCCACATGTAATGCTGCTGCTGCACTAAAAAATAAAAAAAATCACATACTCACCTCTCGTCGCTGCTCCTCAGCATCCCATCTCTCCGCACTGACTGTTCAGGCAGAGGGCGGCACGCACACTAATACGTCATCGCGCCCTCTGACCTGAACAGTCACAGCAAGAGGACGGGAAGACGAGGCAGAGGTGGAACGCGGAAAGGTGAATATGACATACTCACCTGCTCCCGGCGCTCCTGACGCAGTCCCCGCATGTCCCACGTCTCCGGGAGCTGCAGCTTCTTCCTGTAGTGAGCGGTCATATGGTACCGCTCATTACAGTAATGAATATGCGGCTCCACCTCTATGGGAGTGGAGTCCATATTCATAACTTTAATGAGCGGTACCAGTGACCGCTGAACAGGGGAAGAAGCTGCAGGCGCCCGAAGACCGTGGGACATGTGGGGACCGCGTCAGGAGCGCCGGGAGCAGGTGAGTACTTGACAGGCATCGCTCCCCATCACCCGCCGACCCCCCCTCCTTCCATGACTCGAGTATAAGCCAAGAGGGGCACTTTCAGACCAATTTTTTGGGGCTGAAAATCTCGGCTTATTCTCGAGTATATACGGTACATTTTCCTTGGAAACATTTTAAATATTCTACATCAGATGCTAAAAAATTAAGAAAAATTTGAACATAAATTAAAAATTTTATACAATTTGGCGAATCGTTGACTTTCGATCTACTGTAGATCCGGATGTTTTGGTTCTTAGTCGTTGGCACAGTTATTACTCTACATTTATGTCACACATTGTATCCTCTTATTCTGAGATGTCTTCTCCATGATTACTCACCGAGGAGTCCCGACAATAATCCTGGTCTTTTATGTGTCTTTCCACCTATTCAGAGAGAAGAACGCTGTCATTAGTAAATGGCGCTCGCAGATTTTCAGTGGCTGCACCTTACAAATAAGATATACATATCTCAATTCTTTTTTATTGATTTTTTTTCATCTTTTTTTTTTTACAAAGTTATTAATTTTGATAGGTTTATTTTTCAGTTTATCAGTGTTGTGGGTGTGGTGATACAGAGCTCAGCATTCAGAGAGCTGAAATTATTGTTAATTATTGTCATTTTATTTATATTTATTTTTAGACATTTATAGGACGAATTTAAGAATAATATTTTTGGTGGACTATTTCTGGAATCTTAAAAATTGAAATATAAGATTAAAAAGAACTTAAAAAAATAAAATGAACTAAGTTATTTTAGTTAGATCACATCTAGTATTACCAGCTACAATTACATATGTTGGACTATTGTTAGTGGTCAACACTAACACTTTAACTAACCGTCTCACTATAGCTATTATTATTATTATTATTTATTTATATAGCACCATTGATTCCATGGTGCTGTACATGAGAAGGGGTTACATACAAGTTACAAATATCACATACAGTAAACAAACTAACAATGACGGACTGATACAGAGGGGCGAGGACCCTGCCCTTGCGGGCTTACATTCTACAGGATTATGGGGAAGGAGACAGTAGGTTGAGGGTTGCAGGAGCTCCGGTGTTGGTGAGGCGGTAGCTCCGGTGTTGGTGAGGCGGTAGCTCCGGTGTTGGTGAGGCGGTAGCTTCGTTGGTGATGAGGCAGCAGCGGTGTCAGTGCAGGCACTATAATACCACCACCACAACTACCAGCCAAAACTATAGCAGCCACTACTCAAGGCCGACTTTGAGCAAAAATGCTCGGGAAACCGAACACGCATCCGAATGTGCTACATGTGTGCTGTGTTTGAGATTGGCGAAAGTTTTCTGAACAAATTTGCACATCTCTACACGTGACCACCTTGTTTTTTAGGAGGGTGAAAACATTGACTATTTTGTCATCCTTAGAGTTTAACATGGTTCGTGTTACATTAAAGTGGTATATAAAACGCTAAAAAAAATAAAAAAATTTGTTCTGAATTCAATTAGTCATCCATAGAGTTTAACATGCTTATTCTTACATCACGGTGGAATATAAAACTCATAAAAAATATTCAACATATTTTTCTGGTTTCAATTAGTCATCCATACAGTTTAACGTGGCTAGTGTTACATTAAGGGGGTATATAAAACTAAAAAAAAACTTCACAAATGTTTCTGGATTCAATTAGTCATCCATACAGATTAATGTGGTTAGTGTTACATGACGGTGGTATATAAAACTCCAAAGAAAGTTAAAAAAAAAAATTCTGGATTGAATTAGTCATCCATAGAGATTAACACGGTTAGTGCTACATTACTGTGGTATATAAAACAATAAAAAAAAATCTTCAAAGAATTTTCTGGATTCAATTAGTCATCCATACTGTTTAACGTGGTTAGTGTTACATTATGGTGGTATATAAAACTAAAAAAAAAGATTTAAAAAAATGTTTCTGGATTAAATTAGTCATCCATAGAGATTAACGTTGTTAGTGTTACATTACGGTGCTCTCATTAGTACTACTGTGGTGATGATACTTCTGCTACTACTGCCACCAAACAGACACTCACCGCCCATCTTTTCTGATGATGATGCTCCAGCAACTTTCAGTACTCCACCTTTGAAAAAAAAGAGATAAAAGTGACCATAACCTCTATGTGTGAATTACGACACATAGCATATCTTCAAACCATGTTGTGGAATATCGGTACCAGTTGTCACTCTGCTTCAAGTTTGCAGCTGCAAATGATTTTGCTGAACTATCAGCACATGAAGCTTGTACAAAACCACAGTATTAATATGACAGCATACTTAGGAATATACTTATCCATAGTTTAACAAGACCAATGTCTGACAGACCAGTACTAGATGGAGCAAGTAAGGACAGCAGTAATACGGTCATACACATGAGACCTCATTTACCGCTCATGATACAAGTTTACTTGCATTTCGTAAGAGATTTCCTCCACCGTCTGAGAAAAATATGGTCTTAAGTTATCAATGTCTTTTCAAAATGTTACTAATAAAGGCTGAAAAATATGAAAAAACATACATAACAGTGATGAGCGAACATGCTCGGTAATACTAGGGTGTCACTCAAGTATCTGGGTGCTCAGATGTGCTCGGCATTCGACGATCATTGGCAAGTGCTCGGATTTGGAGATTGAATCCCCTCCCTGCATGTTTGGCGCCTGTTACACAGCCAATAACCATGCAGGGATTGCCTGCCAGTCACTGTAATGCCGTAACCATCTTTGTTGTGGCATTACTGTGATTGACTGGCCGCATTACCTCATTAGAGGTTATAAAAGGACAAGCACTGCCAACCTCGGCACACTGGCAGCATTGTACAGCTCAGTAATAGTTCTAGTTGGGTGCATGGCAGGGCTCAGAAGGGAGGGAGCACCTTTTGATTTTTTAAATGCAAAATTGGAATCAATGGTGGGCATCATGTCCCGTTTGGAGACCCCCTGACGTACCTGAACAGTGGAAACCCCCCAATTCTAACTCCAACAGTAGCATAGCCCTATCCCTGACACACGTATAACCCTCATCCAAACAATAACCAAAACCCTAACCCCAACACCACAACCCTAACCCCAAGAAAACCCTAACCCAAACACAACCATAACCTCAACTCTAGCCCCAACCCTAACTCTAGCCCCAACCCTAACCCTAGCCCCAACCCTAGCTCTAACCCTAACCATAGCCCAACCCCAACCCTAACCCTAGCTCTAACTCTAGCCCCAACCATATCCCTAGCCCCAACCCTAACCCTATCCCAACCCTCACCTTAGCTATAACCCCAACTATCACCCCAACCATAACCCTAACTCTAGTCCCAACTTTAACTCTAGCCCCAACTACAACCCCCAAAAATAACCCTAACCCTAATGGAAAGATGGAAAAACATACATTTTTTAATTTATTATTTTACCTAACTAAGGGGGTGATAAAGGGGGTTTGCTTTACTATTTTTATTTACTTTGATCTCTGTGATAGGGTCTATCACAGTAATCAAAATGAACCAAAAGGTGAAATCTCCTATTGTTGCCAGGTGCTGGCCGGCAGATCTCGGTGGGCGCACTGCGCATGCGCCAGCCATTCTCTGCCCGGAAGAAGATGACAATGGCCAGGGGACTGGGTGATGCAGGAGGGTCCAGGGACACTAGAGGTACCCTCTTCCTTCCCACTATCCTAGCCAAAGTCATAACAAAAGCATTAGTGGTAACGTGATGATTTACCGAACTGTGACCGAATTTTGCAGACTTTGAGTAAAAATTCTCGTGAAACTGAACACGAATCCGAGTGTGCTACATTTGTACCGAATTTAAGATTGGCAAACATTTTCCGAACAAGTTCGCTCATCTCTACAACACGTGACCGCATTGTTTTTTTGGGTTGGATGAAAAAAATTACTATATTGTCATCACTAGAGTTTAACATGGTTAGTATTACATTATGGTGATATATAAAACTTAAAAAAAAAGATTCACAATTTTCTTCTGAATTCATTTAGTCATTGTTATGATCCGTTCCAGGGTTTAGTCCTATCTGCTCTTTTTCCGGGCGGATCATGTCAAGGGTTAACTTTGCTCTGCCTCCTTCTGGGCTCAAGCTTGTTATATAGCTCCCATTCATCCTGCTGGAGGTGGCAGTTCTGTCTTTGGCATGTGAACCTGACTCTGGTAACTCTTGATTTGTCCTGCTGTGATCCCTGACTTGTCCCTTGTCTGTTTACTCCCTCTGTCTGCCCTTTTCCCATCGTTTCTCTGTTTATCTGCTTGATTCTCTGGTTCCTGACTTGGCTCGCATTCGGACTCGCTTCTGTTTTCTGACTTTGTCTTATCTGCTCCTGACGACTGCTGAACCTCCTGGCTTGTTTTCTGACCACGTTTACTGTTTATCCTTTTTGAGTACTCCTGCCTCTGATTGTATTTTGACTCGGCCTGTCGGACCACTCTCTCGCCACTTGGTGGCACTTGTGCTGCTGCTCTGTGGTGCTTCTGTGTACGCAGTCTCTCTTCCCTCTCAAGCTCCCTCTGATGAGGTTGCATTATACTGCACTGCAGCAGCATGACAGTCATCCATTGTTATACTAAGGTGGTATGTAAAACAAAAAAAGCTTCAAAAAATTTTCTGGATTCAATTAGTCATCCATACAGTTTAATGCAGTTAGTGTTACATTACAGTGGTATATAAAACTCAAAAAAAGTTTAAACAAAAACAAATTTCTGGATTGAATTAGTCATCCATAGAGATTAAAATTGTTAGTGTTACAATATGGTACTCTCATTACAACTATTACTATGGTGACAATTTGCACTAGCAAATTGGGCCTCCTGGCTGAACCCCTATACTAGACCTAATGATTTTTAAGTGGAAATGTTGCACTCCTAACACTGCCACCAAACAGACACTCACCGGCATGCCCTCCTGTCGCTCCTCCAACATCTTTCAGTACTCCACCTTTAAAAAAAAAAGAGAGATAGAACAATCATATCTTTTATATGTGAATTATTATACTTAAAATATGTCTTCAAACTCTCCTGCACTTAGTTCTGTGGAGTATCGGTACCGGTTGTCCCTCTACTGCAAGTTCTCAGATGCAAAACATTTTTCTCAACCATCATCACATGGAGCTCTTACAAAAACACACTTAAAGAGCTTTAAAACTGAGAAACTTAAATATCTGTGGTCGAACACGACCAATGTCTGACAGATCAGAATCGGATACAGGGTGTAAGGGGCAGTAATACAGTCATATACATGAGACATCATATACCGCTCAGGATACAACTGCCAAGTAAATTTACCTGCATTTGATAAGAGATTTCCTCCAGCGTCTGAAAAAAACACAATTTTAAATTAGTAACTTTTAAAACTATTTATACCATAACCTAAAAAAAAATAGACATAACGTATGTTATTTACAACAAATTAAATCCTTATATCAATTGCATTTGGGCCTATATGTGGAAACGTTGGTTCTTAGTCAATGACATAGTTACTATGTACTGTATTTAAAAAGAGCACTCCCATCAAAGCTTTCATACTCTAAATAAAATGTAGTCATAATATTATACAGCACTGTGTACTTACGATTACTCATTTTGCCTTTTCACCCAGTTAATTTTTATCTTTTCCATTAGGTCTATGACATCACATGATTAATAACTGACCAGCAAAATCCTTCAAGGCTCTATGTAGAAACAGGAGGTCTCTTTTCCCTGCGTGAGTCATCATTAGAATTACAATTCTATTTTAATGCAAAGTCCCTGGCAAGGCTGAAGAGGGAGCAGCTGGGACAAGAGGTGAAGAGGGGAGAAAAGAGAAGAATTAGCTGGGTAGAAGGGTAAAATGAGCAATTGTAAGTACACAGTGCTATATAATATGACAACTGCACTATATTAAGATTAAAGAAACTGGGAGTTCTTCTTTAGCCCACACATTACATTCTCCTATCATATAGAAGAGTCTTCCCCATGATTACTCACTGAGTACTCCTGACACTAATCCTTGTACTGGCCCAGTAGATGATGATGTGCCACCTGTTCCAAGAGAAGAATATTATTAGTAAATTGTTCCGCTTTGCTGGATAGAAATCAGACTGATTTTTTTATACTATCGTGTGACCCCGGCCTTAACTTTATTCTTTGATTCTAATTGTAACAAGATCTTTTTTATTTCTTGACTACTTTACATTAACATTACGGACTGCGCTTTTCAGTACAGTTCAGACAAAGGCTCCACAGCGTCTTAAAGAACGTCCGTATTTTTTCATAAAAAGTGTTGAACGTTTCTAGACATTGCTTGGGTGCAATTACCTTTTACTGATACTCCGCCACCACCACCTGAAACAAAGGAAGAAATATTTTAGTTTACATAGCGGTCAAAGAAACCGTGGGACTTTCCAGGACTTCACCGCCCCTTCAATGTTCTTTCAGAATAATGAGAATCTTCTACTTGACTGTGCCGGTCAGCCCCATTCAAGGAAAAGTTGCGGAACTTGGGTTGACTACCAAATCTCATGCAGACTATGGTATAAATTGGACGAGTGCAATCAGATAAAAAAATTGTACTCGGACCGGTGTTATTCAGTGAGGCAGTGAGACCTAATCCGCCTTAGAAAAACAACCCAGCATGCTCGATTTTGCTTTGAATATTAGATGTCACAGAATAGCATCCGATTTTTAAGGATACATTACAATTCTGTAAAAGAGAAACTTGTAAATGGTCCTGGAAATAATTAATAACTGCTGATGTAAAAAAAGTGTTGCATACAGATGACAAGTGAGAATAAAATTGTCCCATTTTTCTAGATGAAAATCAGACTGATTTTTTTATACTGTCGTGTGACCCCGGCCTTAACTTTATTATTGTTGTGTTTGTAACAAAAGTATTAATGACGACTCACTTAATCCACCAGTCTTCCCTCCTGCTGTTCCACCAATGCCAGACAGTATACCACCTTCAAACACAAATAAAATGCAGAACATGATCCATTGTTCTCTACCATGGTGGAAAGAGAACTTTTATGTGTAATTTTTACAGACAATTGACTGTTAGGGTTGGTGGAACGCACCGAATATATTTATTAGATGAGATAGGTGCATTCGCAACCCAGGATCCAACGTGCAGGAAAGAACCTGCTGCTAAGCAAGGCGGCGAAGCAAATTACTACAAACAAACTCTGTTACTTCACAGAGCCCGCAGTAAAGATAACGCTGTGCCCTGTTTAGCTCCCCGGGGAAACAGCTTCTGTGTAGAGCCAACAGTGGTCATGCAGTCCAACCAACAAGCAGCTCCTCTCCGGTGGAGCCGGAATTCTAATGGCTATTAGCCAGCTCTGAACTCAGACATAAACTCCTCGCCAGAGGTGCCAGCATTCTAGGGGCTTATTTCAGCCGGGTCCCTGACTGCATACACAAAACTCCTCGCCGGAGGTGCCAGCATTCTAGGGGCTTATTTCAGCCAGGTCCCTGAACACACACACGACCACACTGGCGCTGAGCTCGTACATATTTGATACTAGCGCATGGCCGTGCGGTCATGAGAACCTTTCATAGCTGTAGCACCTACAGGACCTTCCAAGAAGGACCAATGGAAGGCTGCCACAGAACTTGATCAGGTACAGGACCTTCCTGGAGGACCAATGGAAGTTGCTGTAGTATCTGAGCATGCGACCCTTGATCTCCACTGAGAGATCTTACCTTGGGCATGCTCAGTGTGTGCAAAGCAGGACTTAGTCCCAGAAAAGCCTGCTCACCACAGACCAGTGCAGGGTACAATAGTAGAGCCTGGAGAGGCAGCAGTAACCCTTTCCACAGTATCAGATTCAGTGAGACACTGGGACCGACGTCTCTGCTGAGCAGGCTCCACTGCGGCCGATGCAAAATGGGAGACTGCAGCAGACATGGTTTGAGATTTCCCCTGTGCAGCGGCGGGAACTCGACTCCTAACATTGACTTCATTGTTTTTAAGGAAACTTTAGTGTTTTGCAAAAGTTTATAAACTTTTGTGTAGGCGCATAAAACTGATGAAAAAATGAAGGTGTATTGTCCTGCAGCTGATTCTTCTACCATGTAACATCATATTCACAGCTGAAGTCAATTTACCTGTATCTGATAAAAGTTTTCCTCCTGCATCTGTAAAAAAATACAATTTTATGTTAGTAACTTTTTGAAATTATTTATAACATAAGCTAAAAAAAATCAATATTTACAACGGAGTAAATCTTTATATTTGTTACATTTGGACCCAGATCTGGAAGCTTTGATTCTTAGTTGTTGACATAGTTACTATGTATATAGGTCAAGCATTACATCTTCTTATCATATAGAAGAGTCTTCCCCATGATTACTCACTGAGTACTCCCGACACTAATCCTTGTACTGGCCCAGTAGCTGATGTGCTGCCGCCTGTTCCTAGAGAAGAATATCATTAGTAAATTGTTCCACTTTTCTGGATGGAAATCAGACTGATTTTTTTATACTATCGTGTGACCCCGGCCTTAACTTTATTCTTTGATTCTAATTGTAACAAGATCTTTTTTATTTCTTGACTACTTTACATTAACATTACGGATTGCGCTTTTCAGTACAGTTCAGACAAAGGCTCCACAGCATCTTAAAGAACGTCCGTATTTTTTCATTAAAAATGTTGAACGTTACTAGACATTGCTTGGGTGCAATTACCTGTTAGTGATAGTCCACCGCCACCACCACCTGAAACAAAGGATAAAATATTTTAGTATACATAGCGGTCAAAGAAACCGTGGGACTTTCTAGGACTTCACCGCCCCTTCAATGTTCTTTCAGAATAATGAGAATCTTCTACTTGACTGTGCCGGTCAGCCCCATTGAAGGAAAAGTTGCGAAACTTGGGTTGATTACCAAATCTCATGCAGACTATGGTATAAATTGGACGAATACAATCAGATAAAAAAAAAATTATTCGGACCGGTGTTATTCAGTGAGGCAGTGAGACCTAATCCGCCTTAGAAAAACAGCCCAGCATGCTCGATTTTGCTTCGAATATTGGATGCCACAGAATAGCATCTGATTTTTAAGGATACATTACAATTCTGTAAAATAGAAACTTGTAAATGGTCCTGGAAATTATTAATAACTGCAGATGTAAAAAAAAGTGTTGCATACAGATGACAAGTGAGAATAAAATTGTCCCATTTTTCCAGATGAAAATCAGACCGATTTTTTTATACTGTCGTTTGACCCCGGCCTTAACTTTATTCTTGTTGTGTTTGTAACAAAAGTATTAATGACCACTCACTTAATCCACCAGTCTTCCCTCCTGCTGTTCCACCAACGCCAGACAGTATACCACCTTCAAACACAAATAAAATGCAGAACATGACCCATTGTTCTCTACCATGGTGGAAAGAGAACTTTTATGTGGACTTTTTGCAGCCCTAAGAAAATTAACTTCATTGATTTTAAGGAAACTTTAATGTTTTGCAAAAGTTTACAAAATTTTGTGTAGGCGCATAAAACTGATGAAAAAATGAAGGTGTATTGTCCTGCAGCTGATTCTTCTACCATGTAACATCATATTCACTGCTGAAGTCAATTTACCTGTATCTGATAAAAGTTTTCCTCCTGCATCTGTAAAAAATACAATTTTATGTTAATAACTTTTTACAAGTATTTAGAACATAAGCTAAAAAAAAATCAAAATTTACAACGGAGTAAATCTTTATATTTGTTACATTTGGACCCAGATCTAGAAACTTCGATTCTTAGTTGTTGGCATAGGTAGTTGTTGGTAGGTCAAGCATTACATCCTCTTATCATATAGAAGAGTCTTCCCCATGATTACTCACTGAGTACTCCTGACAGTAATCCTTGTACTGGCCCCGTAGATGATAACGTGCCGCCTGTTCCTAGAGAAGAATATCATTAGTAAATTGTTCCACCTTTCTGGATGGGAATCAGACTGATTTTTTTATACTATCGTGTGACCCCGGCCTTAACTTTATTCTTTGATTCTAATTGTACAAGATCTTTTTTATTTCTTGACTAGTTTACATTAACCCCTTCATGACCCATGATTTTTTATACTGTCGTGTGTTAGGGCTAGCGGAACGCACCGAGTAAATATAGATGTTTTATTGTTATAGATGCGTTCGCAGCCCGGGGTCCACCATGCAGGAGAACCTGCTGCTAGCAAACGGCGGCACTATATGGCGGTATGAACTAGCTCTGTTATTTCACAGAGTAGCCGTGAAAGCAAAGCACTGCGCCCTATTAGACTTCACAGAGGCACAGGCGAACTACCCAACTGAGAGCAGTCAGTGGTCATGCATGCACACAAAACTCCTCGCCGGAGGTGCCAGAATTCTAGGGGCTTATTTCAGCCAGGTCCCTGAATACACACAAACACAATCTCCTCGCCGGAGGTGCCAGCATTCTAGGGGCTTATTTCAGCCAGGTCCCTGAATACACACAAACACAATCTCCTCGCCAGAGGTGCCAGCATTCTAGGGGCTTATTTCAGCCGGGTCCCTGAACACAATCTTACATGACCACACTGGTGCAAAGCACATAACTTAGAAAGATACTAGCGCATGGCCGTGCGGCCATGCGAGCTTTAAATAGTTGCAGCAAGTACATGACCTTCCTAGAAGGACCAATGAGAGGCTGCCAGAGAGCCTGAGCACCTACAGGACCTTCCTGAAGGACCAATGGATTTAACTGCAGTATCTGAACATGTGACCCTCGATCTCCACTGAGAGATCTTACTCTAGGCATGCTCAGAACGAGAAAAGCAGGACTTAGTCCTAGAAGCATCTGCTCGCCGCTGCCCAGCACTGGCTTCAATGGCAGAAGCAGGAAAAGCAGCAGTAACTCTTTGTACAGAGTCAGACTGAGCAAGACGCTGGTACTGACATCTCCGCTGAGCAGGCTCCACTGCGGCAGGAGAAGAATGGGAGACTGCAGCGGAGATGGCCTGAGATTCCCCCTGTGCAGAGGTGGGAACTCGACCCCTAACATTACCCGCCCTAGGGCCCCCCTCCTTAGGCCTCGCTACGCTCGAAGGCGGCAATGAGCTGTGGAGTCTGAATGTGCTCAGCAGGCTCCCAGAACCTATCCTCAGGACCGTAACCCTTCCAGTCCACCAAATAAAATTTTTTGCCACGTACCACCTTGCACCCCAAAATAGCGTTCACCTCGTAATCGTCCGTAGACGAACCAGATGTCCCGGCAGATGACTCAGAAAACCGGGACATGTATACGGGCTTAAGGAGGGACACATGAAAGGTGTCAGTGATACCAAGGCGTGGAGGAAGGGCTAGACAGTAGACCACAGGATTAACCTGTTCGAGGACCTTGAAGGGACCCAAGTAGTGAGGTGCAAACTTAGTGGACTCAAAACGCAGCCTGATGTTACGGGCGGAGAGCTACACTAAGTCTCCAGGAGCAAAGGTCGGGGCAGGACGCTGATGTGCATCGGCGGAGGACCTCATTCTCTCCTTGGAAGCTCAGATGGCATCCTGAGTGCGGTCCCAAATGTCCCGTGCCTCCACTGCCCATTCTGCCACCCTGGAGTCAGCAGAGGACACGGGCATAGGCACAGGTACCCACGGATGCTGGCTGTAATTAAGGAGGAAAGGAGTCTGACCGGTGGAGTCGGCTACAGCGTTGTTAAGGGCAAACTCTGCCCACGGTAACAAGGATGCCCAGTCATCCTGCCTGGCAGAAACAAAATGTCGTAAATATGTGACCAGAGTCTGATTGGCTCTCTAAACCAACCCATTCGTCTCGGGATGATAAGCCAAGGACAGATTCAACTCAATACTGAGCAGACGACAAAGCTCTCTCCAGAACCGAGAGGCAAACTGGGGACCTGTTGTAAATTCTGTTGTCGAACTCCCTCCTGTGGTCGTGAATGGTACTTCGGCGAGTTCTGTCTATGGGCTCCCTCTGGTGGCTATGAGTGAAGCTGCTGCTTCTGAGGTTCCTTACACAGGTGACGTGGTTTATCCTTTGGTTGACTGCTCTATTTAACTCCTCTCAGATCGTTACTCCATGCCAGCTGTCAATGTTTTTGCATTAGTTCAGTTCGCTCCTGGATCTCTCTGGTGACCTGCCTTCTCCTGCAGAAGCTAAGTTCCTTATAGTCTTTATTTGTTCACTGTTTTCTTGTCCAGCTGGTTTTCATGATTTTGTCTTGCTAGCTGGAAGCTCTGGGATGCAGAGTGGCCCCTCCGCACCGTGAGTCGGTGCAGAGGTCTTTTTTGCACACTCTGCGTGGTTTTTTGTAGGTTTTTGTGCTGATCGCAAAGTTACCTTTCCTATCCTCTGTCTATTTAGTAAGTCTGGCCTCCCTTTGCTGAAACCTGTTTCATTTCTGCGTTTGTGACTTTCATCTTTACTCACAGTCAATATATGTGGGGAGCTTCCTTTACCTTTGGGGAATTTCTCTGAGGCAAGGTAGGCTTTATTTTCTATCTCTAGGGCTAGATAGCTCTTAGGCTGTGACGAGGCGGCTAGGTCTGGTCAGGAGCGCTCCACGGCTATTTCTAGTGTGTGTGATAGGATTATGGCTTGCGGTCAGCAGAGCTCCCACATCCCAGAGCTCGTCCTGTATGAGGTTTAACTATCAGGTCATTCCGGGTGCTCCTAACCACCAGGTCATAACAGGGACCCCGGTCACTGACAATCTTGTCCGACAAACCGTGTAGGCGAAAGATATGCTTGATGAACAACGCTGCCAGAGCCCGTGCAGAAGGTAGCCGTGGAAGCTGCACCAAATGAACCATTTTGGAAAAATGGTCGGTGATCACCCAGATAATGGTGCAGCTACGAGACTTGGGTAAGCCTACCACAAGTCCATCCCGACCATCTCCCAGGGCCTGTCCACCACCGGCAGAGGATAAAGCAACCCAGCTGGCCGTTGCCGAGGAGACTTGTTCTTGGCGCAAGAGACACACGCCCGAACATAGTCTGCGACATCACGAGCCATGTGCAGCCACCAGTATGTCCTCGCCAGTAACTCAGATGTCCTTTTAGAACCAAAATGTCCACCCACCCTGGACGAGTGAGCCCAAGAGAGAACCTCCGGTCGCAAACTGGATAGTACAAAAGTCTTGCCCGGAGGCACAGACTCTAGCGAAACTGGGGCCACAATTCTCAGGCTCAGTTCTTTTTAATTTCTTGACTACTTTACATTAAGATTACAGACTGCGCTTTTCAGTACAGTTCAGACAAAGGCTCCACAGCATCTTAAAGAACGTCCGTATTTTTTCATAAAAAATGTTGAACGTTACTAGACATTGCTTGGGTGCAATTACCTGTTACTGATACTCCGCCACCACCACCTGAAACAAAGGATAAAATATTTTAGTATACATAGCGGTCAAAGAAACCGTGGGACTTTCTAGGACTTCACCGCCCCTTCAATGTTCTTTCAGAATAATGAGAATCTTCGACTTGACTGTGCCGGTCAGCCCCATTCAAGGAAAAGTTGCGGAACTTGGGTTGCTGATGTAAAAAAAAGTGTTGCATACAGATGACAAGTGAGAATAAAATTGTCCCATTTTTCTGGATGGAAATCAGACCGATTTTTTTATACTGTCGTGTGACCCCGGCCTTAACTTTATTCTTGTTGTGTTTGTAACAAAAGTATTAATGACCACTCACTTAATCCACTAGTCTTCCCTCCTGTTGTTCCACCAACGCCAGACAGTATACCACCTTCAAACACAAATAAAATGCAGAACATGATCCATTGTTCTCTACCATGGTGGAAAGAGAACTTTTATGTGTAGTTTTTACAGCTCTAAGAAAATTAACTTAATTGATTTTAAGCAAACTTTATTGTTTTGCAAAAGTTTATAAACTTTTGTGTAGGCGCATAAAACTGATGAAAAAATTAAGGTGTATTGTTCTGCAGCTGATTCTTCTACAATGTAACATCATATTCACTGCTGAAGTCAATTTACCTGTATCTGATAAAAGTTTTCCTCCTGCATCTGTAAAAAAAATAAAATTTTATGTTAGTAACTTTTTAAAATTATTTATAACATAAGCTAAAAAAATCAAAATTTACAACGGAATAAATCTTTATATTTGTTACATTTGGACCCAGATCTGGAAGCTTCGATTCTTAGTTGTTGGCATAGTTACTATGTATATAGGTCAAGCATTACATCCTCCTATCATATAGAAGAGTCTTCCCCATGATTACTCACTGAGTACTCCCGACACTAATCCTTGTACTGGCCCAGTAGCTGATGTGCTGCCGCCTGTTCCTAGAGAAGAATATCATTAGTAAATTGTCTGATTTTTTTAAACTATCGTGTGACCCCGGCTGTTGTGAATTCTGTGATCAAGCTCCCTCCTGTGGTCACGAGTGGTACTGCGGCTTCTGAGTTTCCTTCCTCAGGTGATGAGGTTAAGTCGTTAGGTGCTGCTCTATTTAACTCCACCTAGTGCTTTGATCCTGGCCTCCAGTCAATGTTCTAGTATTGGTCTTGCTTCCTCCTGGATCATTCCTGTGGCCTGTCTGCTCAGCATAAGCTAAGTTCTGCTTGTGTTACTTTTGTTGTTATATTTTCTGTCCAGCTTGCTTTTTTGGTTTTGCTTGCTTGCTGGAAGCTCTGAGACGCAGAGGGAGCACCTCCGTACCGTTAGTCGGTGCGGAGCGTCTTTTTGCCCCTCTGCGTGGTTGTTTGTAGGTTTTTGTGTTGACCGCAAAGCTATCTTTCCTATCCTCGGTCTATTCAGTAAGTCGGGCCTCACTTTGCTATATCTATTTCATCTCTGTGTTTGTATTTTCATCTTAACTCACAGTCATTATATGTGGGGGCTGCCTTTTCCTTTGGGGAATTTCTCTGAGGCAAGGTAGGCTTATTTTTCTATCTTCAGGACTAGCTAGTTTCTCAGGCTGTGCCGAGTTGCATAGGGAGCGTTAGGCGCAATCCACGGCTACCTCTAGTGTGGTTTGATAGGTTTAGGGATTGCGGTCAGCAGAGTTTCCACGTCTCAGAGCTCGTCCTATGTTTTGTGGTTTTTGTCAGGTCACTTGTGTGCTCTGAACTTCAAGGTCCATTGTGGTTCTGAATTACCTATTCATAACACCCGGCCTTAACTTTATTCTTTGATTCTAATTGTAACAAGATCTTTTTTATTTCTTGACTACTTTACATTAACATTACGGACTGCGCTTTTCAGTACAGTTCAGACAAAGGCTCCACAGCATCTTAAAGAACGTCCGTATTTTTTCATAAAAAATGTTGAACGTTACTAGACATTGCTTGGGTGAAATTACCTGTTAGTGATATTCCGCCACCACCACCTGAAACAAAGGATAAAATATTTTAGTATACATAGCGGTCATTGAAACCGTGGGACTTTCTAGGACTTCACTTTCCCTTCAATGTTCTTTCAGAATAATGAGAATCTTCCATTTGGCTGTGCCGGTCAGCCCCATTCAAGGAAAGTTGCGGAACTTGGGTTGATTGCCAAATCTCATGCAGACTATGGTATAAATTGGACGAGTACAATCAGATAAAAAAAAATTGAACTTGGACCGGTGTTATTCAGTGAGGCAGTGAGACATAATCCGCCTTAGAAAAACAACCCAGCATGCTCGATTTTGCTTCGAATATTGGATGCCACAGAATATCATCCGATTTTTAAGGATACCTTACAGTTCTGTAAAATAGGAACTTGTAAATGGTCCTGGAAATGATTAATAACTGCTGATGTAAAAAAAAGTGTTGCATACAGATGACAAGTGAGAATAAAATTGTCCCATTTTTCTAGATGGAAATCAGACCGATTTTTTTATACTGTCGTGTGACCCCGGCCTTAACTTTATTCTTGTTGTGTTTGTAACAAAAGTATTAATGACCACTCACTTAATCCACTAGTCTTCCCTCCTGCTGTTCCACCAATGCCAGACAGTATACCACCTTCAAACACAAATAAAATGCAGAACATGACCCATTGTTCTCTACCATGGTGGAAAAAGAACTTTTATGTGGACTTTTTACAGCCCTAAGAAAATTGACTTTAAGGAAACTTTAACGTTTTGCAAAAGTTTTTAAACTGTTATCTAGGCAAACAAAACTAAACTGATGAAAAAATGAAGGTGTATTGTCCTGCAGCTGATACTTCTACCATGTAACATCATATTCACTGCTGAAGTTAATTTACCTGCTCCTGATAAAATATTTCCTCCTGCATCTGTAAAAAAAACAATTTTAAATTAGTAACTTTAGAAATGTATTTATACGACTAGCTAAGAAAGACATAACATAATTATATCAATTGGGCTTGGTTCTATATCTGGAAGCTTTGGTTCTTAGTTGTTGACATAGTTACTATGTATTTAAAGAAGCACTCCCATCCAAGTTTTCTTTTACTCTAAATATATTGCAGTCATCATATTATACAGCACTGTGTACTTACAATTGCTCATTTTGCCCTTATACTGAGATAATTATTCTCTTTTCCATGTGGTCTATGAAATCATGTCTAGCTGAATCCTTTGAAGCTCTATGTAAAAACAGGAAGTTTCTTTTCCCTGCATGAGTCATCATTAGAACTACAATTCTACATCACTGCTAAGTTCTTGGAAGGGGGGGAAGAGAGAGCAGGTGGATCAGAAGGTGAAGAGGGGAGAATAGAGAGGAATTAGCTCGGTAGGAAAGTGAGCAATTGTAAGTACACAATATGACAGCTGCAATATATTAAGATTATAAAAACTTTGATGGGAGTTCTTCTTTAACTCATGCATTACATCCTCCTATCATATGGAAGAGTCTTCCCCATGATTACTCACTGAGTACTCCTGACACTAATCCTTGCACTGGCCCAGTAGATGATGACGTGCCACCTGTTCCGAGAGAAGAATATCATTAGTAAATTGTCCCACTTTTCTAGATGGAAATCAGACTGATTTTTTTATACTGTCATGTGACCCCGGCCTTAACTTTATTCTTGTTGTGTTTGAAACAAATGTATTAATGACCACTCACCTAATCCAATACTCGTCCCTCCTGCTGTTCCACCAACGCCAGACAGTAAATCACCTTCAAACACAAATAAAATGCAGAACATGATCCATTGTTCTCTACCATGGTGGAAAGAGAACTTTTATGTGTAATTTTTTACATGTCTAAAAAAATTAACTTCATTAGTTTTAGGGAAACTTTAACTTTTTTGCCAAAGTTTTTAAACTTTTGCGTAGGCGAATAAAATTGATGAAAAAGAAGGTGTATTGTCCTGCAGCTGATTCTTCTACCATGTAACATCATATTCACTGCTGAAGTCAATTTACCTGTATCTGATAAAAGATTTCCTCCTGTATCTGTAAAAAAAAAAATACAATTTTATGTTAGTAACTTTTTAAAATTATTTATAACATAAGCTAAAAACATTCAATATTTACAACGGAGTAAATCTTTATATTTGTTACATTTGGACCCAGATCTAGAATCTTCGATTCTTAGTTGTTGGCATAGTTACTATGTATATAAGCTAAGCATTACATCCTCTTATCATATAGAAGAGTCTTCCCCATGATTACTCACTGAGTACTCCCGACACTAATCCTTGTATTGGCCCCATAGATGATGACGTGCCACCTGTTCCGAGAGAAGAACGTCATTAGTAAATGGTGATGGTAGACGCTCCGTTGTTTTATCTGCACTTGTAAGAAACATTTCCAGAGAAGACAGTTTAGAGTAACACAGAACTCTTTATTTTTCTTAAAGTTTTTACAAAAATTTTCTTGTTTAATAATTCCGATGTCTTCATTTTTCAATCTAAGGGTCAGTTGATATCATATAGTTACGCAAGTATACTTGTGATTTATGTTTGTAGCGTGCCAAACACACAGAACGTCGTGTCTGCATGCGCTATCCATACTACTAGGAAGGGGTTAATGTGTTGACGGTTGCCAAAATTCGCAATTAGGCTGAGGTCACGGGAAACTGTTTCCTGCCATCCAAGAATTACGTTAATCACCCTCAGATCAGGCTTCAATCAGAGTGTAATAAAAGTGTGATCATAGTATGGTTCGAATGTTGAGAAGATAGAAAAAGAAAATTTCCCCGTCAAAATCTGTCATCTGAGTTGGGTAATTTTTTTCTGACGGATCCAGTGACTCGCGTGACTCAGTGTGATCCGACAATGGGAGGCAAATCGCAACCTCGGAAATAAAATCAGACATGTGCACCATGGAATAACTTTGGTCCGAGGGCAATCCGATGTTTTGTCAGATCGCACTTGATCCAAAAACATGGTCATCTGCCCCTGCCCTTAGGTGTAGTCGTTCTCAGGAGAATAAAGAACTGATGAGCGGGGTAAGCTGGGTGGATACAAGGAGGGACATTTTCTTATTATGAAGTTTTGAATTCTCCAATTTGCTATCGGATAAGAAACACCTACATTTATTTATTGAGCCTGACGGGTATAAATATACGAACACTCTGGTAAAGCCTAAGAGATTAATGGAAACACAAGCTTGAGAATTTCTACTGATCTTCTGATCTCACCGGCAGTTAACTTCTAAGTTGGAATGAGGAGGACCTCCGCTCCATAACTACTTCTAAATTGTTTCTGCCAATGATTGACTCCCATTGTGACCAGACTTTTTATGTCTCGCGCTTCTTTACATTAGTCATTGTGAACTGCGCTTGTCATCTTCACTCCAGACAGGTGAAGGATATGGTTGCTTTTCATTTTTGTTTTTTTTTTACAGGTGACCAGGGCTTCAATGGAATCGGCAGAAACAATTTAGAAGTAGTTATAGTGTGATGGTCGTCCTCATTCCAACCTAGAAGTTAACAGCCGGTGAGATCAGAAGATCATTGTTAGGTGAGTATTATTGTTTTTTATTATGTTCTGTTTTTGTAGAAGGGATGAGGACTTTAATAAAAGGGGTATAAGATGAGTATAACTTTGTTTTTTTATTTTTAAAGAAAAAGTAAAATGGTGTGCATTTTTATTTCACATAAAGGACTTTATTCTGGCTTTACTTACAATCGTACTATGGGGTTAGTAATGGGGGCATCTTATAGGTGCCTCTCCATTACTAACCTCTGGGTTTGATGTCAGCGGCCATAAAACAGCTGACATCAACCCCAAAACTATTACCCCACTTTCCACCGCACCAAGGCAAGTGAGAAGAGACAGGAAAAGTGCCAGAATCTGGGGTGACTGTGGGCTGCTATTTTTAGGCTCAGGGGCAATATCCATGACCGCTTATCAGGCTGAGAATACGATCCACTAGCTGTCTGCTTTAGCTTGACTGGTTGTCTAAAATGGGTGGACCCCATGCCATTTTTTTTAAATGATTTTTTTTTAAACAGACACTCACCAACCACCCTTCCTGTCGTTTCTCCGACATTTTTCAGTACTCCACCTTTAAAAAACAGAAGAGATGTATTGGGGAACAGACTTATCTGTGGTCGAACACGACCAATGTCTAACAGATCCGTACTGGATAGAGCTTGTAAGAAGCAGTAATATGGTCATACACATCAGATCTCATAAACCGCTCAGGATACAACAAGTTTACCTGCATTTCCTAAAAGATTTCCTCCAACATCTGAAAAGAAATACAATCTTAAGTTAACATTAAGGGCTGAAAAAAGTTACACATATTAAGTTTACAATTACGGTAAGTAAATTCTTAACTTTCGATCTGTTGCCTTTGCATCTACCATAGATCCGGATGTTTCGGTTCTTAGTCGTAGGCCCAGTTATTACTCTACATTAATGTCACACATTGTATCCTCTTATATGGAAATGTCTACCCCATGATTACTCACTGAAGATTTCTGACAGTATTCCTGGTCTTTTCCCGGTCCCTGACACTGTGCCACCTATTCAGAGAGAAGAGCATTATTAGTATATGGTGCTCGTAGATTTTCCGTGATTGTATCTAGACTTGTACGAAACATTAACAGATAAAAAAAATTCTGTATAATACAAATTTTTATAGATTTTTTTCATGTTGTTTTCCAAACTTGATACTTTTTGATAGTCCTATTTTCCAGTCTAAGGGTCTCTCGATGCGATATTGCTACGGAAGTATATTTGTGATACACATTTGAAGCACGTCAGCCATGTACAGCATCATGCGCCCGTGCTATTTGTCATTTATAAAGTTTTTTGTAAAGTTTTATACATTTTTTTAAAGTTGTTATTTCTGTTACATTAATCGACATTTCGAAATACTCTTTTCGTTTTGGTTCAGGCAAAAATTCTTCCAAAATAACTTGTCCCAATGTGTTTTAACCCCTTACCGACGTCCGACGAACATGTATGGTACAAGTTGGTAGGAAGTGGAAGGAGTGGGCTCAAATTCAAAAATTGTCCAAATTACGTTTTTTTGAGTCGTTAAAACACCACAAATAATGCTGTAATAAGCGATCTAAACTTCAAATCGATCCACGAGTGTCCTTATTTCCTCACATAAAGTGATACTTTTTGTAATTTTTTAAAAATCTATTCTTAGACATACTATTTGTATAACAATTTTAATATTAATATTTACTTAATTTTTTAATCTTAATGAGTATTAAAATATAAGATTAAAAAGAACTTATGAAACAAAAAAAAGAATTGTGCTAAATTCTCTTAGTTGTATAACTGCTTTTATTACCAGCTACAACTTCCACATCTACTACTCTACTACTATTATTACTAGTTAACGCTAATACTTTTACTAATCCCTTTGCTACAGCTATTAGGCCGGGGTCACACTAGCGAGTTTTACGGACGTATGAGAGGCGCAAAAACTACGCACGGACCAATGATTTTCTATGGGGCAGCTCCTATCTGCCGTATATTTCTCAGCTGTATTTTACAGGCGTAGAAAATCACAGCATGCTGCGTTTGTCATCGTGTTGTGCAAAAAATCCACCAATGAAAGTCTATGGGGGCGAGAAAAATCCGAATTACACACGGACCAACAGTGTGACTTGCGAGACAGCGGTGTTCTATAGAAAAGCCGTCAATTCAGTGCGGTGTACAGTAAAATCAAAGGTTAGAATAGATCAAATGAATGTCTACACATAGTATAGGTATAAATATATATCAGTGAGACACAAATATATATATATATTTATATTTCATACAGAGCTAGATAGCAGAAAAGCCGGCAATTGAATTGCCGGCTTTTGCTATCTCCTTATCAAACCCGACATGATATGAGACATGGTTTACATACAGTAAACCATTTCATATCCCCTTTTTTTGCATATTCCACACTACTAATGTTAGTAGTGTGTGTTTGTGCAAAATTTGGGGGCTCTAGCTGTTAAAATAAAGGGTTAAATCGCGGAAAAAACAGGCGTGGGCTCCCGCGCAATTTTCTCCGCCAGAGTGGTAAAGCCAGTGACTGAGGGCAGATATTAATAGCCTGGAGAGGGTCCATGGTTATTGCCCCCCTGGCTAAAAACATCTGCCTCCAGCCACCCCAGAAAAGGCACATCTGGAAGATGCACCTATTTCGGTACTTAGCCACTCTCTTCCCATTCCCGTGTAGCGGTGGGATATGGGGTAATGAAGGGTTAATGCCACCTTGCTATTGTAAGGTGACATTAAGCCTGGTTACTAATGGAGAGGCGTCAATAAGACACCTATCCATCATTAATCTAATAGTAGTAAATGGTTAATAAAACACACACACATTAGGAAAAAAGTATTTTATTGAAATAAAGACACAGGGTATTTTAATAGTTTATTATACTCTTAATCCAAATGATGACCCTTTTTCTGTAAAAAAGGAAAAGTAAAAAAACAACAATATCCCATACCTTTCCGGCGCTCAGTGACGTCCCACGATGTAAATCCATCTGAAGGGGTTAAATGATTTTACCGCCAGGAGCTCTGCTAATGCAGCCGCCCCTGCCTGTAAAAACTGGGGAATGAATGGGAAGCAGGGGAATGTAGCTACCTAGACTTGTGGTGCTGCGCCCCCTGCTGGCAAAACCTCATATGATCTCGAGCGTGAGAAAATATTCAGAAAAATTCCCACACACTCGAGTACATATGAGGTTATGCCAGCATGGTGCGCAGCACCGCAAGTCTAGGTAGCTACATTCCCCTGCTTCCCATTCATTCCCCAGTTTTTACAGGCAGGGGTGGCTGCATTAGCAGAGCTCCTGGCTGTAAAATTATTTAACTCCTTCAGATGGATTTACATCGTGGGACGTGACTGAGCGCCGGAAAGGTATGGGATATTGTTGTTTTTTATTTTTCCTTTTTTACAGAACGAGGGTCGTCATTTGGAAAAAGAGTAATAATAAACTGTTAAAACACCATGTGTCTTTATTTCAATAAAATACTTTATATAAAAGTGCCAGGATCTGGGGTGACTGTGGGCTGCTATTTTTAGGCTCAGGGGGCAATATCCATGGCCCCTTATCAGGCTGAGAATACCAGCCACCAGCTGTCTGCTTTAGCTTGACTGGTTGTCTAAAATGGGTGGACCCCACGCCATTTTTTTTAAATGATTTTTTTTTAAACAGACACTCACCAACCACCTTTCCTGTCGTTTCTCCGACATCTTTCAGTACTTCACCTTTAAAAAACAGAAGAGATTTAAACCATCACCACATGGAGCTCGTATAAAACCACAATATTAACATTGCACTGTACTGAGGAACAGACTTATCTGTGGTCGAACACGACCAAAGTCTGACAGATCCGTACTGGATGGAGCTTGTAAGAAGCAGTAATATGGTCATACACATCAGATCTCATAAACCGCTCAGGATACAACAAGTTTACCTGCATTTCCTAAAAGATTTCCTCCAACATCTGAAAAGAAAAACAATCTTAAGTTAACATTAAGTTATACATAATAAGTTTACAATTAAGTAAATTCTTAACTTTCGATCTGTTGCCTTTGCATCTACCATAGATCCGGATGTTTCGGTTCTTAGTCGTTGGCCCAGTTATTACTCTACATTAATGTCACACATTGTATCCTCTTATATGGAAATGTCTACCCCATGATTACTCACTGAAGATTTCTGACAGTATTCCTGGTCTTTTCCCGGTCCCCGACACTGTGCCACCTATTCAGAGAGAAGATCATTATTAGTATACGGTGCTCGTAGATTTTCCGTGGTTGTATCTAGACTTGTACGAAACATTAACAGATAAAAAAAATTCTGTATAATACAAATTTTTATAGATTTTTTTCATGTTGTTTTCCAAACTTGATACTTTTTGATAGTCCTATTATCCAGTCTGAGGGTCTCTTGATGTGATATTGCTACGGAAGTATATTTGTGATACACATTTGAAGCACGTCAGCCATGTATGTGCTATTTGTAGTTTATAAAGTTTTTGTAAAGTTTTATACATTTTCTTAAGTTGTTATTTCTGTTACATTAATTGACATTTCGAAATAATCTTTTCGTTTTGGTTCAGGCAAAAATTCTTCCAAAATAACTCGTCCCAATGTGTTTTAACCCCTTACCGATGTCCGACGTACATGTATGGTACAAGTTGGTAGGAAGTGGAAGGAGTGGGCTCAAATTCAAAAATGTCCAAATTAGGTTTTTTTGAGTCGTTAAAACACCGCAAATAATGCTGTAATAAGCGATCTAAACTTCAAATCGATCAACAAGTGCCCTTAATGATACTTTTTGTAATTTTTTTTACATTTACTCTTAGACATATTATTCGTGTAACAATTTTAATAATAATATTTACTTAATTTTTGAATCTTAATGAGTATTAAAATATAAGATTAAAAAGAACTTATAAAACAAAAAAAAGAAATGTGCTAAATTCTTTTAGTTGTATAACTGCTTTTATTACCAGCTACAACTTCCACATCTACTACTCTACTACTATTATTACTAGTTAATGCTAATACTTTTACTAATCCCTTTGCTACAGCTATTACTATGATACCAGCCTTTACTACAGCAGTCACTACTCTGCTTTCAGTACAACTACTACTGTGGTGATGATACTTCTACTACTGCTGCCGCCAAACACTCACCTCCCCACCCTCCTGTCGTTTCGCCGACACCGTTCAGTATTCCACCTATAAAAACAAAGTGATAGAAATAATCATATCCTCTGTATGTGAATTATTACAATTAGGATTCGCTCATATTCGCATATAAAACAAAAGGTTGATGTTGCTCCTGAAAAGTAGGCAACTATTTTTGATAACCAGCCAAGGTAAAGCAAGCAGCTGCAGGCTTATATTATCAGGCTGGGAAGCTCCATGTTTATTGGGTCCTTACCAGCCCTAAAATACCTAACCGCAGCCACCGCACAAGTGACACATCACAATACATGCAACAATTCTGGTGCTGGTGCTGTGGCAATCTGGGTAATGGAGTTGGACAGCTGTGATTTATCAAAAATCAACCCTTGGTGTTAATAATGGATAGGTGTCTAACCCAGTCAACAAAAATAAAAACACACAGAAATAAACATTTTATTTGAATAAAGACTTAGGGGCTTACATTTGAGTATAAAAAAATAGCTCACCTCTCCATTACTAACCCCAGGGCCTGATGGCAGCTGAGATTTTTGACAATTCACAGCTGTCATCAACCCCAACTACCATTACCCAAATTACCACTGCACAAGGGCAATTGGAAGAGCCGGGCACAGCACTACAATTGGACCATCTAATGTGCTGCTCTTCTTCTGGGGCGGCTGTGGATGAGCGGATGATGGACCGAGGTTGCACCAAACGATCCGCTAATCTCTATTGCAGACTTTGTCTATTGTTGAGTTCATAATATTTTATACTTACTCCATTTACTTTCTGTGGGTCTAGTGTTCTTTGGAAATTGCCATGATCCTAAGTAAAACATGAATATTCCTTAGTTAATAAAAACATTTTTAAAGAAGCACTCCTCCTCTTCCTCCTCCTCTTCCTCTTTGGTGGGAGGAGACGTGCTTCTTTAATGACCAAGTTGCGGAAATTGTTAAGAATAATCATGTTACCTGTTATCCATTGAGTTTTTCTTCCTATAAATAAGAAATAAGTAGATTTATTAGGACTGTATACTTTGAAGGAAGGTTCCTGTGGCATCTAATGCAGGACCACAAGGAGAGCAGCATGACATGGATCATCTTTATTTAGCAGCTTTTTAGACCTCTTTGTTATGGTTTACTTCTCGCGTCCTATTTAAGTCTACTAGACTTTCACTACAAAGAATATAATGGGTTAATACGTGATTTACCTGTAAAACATGGAGCCAAAGATCCATAGGCCTTTTTCACGGTATATCCAATGCTTAAGAGTCCAAAGGGGATTGTAGGATGTTGAACCGTATGAGTGCTAAAGCCACTGCCATAGCTATATTCCACCCAGGAATATTCGGTTCCTGGGAATTTATTCCAAACAAAATTATTGGAAGATTTGCCGTCAAACTGAATTTCGAGAGAATTTGAGGTCTTGGCTATGATAATGCCCAAATTTGTGTCAAAATCCTTTTCTCCAATTAGACTATATCCAAGACCGAATGAATCAGTGTCTCGAATGCGTGAAAGGAATGAGCCGAATGGTTTGCCTTTATATGTTCCTCCAAGACCAAGAAGCAGAACCTGGATTCCTTGGATACATTGGATGGAGAGTGGAGAAGATACAGTTAGGTTGACCTGAATGAGATCCCCGGCGGCCACATTTTTGGTTTGATTGACTGTTCCAGACTGGTATGTAATAACAGTGCTTTGGGAAGCCATTATAAGCACCAGATCATATTTACTTTGGAAGGACAAGCCTGGAACTAAAAATGAGGCTCCCCAGCTCCCAACGGGCTTGAGTTGTTCATAGACATGGCTGCAGCCATTGTTATTCTCAGCACATGTGTGTCCGGCCATGACGGCAATCGGATTGTCGCCAACCACTTTGGTACCAGAGAGGTCCTCCTTACTCTGAATCTGGAAAGCCTCGTAAGGTCTCAGGTTCAAGGTGAGCTTGTCCCCTTTGGCGTAATTCTTGCCATTTACGGTGACAGATCCTTTTAAGAAGACGTCAACATTGGTTACAGTTTTATAGGCAAGTACAAAAAACTCTTTGAATTGATTTTCAGGTCCTTTTGGAGGGGTGATGATGTAATATTCCAACCCTAATTGCCCTGCTGGGTAGATCAGAGCCATGTCACCACTATTGCCTTTGTAATTTCTGGACATGACACTGACGTCTGCATCCGCTTCAACGATCACGGATTGGGTGCAGTTTTTTGTCCCTCTGAATTCAGTTTTGATGTCTATAGGAATTACTACAGTTTGTCCTTTCCTAACCGTCACGACCTTCTTAAAGTTAAAGTTGTTTAGAGAAACCGAAACTTTAGCAGGTCCTGAAGCCGCGGTCACCACGATCTGTCTGTCGGGGAGCCCTTTAGAGATGTCGTTCTGCATAAATGTTGTGATAAAGCTTTTTCCTGAGGATGTCACTTCTGTAATGCCTGTAAATAAATTAGTAGAATATTACACCTTATGTATATTATATAGTAGCATCAAAAACACAAATAAAGTTGCAACGGGGGTGGAAGGAAGGGAAAGGTAATCTTTGAACGTTTCCCCTCCTATTGTACTGAATGCTCAGAACTAATCAGATGTCTCTGTAGCTGCATCTTTATCCTTTACCCCTCGTATCTAACAGAAAAAATAGGTATTCACCTGCAGCTGCATCCCCCTCCTCTCCACCCAAAAAGATTTATAAACATTTATAGAAAAACCACAAAGTTTTTTGGCTTGTTTTTAATTCAGAAAGATATTCTGTTATTGGCGACATTCATGAATTCCATTGTGCTGTAATAATGTTTAAGCGAGTATTTAAACATTATAAAAAGGTCTTCTTCTTTCTGGTCACCAGTGCTGTCTTTATTGGGCCACCTTCGGTACCTTTTGACATCTTCGGAATAGGCCATGACATTATTTTGCAACATGACACATGTTATGATCTCATGCCATGTCATGATTGTGTGGCTTAGTCAGCACAGGAGATGCCAAAAGTCACCGGTGCCATGATGTACCGAAGATGAAGTCATTGGAGAGAAGAAAATAGGTAAGTCAAGGTATCAACTTTAATTTTTTGTAACCCCTTCCTGGCTCTTTTGAGTCCAGAAAAATAGTTTTATTTTTAGGAAGGGCTCATTCAGACGTCCGGTTTTCCTGTACGGTGGATTTTCACAGATAGGTCTCATACTTATAGTTTATGGGACCATTCAGAAATCCATGATTTTTCACAGAACGAATGGTTCGTGGAAAATCGAGGAGACATGTCCAATTGGATTGACGGTCAAAGTCAATGGGTCGGCTAAAAAATCTGACCGCATTTGGATAACATCCAAGTGTGGTCCAATTATCATGGACTATCAGAAAGGAGAAAGTGGAGACATTTAAAAAAAAATTCCACATATGACATAATCGGAAAGGAGAAGGTGGAGAAATGTTTTTGCTGTTTTCCAGTGTATGAGAAAATCAGGTGACTCTCGAACCGCACTCCGATCAAACGTTGATCAAAGTCTGATCAGAATAATTGATCTATTTTTTTGGATGCCTGAATGAGCCCTAAGGACGAGTGAATCGATTCTAAATAATTCAAATTTGTTTAGAATTTCCCAAAATTTACTATCTGATCATCATTTTACTCAATTTGTTCAAATTGAATAAAAAAATTCAAAGTCTTCACAATTTGATCAAATTTTGAGGCAAAATTCAAGACAACTTTGGTCTTGAAACAATTCACTCATTTATAGTGCACAGACAAATTCAGCGACAGCCTATGGCTAAAACTAGAGCGGTTTCTAAAAAATCCTAGAGGGAGATAAATTCGAAAAAAAAAGTTAAAAGTTATTTAAAAATATTCTTAAAGACGGTATAATTTTCTTCTAAGAAATATCCTTAAATATCGTCCTTATGTGACACTGCAACCATTTTAATTCGATCACAGGTTCTATTTTCAAAAAATTGGTTCAAGAACGAAAATGTTTAAAAAACATTTTTTATCCCTTCCCAATGAGTTTTTTTTTTAATATAGAATTGTTACCACGATTGTAAAGTATTAAATCCGCAGCTTTTTTTTTAAATTTTCCAACATGTTGATTGCATGTTTGGTGACGTTTCATCCATATTTCAGGATGAGCACTGCACTTTGGTGCCATGTCCTACCTGTCTGCGGTTTATTCTGATTTAATCCCCCAGTTCCAGGCATTCCTGGTTCCAATTCTGTAAAAAAGAGAATAAAATATGTATATCATTATTTTTATTTCCAATATAGTGCCAGGTTTCGCTCTTTTTGCAAGACTTCAAATGTCCCAAATTATAATATTAAATGTTCTCCGTGTTAAATTTACCAATTTTTTAACTTTTTATCGAAAGTTACTTTTTAGGCTAAAAACATTCCTCGCCTTGTTTTCCAGGCAAGACGACACGCCTCTTCTGATTTCTATCAATTGTCATTCATTCTATTGTTTTTAGAAAAACGTCCCCACGTTTTTCAACATTCGTTCCCAACTTTTAGAAAATAAATCACTTATGAATGAAGGAATGTAGTTTTTTAATTTTTTGTTTTGCTGCAAAAAATTATTTACAAATACTTGAAAGACTCCTTTTATTCGTTTCTATTGTTAAACCTCTTTGCTGTTCAAATCTTCAGTCTTTTGAGTTGCTTTTTTTTCTTCCATTTTCGAAGAACACCTAGTGGAACTTAGGAGAGTGTGTGTGACTTCTCTAAAGTGGCTTTGGGTAAGAGGTGGCAAAAAAAAAACACTTTAGGAAAAAATCTGTTCAAAAACTGAGAGTCTTCCAAAAACGCTCCTAAAAAAGAAGCTGCTTCTGCTAAAAGAAAATTGTCGTTTTTGACTTTTGGCGTACACACCCGAATGTACAAATATCCTCTTCAGGGAGGAAGCGGGCTTGAACTCTAACGCCAACTATGGAATGTAGTAATCCTAAGAGTCAATATCGACCCATTAACGAACCTTAGGATAGAAGCCAAATCAGACGTTCCATTTGCAGACACATGTTTGGGGCATGTTTGCCTCTCATCAGTGCAAAGCAAGAGATCTGATTTGGCATTATGAGATCTTACAGGGAATCTAACAGGGATCATTTCTCCTTGTAGAGATTTTCAAGCTAGCGTGAGGACACTTTAAGGCAAATCAAGTTTTCTCCAATGAATTTTAGGAAGATGGAAGAAGATGTAAGTCACTCTGTTTCTGTCCTGGGTGCCCGATTGGGACACCACTCCTTTCATCAATATAGAAAAGAATGTGGAACTCCCCCAAAAAATGGAACTTAATTTGTGCTGCAATCCAAGCGTAACCTCTCAGTCTTAAAATAAGACCTTCGTCAGAATTTATTTAATGTACGAATTTCAACAAATTAGCTGAATTTGAATTTTGGTAAATTCACTCACTTTGTAATATTTAGAGATAAATATTTAGCATATATTTAGGGATGAAAATTTATATTAAGCAAAAAAAACTAATTATGTATATTATATATATATATATATATATATATATATATATATTAAATTATATATGTATATTAGTTTTTAATTAATTTATTTCCTTGTAATATAAAAATATGTAAAATATAAAAAAACATATAAAGATACAGTGTGTAGATATAGACATATATATATATATTAATATATCAGACTTTGTTGACTTTATATATAAAATATAAAAAAATAAAGCATATATATTGTATAAAGATGCAGAATATATACCGTATATAACTTTTTTTGTAGTCACTGGAAGTGGATATTACATAAATAATTAGATAAATCCATCAGGTCTCCCAGTTCTTTTCACATATAAAAAAAAAACCTTTAAGATTATAAAAAAGTTCCACCGCCATGAACTTTCTCATGAACCAACCATTTTTTCACATTAAGATGATGGAAAACCTTTATTTTCTGAGTTGAATCATTTGCTGACAATCCAGTTTTGAGATGTAAAGATTGAAATCCATTTTACATCTATTATTTTGCAATCCTATTCTTACTTAAATCAAATTGTATTTTTGTTTTTAATGTATCAACTTAAAAGAAAATTATTAGCCGTTGTTTCCGTTCTTTTTCTTACTAAGGTATTTACGCGTTACTTGCGCTACCTTCCATTGTCCACCAGATATTCCGGGTGATACATCTATATTTAGGAACAAAGGAATATTAATGTTTCACGTTCAAATTGGCATCCTGGATGATGTTATCAGTAGAGGCTGCTTTTTTCTTTGCTGCAGCTCGGTAGCGACGAGCCTGGCCGGATCTAGCAATCCTGCCCACTTCAGAGCAGCGCTTGCAAGTTCTATAGCAAACAACTTGTAAGCGCTGCACTCTTTGCCTAGGAAACCAGCCACCACTCATAGTCTGCAGAGGTGGCCGGTAACCTAAGCAAAGAGCAGTTCATGTAGTTCCGCAATTTAGTATAGAAAACATTTTCCACAATTCATTTTCATTTTTTTTCTCTTGCTTCTCTGTTTTTTTTAGATTTTAGCTTAACCCTTTACCAATATCCGCCGAATATGTACGGCGCAACTCATTAGCTGGTGTGCGGAGCGGGCTCGCGGGGTGAGCTTGCCCTATACCCAGCAGGTGATGGCGTTGTGTTACAGACTGGACCTGCCGAAACAATCAAGAGTAGCATGAAGCACTGCCTTCGATTGTTAACTCAATAAATGCCGCTGTCTAACTATGACAGCAGCTTTTGACACCCACCGGTATGGGTCATTCCATTCACCAATCAACGCGCCCGTGATGTGATCGTGGGTCATCAATGGGTTGGTATGACAGCCGGCGGTCTGCTGATCAGAGCTGGTGAGAGAGCGCATTGTCACTGTGCAGTAAGAAGAACGGTGACAGGAATGTAATGAGCATTCATCGGAATTGACAACCGATGCATGCTCAGTAGACTAGGGACTAGCCCAGCCCCTGAAACAAAGCTCAATGATGGCACTTTGTTTCAGGGAGGGGAAGAGATTGGGCAAGTGACCATAGCCTCTGTGCCCTGATGACACTTCATTTCAGTATCCCAGCATGCGCTGGGAAGAACAATGACAGGAATCTAATGAGCATCCATCAGAATTGACAACCGATGTATGCTCAGTAGAGCAGGGACTAGCCCAGCCCCTAAAACAGAGGTCACTGATGATGCTTCGTTTCAGGGTGGGGAAATAAATTGGGCAAGTTACCGAAGCTTCTATGCCCTGATGATGCTTCATTTCAGTATCCCAGCATGCGCTGAGAAGAACAGTGACAGGAATCGAATGAGCATCCATTGGAATTGACAACCAGTGCATGCTCAGTAAAGTAGGGACTAGCCCAGCCCCTGAAACAAAGGTCATTAATGACGCTTTGTTTCAGGGATGGGAAAGAGATTGGGCAAGTGACCGCAGCCTATGTCCCCTGATGACATTTCATTTCAGTATCTCAGCATGCGCTGGGAAGAACAATGACAGGAATCTAATGAGCATCCATCAGAATTGACAACCGATGTATGCTCAGTAGAGCAGGGACTAGCCCAGCCCCTAAAACAGAGGTCACTGATGATGCTTCGTTTCAGGGTGGGGAAAGAAATTGGGCAAGTTACCGAAGCTTCTATGCCCTGATGATGCTTCATTTCAGTATCCCAGCATGCGCTGAGAAGAACAGTGACAGGAATCGAATGAGCATCCATTGGAATTGACAACCAGTGCATGCTCAGTAAAGTAGGGACTAGCCCAGCCCCTGAAACAAAGGTCATTAATGACGCTTTGTTTCAGGGATGGGAAAGAGATTGGGCAAGTGACCGCAGCCTATGTCCCCTGATGACATTTCATTTCAGTATCTCAGCATGCGCTGAGAAGAACAGTGGCAGGAATCGAATGAGCATCAATCGGTATTGACAACCATGGCATGCTCGGTAAAGTAGAGACTAGCCCAGCCCCTGAAACAAAGGTCACTGATGACACTTCATTTCAGGGAGGGGAAAGAGATTGGGCAAGTGACCACAGCCTATGTCTCCTGATGAAGCTTCTTTTCAGCATCCCAGCATGCGCTGAGAAGAACAGTGACAGAAATCTAATAAGCATCCATCAGAATTGCCAACCGATGTATGCTCAGTAGAGCAGGGACTAGCCCAGCCCTTGAAACAGAGGTCACTGATGATGCTTCGTTTCAGGGAGGGGAAAGTAGTTGGACAAGTGACCACAGCTTCTGTGCCCTGATGATGCTTCATTTCAGTATCCCAGCATGGGCTCAGAAGAACAGTGACAGGAATCTAATCATCATCCATCGGAATTGACAAGCGGTGTATGCTCAGTAGAGCAGGGACTAGCCCAGCCCCTAAAAGAGAGGTCACTGATGATGCTTCGTTTCAGGGATGGGGAAAGAGATTGGGCAAGTGACTGCAGCTTCTATGCCCTGATGATGCTTCATTTCAGTATACCAGCATGCGCTGAGAACAGTGACAGGAATCGAATGAGCATCCATCGGAATTGACAACCAGTGCATGCTGAGTAAAGTAGGGACTTGCCCAGCCCTTGAAACAAAGGTCACTGATGACGCTTCGTTTCAGGGATGGGAAATAGATTGGGCAAGTGTTTCAGTATCCCAGCATGCGCTGAGAAGAACAGTGACAGGAATCTAATGAGCATCCATCTGAATTGACAACTGGTGTATGCTCAGTAGAGTAGGGACTAGCCCAGCCCCTGAAACGAAGGTCACAGATGCCGCTTCATTTCAGGCAGGGGAAAGAGATTGGGCAAGTGACCACAGCCTATGTCCCCTGATGATGCTTCATTTCAGTATCCCAGCATGCACTGAGAAGCTTCATCAAAGAGGAAGTAGTAAAAAAAATAATGTTACATAGGGTAGTGGGGGAAGATTGGGGAACTTTTAGTTAAAGTATATCATAAAAAAAGATTAGATTATAGCATTAATAGCATAGACATTAAATGGTGTTTTTATGATGGAAATATTTTGTTTCGCCAGGACCTGTTGAAGCGTGAAACAGCCGCCGTCCACAATTCTGAGTCGGCTGCTATGTTTTAACCTTTTCTAATAAAGGAATATGTAAAAGGGGCGGTGAGTGCCAGCTCTCTTTTTCTCACATTCCACAAACTGTCTTCTTTTTTTGATTGGCACCCAAGATCCCTGTTATATGGTTTAATCTGGGATATGTCGCGTGATACATCGGGTTCTAGGAAGCCCCACACTCTCTAAACTGGCTACTCTTAATTCACCCCTGCACCTAAGATTTTGACACTCACTCATTCCTTTTAGATTCATTTCAAGTGAACCAGGAACTCCGGGAAATTGAGGAAATCCACCTAGAATATTCAAAGACAGAAATCTTGATATTCTTTTATAAATAGATTATTTTACACTCAATTTGTTACCTAAAGAGTAGCTCATTTAATTCTATTTTTTTATCATAAATCAACGGTACATGTAAAAATAAGAAACTTTGTAATGTATATTATTAGAAAAATCGGATTATTTCTCCTCCTGGACTGATTTTTCATTCTCGTAATTTTAAATTCACGACTAAAATTTGGATTTGGTGTAGACAGATTTTCCCATTACTGAGATAGGACGTGACAGTTGGTGCCTATTAAATTCTATGGAGGACTGTAGCTGTCATTTCAGGACAATGGCTGTTGTCAGCATCCAACACTTCCCTCCTCCATAGAATTTTTAAAGCATCAACCATCATCGATCTCAGTATTGTGACAGTCTGTATTCATATTACTGGATTTACTGGATTTTACCCCAAAAATGAGAGTGAAAGTTCAAATCAGTGATTGAAGATGCAGATTTCTCTTATAAGATAAATTATAAAGCTGCTTGTTTTCATTTGTTCTATTGATTTTAATTTCTTTTACTCTTTAAATACATTTTTTTTTGCTACTTTTTCTCAAACAGGATATTGCTTTTATTAAAAAAAAAATCTAACTTTTTGGATTAAAAATTAACATTACTTTTATTTCATTATTTATTTTCAGAAAAAATGCAATTCCTACATTTTTTTTTGGGGGGGGGGTTGTTTTTATGGCATTCATTGAAAGGAAAAAATGACTTAAAAATTGGATGCTTCAGATCAGTATTATTAACAAATTTGCATAGATTTAAAAAAAAAAATAAGTGGTGTTTTGGAAGTAAACAGAATGTGTTTGGTTTGGTATTATACAAGAGCCATAATGTTTTTATTCTATTCCATTGCTGGTATCTGTATCGAACAGCAGAGGACAGAGCTAAGCTCTGATTGCTGCTGTTAACTAAAAGCTCTGATTGCTGCTGTTAACCCTAAGTTCTGATTGCTGATGTTAACGCTATGCTCTGATTGCTGCTGTTAACCTTAAACTCTGATTGCTGATGTTAACGCTATGCTCTGATTGCTGCTGTTAACCATAAACTCTGATTGCTGATGTTAACCCTAAGCTCTGATTGCTGCTGTTAACCATAAACTCTGATTGCTGCTGTTAACTGAAAGTTCTGATTGCTGATGTTAACGCTATGCTCTGATTGCTGCTGTTAACCATAAACTCTGATTGCTGATGTTAACCCTAAGCTCTGATTGCTGCTGTTAACCATAAACTCTGATTGCTGCTGTTAACTGAAAGTTCTGATTGCTGATGTTAACGCTAAACTCTGATTGCTGCTGTTAACCCTAAACTCTGATTGCTGCTGTTAACCCTAAGCTCTGATTGCTGCTATTAACCATAAGCTCTGATTGCAGCTGTTAACCCTAAGCTCCGATTGCTGCTGTTATCTATAAGCTCTGATTGCTGCTATTAACCATAAGCTCCAATTGCTGCTGTTAACGCTATGCTCTGATTGCTGTTGTTAACCCTAAGCTCTGATTGCTGCTGTTTACCCTAAACTCTGATTTCTGCTGTTAACCATATACTCTGATTGCTGCTGTTATCACTAAGCTCGGATTGCTGCTGATAACCATAAGCCCTGATTGCAGCTAAAAAAATAAATAAATAAAATGCATAATAAAACATTGTTTAAAATGTGCTAAAAACATTATTTACCTTGAAATCCAGTAGAAGTGATATCTACAACAAAAGGGGGAAAAAAATCACGGGTTATACACAGAGGATATCTGTTGCTAAAGAATGTATTTATTCTGATCACGTTTTCATTTAAAACGGAACCATAACTTTAACATCAAGGCAAAACAAAAGGAATACGAAAACCGCAGTTCCGTCATGACAGATAATGGAAGCTCCAGAGAAGATCTTTGCACAATCACACTGATACGTTTTGGTAACTCTTGGAAAAACGGAGTCAACGCTATCATAAATAGTTTGTATTTGCTATTTTGAAAATGTTCCTTTTACAGCCATGATCCGCCGCGCCGGTCCTATTTCCCTATGCTTACAATGGCATGGTTTGGTATGTCCTTAACTTATTTTATCATGTGATGCCCTGGAAAGTGGAAAAAAAAAAATCCAAGTGCGTTGAAATTGCAAAAAAAAAGTGCAACTCCATAATAGTTTTTATTTGCCGTTTTCGCCATACAGTAAAAGTGACCTGGCAATATAATTACCAAGCATGAATAGATTTTTTATTTTTATCTAAGTGGTGAAAAAAAATTCTCAAATTTGTAAAAAAAAAAAAAAAAGTTTTTGCTTGTGTTGCCAATTTCCGAGTCCCGTAACATTTTCAATTGTTAGTCGACTTATTTTTTGCGCACTAAGCTAATATTTTTAATCATGCCATTTTAGGTTAGACATGATGTTTCGACTGTTTTCTTATTTCATTTTATTGCATTGTTGCACCTGCTGAAAAAAACGTAATTCTGGCAGTTCAATTTTTTCCTCTTAGGGCTTTACGATCAGATCAATTTATTTTATATTTTGATAGGTTGGACTTTTACCAAATATGTGTATTTTTTATTTTTTTTATTTCTATATTTTCAACGAGGGACAAAAGGGGTGATTTTAATTTCTGTGTTTTTATTTTTCATATTTAAAAAAAAAAAATTCACTTTCCACTGTACTTGTTAGCCTCTTAGGGGACTTGGAGCTGAGTTTCACAGTAGTACCATCATAACAAGCACTAAGGTCTTCAACAGACCCCCGGCTGTCAAGACAACCCATCGGCATGCCGGTGGATGTATAGCATGGCGTGTCCCCCTCCTGCCAGCATGCAGCATTTAACAAGTTAACAGTCGCGGGAAGATCTCAGTTGTTAGTAGCAGATGATGCTTGAATAACTCAGCCATCATCTGCTGGGAAGATGCAGGCTCAGCTTGCGAGCCTGCATCAAAGTCAGGGACCCAGCAAATGACATAACTGTATGTCATATGTCCGGAAAGGAGTAAAAAGGAAAAACTTTCAGTAGAAGCATTTTCTAAATAAATTTTAAATATTCTTTCTTTTTTTCATTCAGATTCTTGTACAGATTCTTGTAGAAATCTCCTTTAAATCAGTTTTTAGTTTTTATATTAGATCAATAAGTCTTATCCATATTTCCTCTATTGTCAGGTTTCATGGAATGATATACTTACTCCATTGGATGCCAATAGGTAGAATTTTAAAAAGAAGTCTCCAATATCCTAAATGTAACATGGATGAAAGATATGCCAATTAATAGGAAAGATGTACAATAAAAACATATATACATTGTGGCACTGATTTTAAGAGAAAAATCTATGTAAATGCTTTTATGCCCAGAAAAAGACAACAGCGTTCCAGAACTGATACATTTACTCGCTAAACAGAAAACTATATTCCCAAACTTTTGGATCACAGAATCAAGTTCACAAAACAATGGCTGAGACAAGAGCTCAACAGTAGAGTTGAGCGATATTGTTTGGATTCGGTTCTGAATACAATCGGCATCGAATATTGCTTTGCAGTATTTGTCAAACACAGCAGAACGTCAATAGAGTCAACAGGAGTAGAGATTACCAAATATGTTCGGAACCATTCATCAACTTCGAATATGGCCCGAATATGGCAAATTCAGATTCGGCGATCAAATCCGATCAAATTCACTCAACTCTACTCAACAGTTAGTCGATGTTCCAACAAGACATTTGTTGAGCGGCACGAATAGGGTTCAAACCGTTCATCAACTTCGAATATGGCCCGAATATGGCAAATTCAGATTCGGCGACCAAATCCGAACAAATTCACTCAACTCTACTCAACAGTTAGTCGATGTTCCAACAAGACATTTGTTGAGCAGCACGAATAGGGTTCAAACCGTTCATCAACTTCGAATATGGCCCGAATATGGCAAATTCAGATTCGGCGACCAAATCCAAACAAATTCAATCAGCTCTACTCAACAGTTAGTCGATGTTCCAACAAGACATTTGTTGAGCGGCACGAATAGGGTTCGAACCGTTCATCAACTTCGAATATGGCCCGAATATGGCAAATTCAGATTCGGCGACCAAATCCGAACAAATTCACTCAACTCCACTCAACAGTTAGTCGATGTTCCAACAAGACATTTGTTGAGCGGCACGAATAGGGTTCGAACCGTTCATCAACTTCGAATATGGCCCGAATATGGCAAATTCAGATTCGGCGACCAAATCCAAACAAATTCACTCAGCTCTACTCAACAGTTAGTCGATGTTCCAACAAGACATTTGTTGAGCAGCACGAATAGGGTTCAAACCATTCATCAACTTCGAATATGGCCCGAATATGGCAAATTCAGATTCGGCGACCAAATCCGAACAAATTCACTCAAGTCTACTCAACAGTTAGTCGATGTTCCAACAAGACATTTGTTGAGCGGCACGAATAGGGTTTGAACCATTCATCAACTTCGAATATGGCCCGAATATGGCAAATTCAGATTCGGTGACCAAATCCGAACAAATTCAACTCAACTCTACTCAACAGTTAGTCGATGTTCCAACAAGACATTTGTTGAGTTAGGTGACGCACATAAAGACAAACCAAAACAATAAAAAACTTTTGTTACTACATGACTTTAGGGATCTGGAGTCAGTCTGGCTCCAAAATCAAAGTGTTAGACTTAGTCCTTTTGTCAAATATTGGAACATCCTTAAATTCCCAGATTTATTTCTCTCTGGGGTTCTTAAATTGATTTTTTGATAAAATTTTGATTTTATGTCCTGGTCGATAAAATTGTTTTCCCAGGTGTGTCCACTTTACGTCTGTATAGATTCATACCCATCTGTAGTTTTTTGTTTATCGTTTCGCCAAATGCAGGATCCTTCAGGGCATCTTGTGGATTGTATCATGTACACCACATTGGAGGTAGATGTCAGTGATTTTATAATCCTGTTGTTTTTTGGGATATTCAGACTGTTTGTTGATTTGCTACTGTTACAGGGGAAAGTAGTAGAAGAATGCTGAAGCTTTAATAATACAAGTTAACAACATTCCTTCTCCAGTTTAGCCATGTAAGTTGTTCATTTGGACATTGTTCATTTGGCTCTGTGTATCTGTTTGTCTATAACCACTGGAAGGTACAGTATCCTTTTTATAGGAATATATTCCTCAGTAGCAGCAGGGATAGAGGTACAGTCGAATAATCTTGTCTTTTTCGGCATTAAACTATTTTTATTAATTAATAAGAACATTATATAAAAGTAGATTTAATAACATTATGCAGAAAAATCTTATTACCTTTTATCAATTGAGGAAATGATCCTTAAAAAGAGGAAAAAAATAGATATGTTATTAATTTATATTATAAAATACTGTATTACATCTAGTGCAGGACCTAAAGGTGCCGAATATGACACCGAAATTCCTTGTTTGGTGGTTCTTTGCATCCCTGGGTTATACTTTACGCATTAGATCCAGTCCTACGCATAACACAATTTATCAGTTTTGTATCCGTACGAACTAAACTTTTCCTATGAAAAATATAATGGGATAATACGTGATTTACCTGTAAAACATGGAGCCAAAGATCCATAGGCCATATTCATGGTATATCCAATGCTTAAGAGTCCAAAGGGAACTGTAGGATGTTGAACCGTATGAGTGCTAAAGCCACTGCCATAGCTATATTCAACCCAGGAATATTCGGATCCTGGGAATTTATTCCAAACAAAATTATTGGAAGATTTGCCGTCAAACTGAATTTCGAGAGAATTTGAGGTCTTGGCTATGATAATGCCCAAATTTGTGTCAAAATCCTTTTCTCCAATTAGACTATATCCAAGGCCGAATGAATCAGTGTCTCGAATGCGTGAAAGGAATGAGCCGAATGGTTTGCCTTTATATGTTCCTCCAAGACCAAGAAGCAGAACCTGGATGCCCTGGATACATTGGATGGAGAGTGGAGAAGATACAGTTAGGTTGACCTGAATGAGATCCCCGGCGGCCACATTTTTGGTTTGATTGACTGCTCCAGACTGGTATGTAATAACAGTGCTTTGGGAAGCCATTATAAGCACCAGATCATATTTACTTTGGAAGGACAAGCCTGGAACTAAAAATGAGGCTCCCCAGCTCCCAACGGGCTTGAGTTGTTCATAGACATGGCTACAGCCATTGTTATTCTCAGCACATGTGTGTCCGGCCATGACGGCAATCGGATTGTCGGCAACCACTCTGGTACCAGAGAGGTTCTCCTTACTCTGAATCTGGAAAGCCTCGTAAGGTCTCAGGTTCAAGGTGAGCTTGTCTCCTTTGGCGTAATTCTTGCCATTTACGGTGACAGATCCTTTTAAGCAGATTTTAACATTTGTTACGGTTTTAGAGGCAAGTACAAAAAACTCTTTGTATTGATTTTCAGGTCCATTTGGAGGGGTGATGATGTAATATTCTAACCCTAATTGCCCTGCTGGGTAGATCAGAGCCATGTCACCACTATTGCCTTTGTAATTTCTGGACATGACACTGACGTCTGCATCCGCTTCAACTATCACGGATTTGGTGCAATTTTTTGTCCCTCTCAATTCAGTTTTGATGTCTATAGGAATTACTACAGTTTGTCCTTTCCCAACCGTCACGTCCTTCTTAAAGTTACAGTTGTTTACAGAAACCGAAACTTTAGCAGGTCCTGAAGCCGCGGTCACCACGATCTGTCTGTCGGGGAGCCCTTCAGAGATGTCGTTCTGCATAAATGTTGTGATGAACTTTCTTCCTGTGGATCTCACTTCTATAATGCCTGTAGATAAATAAGTAGAATATTAACACTTTATGTACATAGAAATATATATTTTATGTCGTTGTTATATTCCTTTGTTTCTGATATTGGGAAAAATAATTGTCTATTTTTCACTTTTGGATTTTTAATACTTTGTCAGGCAGCTCCTATTTAAGTGATTTCTTGATTGAGATCAGGCATGGCACTAATCAGGTCTAGATGTGGATACGGAATGTGATCTCAGCATTCTAATAATGTGATGAACCATGGTTAATGTATGTTTAAGGTGGGGGCAATCACTTTTTCACACAGGGTTCTGTAGGTTTGGATTTCTTTTTTCCTTAATAAAAAGGCCTTCATTTATAAACTGCATTTTGTGATTACTTTTGTTATCTTTGTCTAATATTTACATTTGTTTGGTGATCTGTAACATTTAAAGGGATACTGTCACCTGAATTTGGAGGGAACAATCTTCAGCCATGGAGGCGGGGTTTTAGGGTGTTTGATTCACCCTTTCCTTACCCGCTGGCTGCATGCTGGCTGCAATATTGGATTGAAGTTCATTCTCTGTCCTCCGTAGTACATGCCTGCACAAGGCAATGTTGCCTTGCGCAGGCGTGTACTATAGAGGACAGAGAATGAACTTCAATCCAATATTGCAGCCAGCATGTAGCCAGCGGGTAAGGGAAGGGTGAATCAAACACCCAAAACCCCCGCCTCCATGGCTGAAGATTGTTCCCTCCAAATTCAGGTGACAGTGTCCCTTTAAGTGTTACCAACATGCAATAGAATAGGAAATCAGGAAGGGGGCAAGCACTTTTTCACACCATTGTATATATGTATGAAATTCAGCGTCCTGTCTGCATAACAGAACTTACTGAGTTCATCTAATATCCAGCAGCTCCTGCTCTCTCTACAACCAATGATTAAATGATCATTGGGTCCATAAGAGAAAGTGCAGTCAGTGTTTCCTAATCTTTGCACTAAAGCGCTGATTCAGCACTATTTGTACAGCAATCGAGAAAGAAAACAGCAAAAAAAAACATGTTTAACCTCTCTTGAGGGAGTCTGGCTGTGTCTGAAAGTCTGCTCCCTGCTTCTATAAATACACAATCCCATACTTTGCACTGACATTTTAAAATGTCAGTCTAGAGTTAAAAGTGGACTGCATTTACATGATGTTCCCAGTAATCTAGCTGTATGAATTAAAACTTTGAAATTGTTGCTTAAGCCCCTTATACTTGGCATAACATTTTTCGTGACCTATATGTTATTGCCAAAGGCAGTCGTTGAATTCTCATCTTTGGTATTTTGGGTATTGTGTGAATTAATACATGAAAATTGTGTCCTTTACTCATCGTGCATGAGACTGCATTACACTGTTGTGTAACATATATATATCAATGTATAAGAAACTCAATTAATTATTCCTTAATTGTCCCTACTGTTCTCGGGATAGGAGGTATTCATCCAGTATGAATTGTAATAGTAATAATTTGTTTGTTTTTTTTCTATTATACATTGTATTCATTTTCTGCGTAACCTATATTTTGTTGCGCAAGATTCTCGCTTAGTTGTTCCTTAATAATCTCCAGTGTTCCTGGTATGTCAAGGAAATCCATTTGGAATCCATATTTTGCACACAAAAAAACTAAAATAAAATAAATTTTTGCTGACAGAACACTCACTCAATTCTTTCTTAATCACATCACGGTATACCTGGTATCCCTGGCATCCCTGGCACTCCTGGTATTCCTGGTATCCCTGGTATTCCTGGTGTTCCTGGTATCCCTGGTGTTCCTGGTATTCCTGGTGTTCCTGGTGTTCCTGGTGTTCCTGGTATTCCTGGTATTCCTGGTATTCCTGGTATTCCTGGTGTTCCTGGTATTCCTGGCACTCCGGGTATTCCTGGTGTTCCTGGTATTCCTGGCACTCCTGGTATTCCCGGTATCTCTGGTATTCCTGGTATTCCTGGTGTTCCTGGTATTCCTGGCACTCCGGGTATTCCTGGAATCCCTGGTGTTCCTGGCACTCCTGGTATTCCCGGTATCTCTGGTATTCCTGGTATCTCTGGTACTCCTGGTATTCCTGGTATTCCCGGTATCTCTGGTATTCCTGGTATCTCTGGTATTCCTGGCACTCCTGGTATTCCTGGTACCTCTGGTACTCCTGGCACTCCTGGTATTCCTGGTATCTCTGGTACTCCTGGTATTCCTGGTATTCCTGGTGTTCCTGGTATTCCTGGCACTCCTGGTATTTCTGGTACTCCTGGTATTCCTGGTATTCCTGGTACTCCTGGTATCCCTGGAACACCTGGTATTCCTGGTATTCCTGGTATTCCTGGTGTTCCTGGTACTCCTGGTATTCCTGGTGTTCCTGGTACTCCTGGTATCCCTGGTATTCCTGGTATCCCTGGTATTCCTGGTATTCCTGGTGTTCCTGGTACTCCTGGTATCCCTGGTATCTCTGGTATCCCTGGTATTCCTGGTATTCCTGGTATTCCTGGTGTTCCTGGTACTCCTGGTATCCCTGGTATCTCTGGTATCCCTGGTATTCCTGGTATCTCTGGTATTCCTGGTGTTCCTGGTATTCCTGGTATCCCTGGTATCTCTGGTATCCCTGGTATTCCTGGTATCCCTGGTATTCCTGGTATTCCTGGTCTTCCTGGTATCCCTGGTATTCCTGGTATTCCTGGTATCTCTGGTATTCCTGGTACTCCTGGTATCCCTGGCACTTCTGGTATTCCTGGTAATTCTGGCAATTTATATAAACGGTTAAAACAAGAACATTAGCAATTTTATCAATATCCTTTCATTTTAATTTATAGTCATTAAATGTTTTTCTTTTTATGTGTAACAGAAATTTTGGCTGACAGAACACTCACTCAGTTCTTCTTGAATTGTCCCAGATATTCCTGGTGTCTCTGGTATCCCTGGTATTCCTGGTACTTCTGGTGTTCCTGGTACTCCTGGTATTCCTGGTGTTCCTGGTGTTCCTGGTGTTCCTGGTATTCCTGGTGTTCCTGGCACTCCTGGTATTCCTGGTGTTCCTGGTATTCCTGGTATTCCTGGTATTCCTGGTGTTCCTGGTGTTCCTGGTGTTCCTGGTATTCCTGGTGTTCCTGGCACTCCTGGTATTCCTGGTGTTCCTGGTACTCCTGGTATTCCTGGTGTTCCTGGTGTTCCTGGTATTCCTGGTGTTCCTGGCACTCCTGGTATTCCTGGTGTTCCTGGTATTCCTGGTGTTCCTGGCACTCCTGGTATTCCTGGTGTTCCTGGTATTCCTGGTGTTCCTGGTATTCCTGGTATTCCTGGTATTCCTGGTACTTCTGGTGTTCCTGGTATTCCTGGTGTTCCTGGTATCCCTGGTGTTCCTGGCATTCCTGGTATTCCTGGTATTCCTGGTATTCCTGGTATCCCTGGTATTCCTGGTATTCCTGGTATCCCTGGTATCCCTGGTATTCCTGGTATTCCTGGTATTCCTGGTACCTCTGGTATCCCTGGTATTCCTGGTATTCCTGGTATCCCTGGTATTCCTGGTATCTCTGGTATCTCTGGTATCCCTGGTATCCCTGGTATTCCTGGTATTCCTGGTACCTCTGGTATTCCTGGTATTCCTGGTATTCCTGGTATCTCTGGTATCCCTGGTATTCCTGGTATCCCTGGTATCCCTGGTATTCCTGGTATCCCTGGTATTCCTGGTATCCCTGGCCTTCCTGGTATTCCTGGTATCCCTGGTATTCCTGGTATCTCTGGTATTCCTGGTATCCCTGGGATTCCGGGTAATTCACCTTGTAAGGGTTAAAACAAGAAATATGGCAAATGTTTCAATGTCCATCTATTTTATCTTACAGTGCTGATGTAGACAAGAGGGAAATGTTATTTAATGACTATTTTATGAGGTATTACTGTCTGGATTAAAGGAATAATCATTTAAAGTCTGAAAATTGCTAATTTGCAGAATTTTTTGACGAATTTCTGATATTTTAATAAATAAACACAGAAAATATCAATATAAATTTACTATTAACATAAACTACAATGTGTCACGGAAAAACTGTCTCATAATCAATTAGATCTGTTGAAGCGTTGCAGTTATTTCCACATAAAGTGACAGTGGTCAGATTTTAAAAATGTGGTCCAGTCACTAAGGGGTTAATTGACTTAGCTATCCCCGGTGCTTCAGATATTCCTAGTAATTTATCTATATGGATTAATACAAGAACATTAGCAATTTTATCAATATCCCTCCATTTTAATTTATAGTCATTACTTCAAGTAAATGTTTTACTTTTAAAATATAATAGATATTTTTGCTCACAGAACACTCACTCAGTTCTTCCTTAACTGTCCCTGGTATCTCTGGTATTCCTGGTATCTCTGGTATTCCTGGTCTTCCTGGTCTTCCCGGTCTTCCTGGTCTTCCGGGTCTTCCGGGTCTTCCTGGTATTCCTGGTATCGCTGGTATTTCTGGTATCTCTGGTATCTCTGGTACCTCTGGTATCCCTGGTCTTCCTGGTCTTCCCGGTCTTCCCGGTCTTCCTGGTCTTCCTGGTATCCCTGGTATCTCTGGTATCTCTGGTACCTCTGGTATTCCTGGTATCTCTGGTATTCCTGGTCTTCCTGGTATCCCTGGTATTCCTGGTATTCCTGGTATTCCTGGTATCCCTGGTATTCCTGGTATCCCTGGTATTCCTGGTACCTCTGGTATTCCTGGTATCCCTGGTATTCCTGGTATCCCAGGTATTCCTGGTCTTCCTGGTATCCCTGGTATTCCTGGTATCCCTGGTATTCCTGGTACCTCTGGTATTCCTGGTATCCCTGGTATTCCAGGTATCTCTGGTATTCCTGGTTTTCCTGGTATCCCTGGTATCCCTGGTATCCCTGGTATTCCTGGCATTCCTGGTATTCCTGGTATCCCTGGTATCTCTGGTATTCCTGGAATTCCTGGTATTCCTGGTGTTCCTGGTGTCTCTGGTATTCCTGGTATTCCTGGTGTTCCTGGTGTCTCTGGTATTCCTGGTGTTCCTGGTGTTCCAGGTGTCTCTGGTATTCCTGGTGTTCCAGGTGTCTCTGGTATTCCTGGTGTTCCTGGTGTTCCAGGTGTCTCTGGAATTCCTGGTGTTCCTGGTGTCTCTCGTGTTCCTGGTGTTCCAGGTGTCTCTGGTGTTCCTGGTGTGTCTGGAATTCCGGGTAATTCACCTTGTAAGGATTAAAACAAGATTAATGGCAAATGTTTTCAATGTCCATCTATTTTATCTTACAGTCATTACTTCAAATTAAATGTTTTTTATGTCAAATATATTTTTGTTTTTTGATTACTCACTCAGTTCTTCCTTAAACCCCTTAGTGACCACCAATACGTCTTTTTAATGACCTCACATATCACAATGTCATCCCCTGCCGGGTGAAAATGCATCAGCTGTTGACTGTACACTATAGCTGACATCTTGCTGTATCAGTCTTCATTAGTGTTGGCACCAAACATGGCTTTTTAACCCCTTAGAAGCTGCTGTCAATAGTGACTACAGCATCTAAGTGGTTAACAGAGTATAGGGGCTCCTTCTTTAACCCTTTGACACCCTGAGATAATGATTATGTGGTTCTGATGTTTGCCTTGCCAATTCCTAGACAAATAACGGCCTTAGAGACTGCCGGCTATAGTGACCTGTTCAGAATTTAGCGACATTTAGCTGATAAAAATAATATTTTTCCTTCCTGTCATGCCATTTTGTATTAATTCCTGAAAAGCAACTGAATGGTTAATAAACTACCTGACAGCAGTTTTGAATACGTTGAAGGTGCTGTTTTTAAAATGGTCTCACATTTGAGGATTTACGGCATAGAGGTCCACCAAAGTCACATCAGAACTTAATAGGTCACTAAAAAAGTAAGTTTTGTAAATTTCCTTCAAAAAATGAAAAATTACCGCTACAGTTTTAAACCTCCTAAAATCTTAACATAATATAAGGATATTTTAAAAATAGTGCTGATCAGGCCCAGATTTACACGTCTTTGTAACATTCATGGCAAACAAAGGCCATGGCGCTCAAGACATGTTCAATGCCTTGTTGGAATTTTTTATGGATAGGGCTAGGGTTAGGGCTAGCGTTAGGGCTAGGTTTAGGGTTAGGGTTAGGGCTAGGGTTAGGGCTAGGGTTAAGGTTAGGGCTAGGGTTAGGGCTAGGGTTAGGGTTAGGGCAAGGTTAGGGTTAGTGCTAGGGTTAGCGCTAGGGTTGGGGCTAGGGTTAAGGCTACAGTTAGGGTTGGGGCTAAAGTTAAGGTTAGGGTTGGGGCTAAAGTTAGGGTTAGGGTTTGGATTACATTTACGGTTGGGAATAGGGTTGGGATTAGGGTTAGGGGTGCCTCAAGGTTAGGGGTGTGGTTAGGGTTACCGTTGGGATTAGGGTTAGGGATGCGTTTGGATTAGGGTTTCAGTTATAATTGGGGGGTTTCCACTGTTTAGGCACATCAGGGGCTCTCCAAACGTGGCATGGCGTCCAATCTCAATTCCAGCCAATTCTGCATTGAAAAAGTAAAACAGTGCTCCTTCCCTTCCGAGCTCTCCCGTGTGCCCAAACAGGGGTTTACCCCAACATATGGGGTATCAGCGTACTCAGGACACATTGGACAACAACTTTTGGTGTCCAATGTCTCCTGTTTCCCTTGGGAAAATACAAAACTGTGGGCTAAAATATATTTTTTGTGGAAAAAAATTTCTTTTTTTTTTCACGGCTCTGCGTTATAAACTGTAGTGAAACACTTGGGGGTTCAAAGTTCTCACAACACATCTAGATAAGTTCCTTGGGGGTTTAGTTTCCAATATGGGGTCACTTGTGGGGGGTTTCTACTGTTTAGGTACATTAGGGGCTCTGCAAACGCAATGTGATGCCTGCAGACCAATCCATCTAACTCTGCATTCCAAATGACCCTCCTTACCTTCCGAGCTCTGCCATGCGCTCAATCAGTGGTTCCCCCCACATATGGGGTATCAGCGTACTCAAGACAAATTGGAAAACAACTTTTGGGGTCCAATTTCTCCTGTTACCCTTGGAAAAATACAAAACAGGGGCTAAAAAATAATTTTTAGGAAAAAAATGTTTTTTATTTTCACGGCTCTGCGTTATAAACTGTAGTGAAACACTTGGGGGTTCAAAGCTCTCACAACAAATCTAGATGAGTTCCTTAGGGGGTCTACTTTCCAAAATGGTATCACTTGTGGGGGTTTCAATGTTTAGGCAGATCCGTGGCTCTCTAAACGCAACATGGCGTTCCATCTCAATTCCAGTAGATTTTACATTGAAAAGTCAAATGGCGCTCCTTCCTTTCCGAGCTCTGCCATGCGCCCAAACAGTGGTTTACCCCCACATATGGGGTATCAGCGTACTCAGGACAAATTGTGCAACAACTTTTGGGGTCCAATTTCTTCTCTTACCCTTGGGAAAATAAAAAAAGGGGGTGAAAATATCATTTTTGTGAAAAAATATGATTTTTTATTTTTACGGCTCTGCATTATAAACTTCTGTGAAGCACATGGTGGGTCAAAGTGCTCACCACACATCTAAATAAGTTCCTTAGGGGGTCTTCTTTCCAAAACGGTGTCACTTGTTGGGGGTTTCAGTGTTTAGGCACATCAGTGGCTCTCCAAACGCAACATGGCGTCCCATCTCAATTCCTGTCAATTTTGCATTGAAAAGTCAAACGCCGCTCCTTCACTTCCGAGCTCTCCCATGTGCCCAAACAGTGGTTTACCCCCACATATGGGGTATCAGCGTACTCAGGACAAATTGTGCAACAACTTTTGGGGTCCAATTTCTTATCTTATCCTTGGGAAAATAAAAAATTGGGGGCGAAAATATCATTTTTGTGAAAAAATATGATTTTTTATTTTTACGGCTCTGCATTATAAACTTCTGTGAAGCACTTGGTGGGTCAAAGTGCTCACCACACATCTAGATAAGTTCCTTAGGGGGTCTATTTTCCAAAACGGTGTCACTTGTGGGGGGTTTCAGTGTTTAGGCACATCAGTGGCTCTCCAAACGCAACATGACGTCCCATCTCAATTCCAGTCAATTTTGCATTGAAAGTCAAATGGCGCTCCTTCGCTTCCGAGCTCTCCCATGCGCCCAAAAAAAATGGTGTTGTAAAAATGAGAAATTGCTGGTCAACTTTCAACCCTTACAACTCCCTAACAAAAAAAAGTTGGTTCCAAAATTGTGCTGATGTAAAGCAGACATGAGGAAAATGTTATTTAATGACTATTTTATGTGGTGTGACTGTCTGGATTAAAGGAATAATCATTTAAAGTTTGAAAATTGCTAATTTGGGGATTTTTTTTGTCAAATTTCTGATATTTTTATAAATAAACACAGAAAATATCAATATAAATTTACGATTAACATAAACTACAATGTGTCACGGAAAAACTGTCTCATAATCAATTAGATCTGTTGAAGCGTTGCAGTTATTTCCACATAAAGTGACAGTGGTCAGATTTGAAAAATGAGGTCCAGTCATTAAGGGGTTAATTCTCTTAGCATATCCCCGATATTCCTCGTAATTTTTCTATATGGATTAATACAAGAACATTAGCAATTTTATCAATATCCCTCCAATTTAATTTATAGTCATTACTTCAAGTAAATGTTTTGCTTTTAAAATGTAATAGATATTTTTGCTCACAGAATACTCACTCAGTTCTTCCTTAATTGGCCCTGGTGTCTCTGGTATTCCTGGTATCTCTGGTATTCCTGGTATCCCTGGTATTCCTGGTATTCCTGGTATCCCTGGTATTCCTGGTATCTCTGGTATTCCTGGTATCTCTGGTATTCCTGGTATCCCTGGTATTCCTGGTATTCCTGGTATCTCTGGTATTCCTGGTATCCCTGGTATTCCTGGTATTCCTGGTATCTCTGGTATTCCTGGTATTCCTGGTATTCCTGGTATCCCTGGTATTCCTGGTATTCCTGGTATCTCTGGTATTCCTGGTATCTCTGGTATTCCTGGTACCTCTGGTATTCCTGGTATCCCTGGTATTCCTGGTATCCCTGGTATTCCTGGTATTCCTGGTATCCCTGGTATTCCTGGTATTCCTGGTATCCCTGGTATCTCTGGTATTCCTGGTATTCCTGGTCTTCCTGGTATCCCTGGTATTCCTGGTATCCCTGGTATTCCTGGCCTTCCTGGTATTCCTGGTATCTCTGGTATTCCTGGTATTCCTGGTATCCCTGGTATTCCTGGTATTCCTGGTATCCCTGGTATCTCTGGTATTCCTGGTATTCCTGGTCTTCCTGGTATTCCTGGTATCCCTGGTATTCCTGGTATCCCTGGTATTCCTGGCCTTCCTGGTATTCCTGGTATCTCTGGTATTCCTGGAATTCCTGGTATCTCTGGTATTCCTGGTATCCCTGGTATCTCTGGTATTCCTGGTATCTCTGGTGTTCCTGGCGTTCCAGGTGTTCCTGGTGTTCCTGGTGTCTCTGGTATTCCTGGTATCCCTGGTATTCCTGGTATCTCTGGTATTCCTGGTATCCCTGGTATTCCTGGTCTTCCTGGTCTTCCCGGTCTTCCTGGTCTTCCCGGTCTTCCTGGTCTTCCTGGTATTCCTGGTATCGCTGGTATCTCTGGTATCTCTGGTACCTCTGGTATTCCTGGTATCCCTGGTCTTCCTGGTCTTCCCGGTCTTCCTGGTATCCCTGGTATCTCTGGTATTCCAGGTATCTCTGGTATTCCTGGTATTCCTGGTACCTCTGGTATTCCTGGTATCCCTGGTATTCCTGGTATTCCTGGTATTCCTGGCATTCCTGGTGTCTCTGGTATTCCTGGTGTCTCTGGTATTCCTGGTATCTCTGGTATTCCTGGTATCCCTGGTATTCCTGGTGTTCCTGGTGTCTCTGGTATTCCTGGTTTTCCTGGTATCTCTGGTATTCCTGGTGTTCCTGGTGTTTCTGGAATTCCGGGTAATTCACCTTGTAAGGATTAAAACAAGATTAATGGCAAATGTTTCAATATCCATCTATTTTATCTTACAGTCATTACTTCACGTTAATTGTTTTTTATGTAAAATATATTTTTGTTTTTGATTACTCACTCAGTTCTTCCTTAAACCCCTTAGTGACCACCAATACGTCTTTTTAATGACCTCACATATCACAATGTCATCCCTTGCCGGGTGAAAATGCATCAGCTGTTGACTGTACACTATAGCTGACATCTTGCTTTATCAGTCTTCATTAGTGTTGGCACCAACCATGGGTTTTTAACCCCTTAGATGCTGCTGACAATAGTGACTACAGCATCTAAGTGGTTAACAGAGTATAGGGGCTCCCTCTTTAACCCTTTGACACCCTGAGATAATGATTGTGTGGTCCTGATGTTTGCCATGCCAATTCCCGGACAAATAATGGCCTTAGAGACTGCTGGCTATAGTGACTTGTTCAGAATTTAGCGACATTTAGCTGATAAAAATAATATTTTTCCTTCCTGTCATGCCATTTTGTATTAATTCCTGAAAAGCAGCCGTATGGTTAATAAACTATCTGACAGCAGTTTTGAATACGTTGAAGCGTGCTGTTTTTAAAATGGTCTCACATTTGGGGATTTTTACGACATAGAGGTCCACCAAAGTCACATCAGAACTTAATAGGTCCCTAGAAAAGTAAGTTTTGTAAATTTCCTTCAAAAAATGAAAAATTACCGCTACAGTTTTATGCCTCCTAAAATCTTAATATAATATAAGGATATTTTAAAAAATAGTGCTGATCAGGCCCAGATTTACACGTCTTTGTAACATTCATGGCAAACAAAGACCATGGCGCTCAAGACATGCTCAATGCCTTGTTGGAATTTTTTTTAGGAGACATGACCTAGACCTGGGAAATTGCCGAGGTCAAAGTTATGACAATGCATCTGCAATGATCGGCAAATACAACGGCCCGCAAGTCAAAGTGAGGGAGAAGAACAATCTTGCATCCTGGATTCCTTGTACGGCACACTCTTTAAATCTGGTGGCTAAAAATGCTGTAGGAAGCTGCTCGAGTGCTGTACATTTTTTTGACTTCCTTGAATAGCTGTTCTTCTTCTTCTTCAGTTTCAACGCATCGGCATCAGCTCCTGACCGAGGCTTTGAAAAATATTGACTCAGCAACAGCATTGACTCTCAAACGTGTCACCAACGCGTTGGTCCTGCAGAGCTGACGCTACTAAGGCCCTTAGACATGACTATCATCAGATTAAAGATGTACTTAAACACATTGCTGATGACTTTGAAGAAAAAAGCTGTGTACGGTGTGAAGCTGAAGGACTGTTAAGACAGATCAATCAGCTTGAAATTGGGATTAACACCACCTTCTGGAGTGATATCCTACAAAGAACAGATGCTACTAGTAAAAATCTACAACACGCAAAACTCGATCTAAGCACTGCTGTGGCTTTAATGACGAGCTTAACCCTGCTGTTGTCTTCGGTCAAAAACGACCGACCTTGAACTTCAATATTCTTTAAAATATTCAAGATGCGGCTCTGAAACCAGTGGCCGACCGACCCATCCTCATTTAAGTCAATCAACCACAAGTTTCAGAATCGCATCTTGAACACCCCAAAAAATACCAAAGTTCAAAATCGGTCTCCCCAGACCGAAGACAACAAAAACTATGTCGCATCAAAGCGTGACTCCTTCAAAATTTACGAGAAGCAAGGCGAAGAGCTGTCGGGTTCATCTGAGTATGTTCAGACGATAACTCGACACAGGCGCCGAAACGTTGTCTCAATCCATTGGATTATGGCCATACGGAAGACGTACAACTCAGCCCTTCTGAAAAATACAGAACAGAAACTTTCTTGCCGATCATTGGTCAGTTTATCGCTGCTCTTGACCAACGTCTTCAAGCATATAAAGATATATCAAGCAAATGTAGCTTTTTTAGCCATCTGAAAGAACTGTCATCAGACGAGCTTTAGTCCACAGAAGAGCAACTCGTCAGGTTTTATTCAGATGACTTGGACATTACAATTATCGATGAACTGTGTCAGTTTGTAACATTTGCCAATTTATTCACAGACGAGGAGCCAAAAGATATCAGCACTGAACTTTCCATGTACAAGCTGATCATGGAGAAGGTGTGCAGGACACTTTCCCAGATAGCTCTAAGGATATATCTGATTTTGATGGTAACAAACTGCAGTGGTGAGCGTTCCTTCCCAAAACTCAAATTAGTTGAAAATTGATTAAGGAAATCCTCGAAGCAGGAACGACTTGTAAATTTGGCTATCATGAGCATCGAGTCAGATCGACTGCGTGAATTGGACTTTAGTGACATCATTAAAGATTTTGCAGCACGAAAATCAAGGAAAGTGCCCGGATTGTAAAAAATGAATTATTTAACCTGAATTACTCTGCGTCAATGATTTCTGTAAATAATCTTGCGTTCCTTTCATTTTGTGTTTTTACATTACATGTTGCAACACCTTGAAAAATGGGCCTCCCTCCAAAATGGGCCCCGGGCCGCCCACCTCTTAAGTCCGGCCCTGGTGCTGAAGTAAAGCAGACATGAGGAAAATGTTATTTAATGACTATTTTATGTGGTGTGACTGTCTGGATTAAAGGAATAATCATTTAAAGTTTGAAAATTGCTAATTTGGGGATTTTTTTTTACAAATTTCTGATATTTTTATAAATAAACACAGAAAATATCAATATATAGATTTACTATTAACATAAACTACAATGTGTCACGGAAAAACTGTCTCATAATCAATTAGATCTGTTGAAGCGTTGCAGTCATTTCCACATAAAGTGACAGTGGTCAGATTTGAAAAATGAGGTCCAGTCACTAAGGGGTTAATTCTCTTAGCATATCCCCGATACTTCAGATATTCCTAGTAATTTATCTATATGGATTAATAAAAGAACATTAGCAATTTTATCAATATCCCTCCATTTTAATTTATAGTCATTACTTCAAGTAAATGTTTTGTTTTTAAAATGTAATAGATATTTTTGTTCACGGAACACTCACTCAGTTCTTCCTTAATTGGCCCTGGGGTCTCTGGTATTCCTGGTATTCCTGGTATTCCTGGTATTCCTGGTATCCCTGGTATTCCTGGAATTCCTGGTATCCCTGGTATTCCTGGTCTTCCTGGTATCCCTGGTATCCCTGGTATTCCTGGTATTCCTGGTATCCCTGGTATTCCTGGTCTTCCTGGTATCCCTGGTATTCCTGGAATTCCTGGTATCCCTGGTATTCCTGGTCTTCCTGGTATCCCTGGTTTTCCTGGTATTCCTGGTATTCCTGGTCTTCCTGGTATCCCTGGTATTCCTGGTATTCCTGGTATCCCTGGTATTCCTGGAATCCCTGGTATTCCTGGTATCCCTGGTCTTCCTGGTATTCCTGGTATCCCTGGTATTCCTGGTATCCCTGGTATTCCTGGTCTTCCTGGTATTCCTGGTATCCCTGGTATTCCTGGTATTCCTGGTATCCCTGGTCTTCCTGGTATCCCTGGTATTCCTGGTATTCCTGGTATCCCTGGTATTCCTGGTATTCCTGGTATCCATGGTCTTCCTGGTATTCCTGGTATCCCTGGTATTCCTGGTCTTCCTGGTATTCCTGGTATCCCTGGTCTTCCTGGTATTCCTGGTATCCCTGGTATTCCTGGTATCCCTGGTATTCCTGGTCTTCCTGGTATTCCTGGTATCCCTGGTATTCCTGGTATTCCTGGTATCCCTGGTCTTCCTGGTATCCCTGGTATTCCTGGTATTCCCGGTATTCCTGGTATCCCTGGTATTCCTGGTATTCCTGGTATCCATGGTCTTCCTGGTATTCCTGGTATCCCTGGTATTCCTGGTCTTCCTGGTATTCCTGGTATTCCTGGTCTTCCTGGTATCCCTGGTATTCCTGGTATCCCTGGTATTCCTGGTAATCCTGGTATCCCTGGTATTCCTGGTATTCCTGGTACCTCTGGTATTCCTGGTATCCCTGGTATTCCTGGTATTCCTGGTGTCTCTGGTATCCCTGGTATCTCTGGTATTCCAGGTATCTCTGGTATTCCTGGTATCTCTGGTATTCCTGGTATCTCTGGTATTCCTGGTATCTCTGGTATTCCTGGTATCTCTGGCCTTCCTGGTATTCCTGGTATCCCTGGTATCTCTGGTATTCCTGGTATTCCTGGTATCTCTGGTATTCCTGGTATTCCTGGTATTTCTGGTATTCCTGGTATCTCTGGTATCCCTGGTATCTCTGGTATTCCTGGTATCTCTGGTATTCCTGGTATCTCTGGTATCCCTGGTATTCCTGGTATCTCTGGTATTCCTGGTGTTCCTGGTATCCCTGGTATCCCTGGTATTCCTGGTATCCCTGGTATCTCTGGTATTCCTGGTATTCCTGGTATTCCTGGTATTTCTGGTATTCCTGGTATCTCTGGTATTCCTGGTATCTCTGGTATTCCTGGTATTCCTGGTGTCTCTGGTATTCCTGGTATTCCTGGTATTTCTGGTATTCCTGGTATTCCTGGTATCTCTGGTATTCCTGGTATTCCTGGTGTCTCTGGTATTCCAGGTATCTCTGGTATTCCTGGTCTTCCTGGTATCTCTGGTATTCCTGGTATCTCTGGTATTCCTGGTGTCTCTGGTATTCCTGGTATCTCTGGTATTCCTGGTGTCTCTGGTAATCCTGGTATTCCTGGTATCTCTGGTATTCCTGGTATTCCTGGTATTCCTGGTGTCTCTGGTATTCCTGGTATTCCTGGTATCTCTGGTATTCCTGGTATTACTGGTATTCCTGGTATCCCTGGTATTCCTGGTATCTCTGGTATTCCTGGTATTCCTGGTATCCCTGGTATTCCTGGTGTCTCTGGTATCCCTGGTATTCCTGGTATCTCTGGTATTCCCGGTATCCCTGGTATTTCTGGTATCCCAGGTAATTCACCTTGTAAGGATTAAAACAAGATAAATGGCAAATGTTTCAATGTCCATCTATTTTAACTTATAGTCATTACTTAAAGTTAACTGTTTTTTGTGTCAAATATATTTTTGTTTTTTGATTACTCACTCAGTTCTTCCTTAAACCCCTTAAGGTACCGTCACACTTAGCGACGCTGCAGCGATACCGACAACGATCCGGATCGCTGCAGCGTCGCTGTTTGGTCGCTGGAGAGCTGTCACACAGACAGCTCTCCAGCGACCAACGATGCTGGTAACCAGGGTAAACATCGGGTAACTAAGCGCAGGGCCGCGCTTAGTAACCCGATGTTTATCCTGGTTACCATCCTAAAAGTAAAAAAAAACAAACACTACATACTTACCTACAGTGCTCTGCACTGCTCCTGTACTGGCTGTGAGCACAGCGGCCGGAAAGCAGAGCGGTGACATCACCGCTCTGCTTTCCGGCTGACCGACGCTCACAGCCAGTACAGGAGGAGTGCAGAGCACAGCGCTGGAGGACAGACAGCTGTAGGTAAGTATGTAGTGTTTGTTTTTTTTTACTTTTAGGATGGTAACCAGGGTAAACATCGGGTTACTAAGCGCGGCCCTGCGCTTAGTTACCCGATGTTTACCCTGGTTACCAGTGAAGACATCGCTGGATCAGTGTCACACACGCCGATTCAGCGATGTCTGCGGGGAGTCCAGCGACCAAATAAAGTTCTGGACTTTCTTCCCCGACCAGCGACAGCACAGCAGGGGCCTGATCGCTGCTGCCTGTCACACTGGACGATATCGCTAGCGAGGACGCTGCAACGTCACGGATCGCTAGCGATATCGTCTAGTGTGACGGTACCTTTAGTGACCACCAATACGTCTTTTTACTGACCTCACATATCAGAGAATGGCATCCCCTGCCGGGTGAAAATGCATCAGTTGTTGACTGTACACTATAGCTGACACCTTGCTGTATCAGTCTTCATTAGTGTTGGCACCAACCATGGCTTTTTAACGCCTTAGAAGCTGCTGTCAATAGTGACTACAGCATCTAAGTGGTTAACAGAGTATAGGGGCTTTATCCTTCCTGTCCTGCCATTTTGTATTGATTCCTGACAGCAGTTTTGAATACGTTGAAGGTGCTGTTTTTAAAATGGTCTCACATTTGGGGATTTTACGAAATAGAGGTCCACCAAAGTCACATCAGAACTTAATACTATAGGTCCCTAAAAAAGTAAGTTTTGTAAATGTCCTTAAAAAAAATGAAAAATTACTGCTACAGTTTTAAACCTCCTAAATTCTTATCAAAATAAAAGGATATTTTAAAAATGGTGCTGATGTAGAACAGACAAGAGGGAAATGTTATTTAATGACTATTTTATGTGGTGTGACTGTCTGGATTAAAGGAATAATCATTTAAAGTTTGAAAATTGCTAATTTGGGGATTTTTTGACAAATTTCTATTTTTATAAATAAACACAGAAAATATCAATATAAATTTATTATTAACATAAACTGCAATGTGTCACGGAAAAACTGTCTCATAATCAATTAGATCTGTTGAAGCGTTGCAGTCATTTCCACATAAAGTAACAGTGGTCAGATTTGAAAAATGAGGTCCAGTCACTAAGGGGTTAATTGACTTAGCTATCCCCGGTGCTTCACATATTCCTAGTAATTTATCTATATGGATTAATACAAGAACATTAGCAATTTTATCAATATCCCTTCATTTAAATTTACAGTCATTACTTCAAGTAAATGTTTTGTTTTTAAAATGTAATAGCTATTTTTGCTCACAGAACACTCACTCAGTTCTTCCTTAATTGGCCCTGGGGTCTCTGGTATTCCTGGTATCTCTGGTATTCCTGGTATTCCTGGTATCCCTGGTATTCCTGGTATTCCTGGTATCTCTGGTATTCCTGGTATTCCTGGTATTCCTGGTCTTCCTGGTATTCCTGGTATCCCTGGTCTTCCTGGTATCCCTGGTATCCCTGGTATCCCTGGTATTCCTGGTATCCCTGGTATTCCTGGTCTTCCTGGTATTCCTGGTCTTCCTGGTATTCCTGGTATCCCTGGTATTCCTGGTCTTCCTGGTATCCCTGGTATCCCTGGTATCCCTGGTATTCCTGGTATCCCTGGTATTCCTGGTATTCCTGGTATCCCTGGTATCCCTGGTATTCCTGGTCTTCCTGGTATCCCTGGTATTCCTGGTATCCCTGGTATCCCTGGTATTCCTGGTCTTCCTGGTATCCCTGGTATTCCTGGTATCCCTGGTATTCCTGGTATTCCTGGTATCCCTGGTATTCCTGGTATCCCTGGTATTCCTGGTATTCCTGGTATCCCTGGTATTCCTGGTCTTCCTGGTATCCCTGGTATTCCTGGTATCCCTGGTATTCCTGGTATTCCTGGTATCCCTGGTATTCCTGGTCTTCCTGGTATCCCTGGTATTCCTGGTATCCCTGGTATCCCTGGTATTCCTGGTATTCCTGGTCTTCCTGGTATTCCTGGTATCCCTGGTATTCCTGGTATTCCTGGTATCCCTGGTATTCCTGGTCTTCCTGGTATCCCTGGTATTCCTGGTATCCCTGGTCTTCCTGGTATTCCTGGTATCCCTGGTATTCCTGGTATTCCTGGTATCCCTGGTATTCCTGGTCTTCCTGGTATCCCTGGTATCCCTGGAATTCCAGGTATTCCTGGTATTCCTGGTATCCCTGGTATTCCTGGTCTTCCTGGTATTCCTGGTATCCCTGGTCTTCCTGGTATTCCTGGTATCCCTGGTATCCCTGGTCTTCCTGGTATTCCTGGTATTCCTGGTATTTCTGGTATCTCTGGTATTCCTGGTATCTCTGGTATCTCTGGTATTCCTGGTATCCCTGGTATTCCTGGTAATTCACCTTGTAAGGATTAAAACAAGATAAATGGCAAATGTTTTAATGTCCATCTATTTTAACTTATAGTTTTTAATAAAAAAATTTTTTTTTGCTTTGTAGTCACTTCGTTTCATTTTTTGTACCCATATTTGATGGGAAATACAAAAAATAAGGTGGTATATTAGTTTAGGAAGTGTTGCCCTTTAGATGGATTCATTGTATATTTAAGGACTTTTTGTTTTGATCGGGGATGACTATTGTAGCTCCGGGTGGGCCCGATGCTGAGAAAGGGCCCACCTGGAGCTACACTACTGTAACTGTTTGGGAATGAACAGTGCGTCTATACAGCAACATTCTGCGGAAGAGCAGGGAGAATCGATCTCCCTGCTCTGCCGCTATGGGCCCCTGAGCAGGCGGAGAGGGTTTCAGCAGTGGCCCCCCCCCCCCCCCGCCTGTCATCGCAGGATCAGCTGTATCGGCATCTAGCCGATACAGCTGATCGTATTGATGGGAGAAGGAGCGCTATACTCTTTCTCCCATTATCCCCCTGTCACCGACGTCGACACTGACAGCGGGCACAATTACGTCACTGCCTGGCGCTCGCCATCCGGAGGTGAGCGGGAGCAGGGAGCAGCGCAGGAACCAGCAAGAAGAGAGGTGAGAATTTATTTATTGTTTTTATTTATGGGGCTGCCTTATACTACAGAGTCTGCCTGTGGGGGGCTGCCTTATGCTAAAGAGTTTGCCTGTGTGGGGGTGTGTGCTGCCTTATACTACAGACTGTGCCTGTGGGGGGTGCTGCTTTATACTACAGAGTCACAGAGTCTGCCTGTGGGGGGTGCTGCCTTATACTACAAAGTCTGCCTGTTTGAGGGTGCTGCCTTATACTACAGAGTGTGCCTGTGGGGAGGTGCTGCCTTATACTACAGAGTCTGCCTGTGCAGGGGGTGCTGCTTTATTTTACAGAGGGTGCTGGTGGAGGGGTGCTGCCTTACACTACAGAGTCTGCCTGTGTGGGGGTGCTGCCTTATACTACAGAGTCTGCCTGTGGGGGGAGTGCTGCCACCTTATACTACAGAGTCTGCCTGTGGGGGGTGCTGCCTAATTCTACAGAGTCTGCCTGTGGGGTGTGTGCTGCCTTATACTACAGAGTTTGCCTGTGGGGGTGCTGCCTTTTACTTCAGAGTCTGCCTGTGCGGGGGGTGTTTTGCCTTATACTAAAGAGTCTGCCTGTGGGGGGTGCTGCCGCCTTATAATACAGTGTCTGCCTGTGGGGGTGCTGCCTTATACTACACAGTCTGCCTCTGGGGGGTGCTGCCTTATGCTACAGAGTCTGCCTGTGTCAGGGTCTGCCTTATACTACAGGGTCTAACTATGGGGTGTTGCTTTATACTACAGGGTTTGACAATGAGGTGCTGTCTTATACTACATAGTCTGCCAATCGGGTGCTGTCTTATACTACAGGGTCTCCCTGTGTGGAGGGTGTGCTGCCTTATAATAGACTGTGCCTTTGGGGGTGCTGCCTTATACTACAGAGACTGCCTGTGGGGGGACGCTGCCTTAAACTACACAGTCTGCCTGTGTGGGGAGTGTGCTGCCTTATACTACAGAGTGTGCCTGTGGGGGTGCTGCCTTATACTACAGAGTGTGCCTGTGGGGGGTGCTGCCTTATACTACAGAGCATACCTGTGGGGGGATGCTGCCTTATACTACAGAGTCTATCTGTGGGGGGTGCTGCTTTATACTACAGAGTCTGCCTGTGGGGGGCTACTGCCTAATACTACAGGAGTTTGACTGTGGGGAGGTGCTGCCTTATACTACAAAGTCTGCCTGTGGGGGGTGCTGCCCAATACTACAGAGTTTGCCTGTGGGGAGGTGCTGCCTTATACTACAGAGTCTGCCTGTGGGGGATGTTGCCTACTACTACAGAGTTTGCCTGTGGGGAGGTGCTGCCTTTTACTACAGAGTCTGGCTGTGGTAAGGTGCTGACATATACTACAGAGTCTGCCTGTGTGGGAGGTGCTGATTTATTCTACAGAGGCTGCCAGTGTGGGGTGCTGCCCTATACTATAGAGTCTGCCTGCGTTAGGGGGTGCTGCTTTATACTACAGAGTCTGCCTGTGTGGGGGTGCTGTCCTATACTACAGCGTCTGCCTGGGGGGGTGCTGCCTTATACTACAAAGTTTGCCTATTGGGGGAGCTGCCTTATACTACAGAGTCTGCCTGTGGGGATGCTGCCTTTTACTACAGAGTCTGCCTGTGTGGGGGGTGCTACATCATTCTACAGAGTCTGCCTGTGGGGGAGTGCTGCTTTATACTACAGAGTCTGCCTGTGGTGGGGTGATGCCTTAAACTGCACAGTCTGCCTGTGTGGGGGGGGTGCTGCCTTATACTTCAGAGTGTGCCTGTGGGGGTTGCTGCCTTATACTATAGAGTCTGCATGTGGGGGATGCCGCCTAATACTACAGAGTTTGCCTGTGGGGAGGTGCTGCCTTATACTACAGAGTGTGCTTGTGGGGGGTGCTGCCTTATACTACAGAGTTTGCCTGTGCAGGGGGTGCTGCTTTATTCTACAGAGGCTGCCTGTAGGGGGTGTGCTGCCTTATACTACAGAGTTTTCCTTTGGGAGGGTGCTGCCTTATACTATAGAGTCTGCCTGTTGCGGGGTACTGCCGCCTTATACTACAGAGTCTGCCTGTGGGGGGTGCTGCCTTGTACAACAGAGTCTACCTGTGGGAGTGCTGCTTTATACTACTGAGTCTGCCTGTGGGGGGTGCTGCCTAACACTACAGAGTTTCCCTGTGAGGAGGTGCTGCCTTGTACTACAGTCTGCCTGTGGGGAGGTGCTGCCTTATACTACAGAGTGTGCTTGTGGGGGGGTGCTGCCTTATACTACAGAGTTTGCCTGTGCAGGGGGTGCTGCTTTATTCTACAGAGGCTGCCTGTAGGGGGTGTGCTGCCTTATACTACAGAGTTTTCCTTTGGGAGGGTGCTGCCTTATACTATAGAGTCTGCCTGTTGCGGGGTACTGCCGCCTTATACTACAGAGTCTGCCTGTGGGGGGTGCTGCCTTGTACAACAGAGTCTACCTGTGGGAGTGCTGCTTTATACTACTGAGTCTGCCTGTGGGGGGTGCTGCCTAACACTACAGAGTTTCCCTGTGAGGAGGTGCTGCCTTGTACTACAGTCTGCCTGTGGGGAGGTGCTGCCTTATACTACAGAGTCTGCCTGTAGGGGGAGTGCTGCCGCCTCATACTACAGAGTCTACTGTGGGGGGTGCTGCCTTATTCTACAGTGTCTACCTGTGGGGGGTGTGCTGCCTTATACTACAGAGTTTGCCTGTGGGGGTGCTGCCTTATACTGCAGAGTCTGTCTGTTGAGGGTGCTGCCTTATACGCCAGAGTCTTCCTGTGTGGGGGTGCTGCCACCTTATACTACAGAGTCTACCTATGGGGGTGCCGCCTTACACTACAGAGTCTACCTGTGGTGGGGAGCTGTTTTATACTACAGAGTGTGCCTTTAGGGGGTACTGCCTTAAACTACACAGTCTGGCTGTGTAGGGGGTGTGCTGCCTTATACTACAGAGTTTGCCTGTGGGGATGCTGCCTTATACTACAGAGTCTGCTTGTGGGGTGTGCTGCCACTTTATACTACAGAGTCTGCCTGTGGGGGGTGCTGCCTAATACTACAGAGTCTACCTGTGGGGGGAGCTTCTTTATACTACAGAGTGTGCATTTGGGGGGTGCTGCCTTAAACTACACAGTCTGCCTGTGGGGGGGTGCTGCCTTATACTACAGAGTCTACATGTTGGGGGAGTGCTGCCGCCTCATATTACAGAGTCTGCTGTGGGGGGTGTTGCCTTATTCTACAGAGTCTACCTGTGGGGGGTGTGCTGCCTTATACTACAGAGTTTGTCTGTGGGGGTGCTGCCTTATACTGCAGAGTCTGTCTGTTGGGTGTGCTGCCTTATACGACAGAGTCTTCCTGTGTGGGGGTGCTGCCACCTTATACTACAGAGTCTACCTATGGGGGTGCCGCCTTACACTACAGAGTCTACCTGTGGTGGGGAGCTGTTTTATACTACAGAGTGTGCCTTTAGGGGGGTACTGCCTTAAACTACACAGTCTGGCTGTGTAGGGGGTGTGCTGCCTTATACTACAGAGTCTACATGTTGGGGGAGTGCTGCCGCCTCATACTACAGAGTCTGCTGTGGGGGTGCTGCCTTATTCTACAGAGTCTACCTGTGGGGGGTGTGCTGCTTTATACTTCAGAGTTTGCCTGTGGGTGTGCTGCCTTATACCACAGAGTCTGCCTGTGGGGATGCTGCCTTTTACTACAGAGTCTGCCTGTGAGAGTGCTGCCTTATACTACACAGTCTGCCTGTGTGGGGGGGGTGCTGCCTTATACTACAGAGTATGCCTTATACTATGGAGTCTGCCGTTTTATACTACACAGTCTGACTCTGGGGGGTGCTGCCTTATATTACAGAGTCTGCCTGTGTTAGGGTCTGCCTTATACTACAGGGTCTGTCTGTGGGGGGTGCTGCCTTATACTACAGAGTTTGCCTGTGGGGGTGCTGCCTTGTACTACAGTGTCTGCCTGTGGGGGGTGCTGCCTTATACTACAGAGTCTACCTGTGGTGGGGTGCTGCTGCCTTATACTACAGAGTCTGCCTGTGGGGTGCTGCCTAATGCTACAATTTGCCTGTGGGGGTGCTGCCTAATACCACAATTTTCCTGTGGGGATCTGCTGTATTATACTACAGATTCTGCCTGTGGGGAAGTGCTGCCACCGTATATTACAGAGTCTGCCTCTGTGAGGGTGCTCTCTTATACTGCAGAGTCTACCTGTAGGAGGGTGCTGCTTTATACTATAGAGTCTGCCTGTGGGGGTTGCTGCCCAATGCTACAATTTGCATGTAGGGAGGTGCTGCCTTAAACTACAGAGTCTGCCTATGGAGGGGTGCTGCCTTGTACTACATAGTCTGCCTGTGCTGGGGGTGCTGCTTTATTCTACAGAGGCTGCCTGTGGGGGGTGCTGCCTTATACTACAGAGTCTGCCTATGGGGTGCTGTCTTATACTACAGGGTCTTCCTATGGGGGCTGCCTTATAATAGAGGGTCTGCCTATGGGGTGCTGTCTTATACTGCAGGGTCTGCCTATGGGGTGCTGTCTTCTACAACAGAGTCTGCCTATGGGGTGGTGTCTTATACTACAGAGTCTACCTTTTGGGTCCTCTCTTATACTACAGGGTCTGCCTATGGGATGATGTCTTAGTCTGCCAATGGGGTGCACAAGATGGTAGTTGGCTCTGGACTGAGATCTAAGGGGTAAGGTTTATCCGTGTGGAGAGTGACATACCAGCTCTGGCTTGTCAAGGTAAGGAGGCTTATTTGCCGTGCAATGCCCCTCTGGGAAATTTAATATGCAAATTGCCTCTTCAAAGAAAAAGAGAACTTGAACTCTATAGTTCAAGAACATTAGCAAGTTTATTAATATCCCTCCAATTTAATTTATAGTCATTACTTCAAGTAAATGTTTTGTTTTTAAAATGTAATAGATATTTTTGCTCACAGAACACTCACTCAGTTCTTCCTTAATTGTTCCTGGTGTCTCTGGTATTCCTGGTATCTCTGGTATTCCTGGTATCTCTGGTATTCCTGGTACTTCTGGTAGTCCTGGTATCCCTGGTATCCCTGGTACCTCTGGTATTCCTGGTATCCCAGGAATTCCTGGTATTCCTGGTATCCCTGGTATTCCTGGTCTTCCAGGTATCCCTGGTATCCCTGGTCTTCCTGGTATTCCTGGTATCCCTGGTATCCCTGGTATTCCTGGTATCCCTGGTATCCCTGGTATTCCAGGTATCTCTGGTATTCCTGGTATTCCTGGTACCTCTGGTATTCCTGGTATTCCTGGTATCCCTGGTATTCCAGGTATCTCTGGTATTCCAGGTATCCCTGGTATTCCTGGTACCTCTGGTATTCCTGGTATCCCTGGTATTCCTGGTATTCCTGGTATCTCTGGTATCCCTGGTATTCCTGGTACCTCTGGTATTCCTGGTATCCCTGGTATTCCTGGTATCTCTGGTATTCCAGGTATCTCTGGTATTTCTGGTATTCCTGGTACCTCTGGTATTCCTGGTATCCCTGGTATTCCTGGTTTTCCTGGTATTCCTGGTATTCCTGGTATTCTTGGTATTCCTGGTATCTCTGGTATTCCTGGTATTCCTGGGACCTCTGGTATTCCTGGTATCCCTGGTATTCCTGGTACCTCTGGTATTCCTGGTATTCCAGGTATCTCTGGTATTCCTGGTATCCCTGGTATTCCTGGTATTCCTGGTATTCCTGGTACCTCTGGTATCCCTGGTATTCCTGGTATTCCTGGTATTCCTGGTATTCCTGGTATCTCTGGTATCCCTGGTATTCCTGGTATCCCTGGTATTCCTGGTGTTCCTGGCCTTCCTGGTATTCCTGGTATCCCTGGTATTCCTGGTATCTCTGGTATTCCTGGTATCCCTGGTATTCCTGGAATTCCTGGTAATTCACCTTGTAAAGGTTAAAACAAGAAAAATGGCAAATGTTTCAATGTCCATCTATTTTATCTTACAGTCATTACTTCAAGTTAATTGTTTTTTTTAATGTAAAATATAATTTAGTTTTTTGATTACTCACTGAGTTCTTCCTTAAACCCCTTAGTGACCACCAATACGTCTTTTTACTGACCTAACATATCAGACAATGGCATCCCCTGCCGGGTGAAAATGCATCAGCTGTTCACTGTACACTATAGCTGACACCTTGCTGTATCAGTCTTCATTAGTGTTGGCACCAACCATGGCTTTTTAACCCCTTAGATGCTGCTGTCAATAGCGACTACAGCATCTAAATGGTTAACAGAGTATAGGGGCTCCCTCTTTAATTCTTTGACACACTGAGATAATGATTGTGTGGTCCTGATGTTTTTCCATGCCAATGCCCAGACAAATAATGGCCTTAGAGACTGCCGGCTATAGTGACCTGTTCCTAATTTAGAGACATTTAGGTAATAAAAATCACATTTCAGCACCTGTGCACTGGACCCCATCCCATCCCACCTACTCCCCAACCTCACCACTACACTTATCCCATCCCTAACCCATCTCTTCAAGTGATCACTAACTTCTGGGACCTTCACTTCTGCTTTCAAACATGCCACAAACACACCTATCCTCAAAAAGCCTAGCCTTGACCCGAGCGCTATGTCCAGCTACCGCTCCATATCTTTGCTCCCATTTGCTTCCAAACTCCTTGATCAGCACGTCCATGCTGAACTTTCCCCTCGCTTTGCATCTAACTCTCTCTTCTACAATTTGGATTCCATCCCCACCATTCCACTGAGACTGCCCTGACCAGACTTACGAACGACTTACTTAGGCTAGTTTCACATTTGCGGTTGAGTCCGCAGCATCTTGTCCGCAACTGCAAATGCATGCAAAAACGCATGCCAATGCATGTTTACGCAGCGTTTTTTATCCGCATCAGCTTACGCATGACGGGAAAAAAAACCCGCTGCGTTTGTATGCATTTTTTGCCTGCGTTTGTACTTTTTATGCGCATGCGTTCGATATTTCCTGGAGGGCGTGTCTCAATGCACAGTCCGAAGTACACAAGCACAGAGAATGCTTGCGTACGCAAATACATGTGCACTCATCCTCATGCGCATGCCTGCGCATATTTGACGGAAATTTGCAGCCTCAAAAATTGAATCATGGTGCGTTAGCTGCGGCCCGCCGCACACCGCAAAAAGACGCATGCGTAAGCAAACGCAGGCGAACGCATGCAAATGGATGAACCTGCGTCCATAATGTAAAAGATATGAAATCAAGACGCATGTGGATGTATGCTTCAGAAATGCTGCGGACACAGCCGCAAATGTGAAACGGGCCTTACAGCCAAAGCTAACAGACAATACTCTGTACTCCTCCTCCTAGACCTGTCCTCTGCCTTCGACACAGTTGACCACTGCCTCCTACTACAGATCCTCTCCTCCTTTGGTGTCAAAGACCCCGCCCTGTCCTGAATTTCCTCATACCTCGCCAACTGCACATTTAGTGTCTCCTGCTCCCATGCTACCTCTTCATCTCGCCCCCTCTCTGTTGGAGTCCCCCAAGGCTCTGTCCTAGGACCACTTCTCTTCTCAATCAATACCCTTGGCCTTGGCCATTCATAAAGTCCCATGGCTTCCAGTACCACCTCTATGCTGATGACACTCAGATCTACCTCTCTGGCCCATACGTCACCTCTCTGCTCTCCAGAATCCCGGACTGTCTATCAGCCATATCCTCCTTCTTCTCCTCTCTCTTCCTCAAACTCAATGTGGACAAATCTAAACTAATTATTGTTCCTTCATCTCGTATTCCTTCCCTACCTGATCTATCACAATAAATGAATTCACACATTCCCCTGTCCCCAAAATCCGCTGCCTCGGAGTAACCCTTGGCTCTGCTCTATCCTTCAAACCACACATCCAAGCTCTCGCCACCTCCTGTCGCCTCCAGCTCAAAAATATTTCCAGAATCCGTCCTTTCCTCAACCCACACTCTACCAAAATGTTTGTGCACGCCCTCATCATCTACCGCCTCGACTACTACAACAACCTCCTTTGTGGCCTCCCGGATAACACTTCGCACCCCTCCAGTCCATCCTTAACTCTGCTGCCCGACTAATTAATCTCTCTCCTCGCTATTCCCCTACTTCTTCCTTCTGCAAATCCCTTCATTGGCTCCCAATTTCCCAGGTTATCCAGTTTAAACTACTAACACTGACCTACAAAGTCATCCATAACCTTTCTCCTCTGTATATTTCCGAACTAATCTCTCAATATCTTCCCTCACGTAATCTCCGGTCCTCCCAAGAGCTCGTTCTCTCCTCCACGTTTATCCGCTCCTCACCAAACCGCCTCCAAGAATTCTCCCGAATATCACCCATCCTCTGGAATTCTGTGCCCCAAAACGTCCGGTTATCAACCACATCTAGATCCTTCAAACAGAACCTAAAAACCCATCTCTTCAAAAAAAGCTTACAGCCTGCAATGACCACACGGCCACCTCAACACCATCGGAGCTACCGCAACCCTCAACCTACTGTCTCCTTCCCCATAATCCTGTAGAATGTAAGCCCGCAAGGGCAGGGTCCTCGCCCCTCTGTATCAGTCTGTCATTGTTAGTTTTGTTTACTGTAAGTGATATTTGTATTTTGATGTAACTATGTCTAACGTACAGCACCATGGAATGAATGGTGCTATATAAATAAATAATAATAATAAAAATAACATTTTTCCTTCCTGTCATGCCATTTTGTATTCATTCCTGAAAAGCAGCCGAATGGTTAATAAACTACCTGACAGCAGTTTTGAATACGTTGAAGGTGCTGTTTTTAAAATGGTCTCACATTTTGGGATTTTACGACATAGAGGTCCACCAAAGTCACATCAGAACTTAATAGGTCCCTAAAAAAGTAAATATTGTAAATTTCCTTGAAAAAAATGAAAAATTACCGCTACAGTTTTAAACCTCCTAAAATCTTATCAAAATAAAAGGATATTTTAAAAATGGTGCTGATGTAAAGCAGACAAGAGGGAAATGTTATTTAATGACTATTTTATGTGGTATTACTGTCTGGATTAAAGGAATAATCATTTAAAATTTGAAAATTGTTAACTTGGGGAATTTTTTGACAAATTTGTAATATTTATTATAAATAAATACAGAAAACATCAATATAAATTTACTATTAACATAAACTACAAGGTGTAACGAAAAACCCATAATCAATTAGATCTGTTGAAGCGTTGCAGTAATTTACACATAAAGTGACAGTGATCAAAATTGAAAAATGTGGTCCAGTCACTAAGGGGTTAATTGACTTAGCTATCCCTGGTACTTCAGATATTCCTAGTAATTTATCTATATGGATTAATACAAGAACTTTAGCAATTTTATCAATATCCCTCCATTTTAATTTATAGACAATACTTTAAGTAAATGTTTTGTCTTTAAAATGTAATAGATATTTTTGCTCACAGAACACTCACTCAGTTCTTCCTTAATTGGCCCTGGTGTCTCTGGTATTTCTGGTATTCCTGGTATCTCTGGTATTCCTGGTATTTCTGGTATTCCTGGTATCCCTGGTATTCCTGGTATCCCTGGTATTCCTGGTATTCCTGGTATCCCTGGTATTCCTGGTATTCCTGGTATTCCTGGTATTCCTGGTACCTCTGGTATTCCTGGTATCTCTGGTATTCCTGGTATTCCTGGTATCCCTGGTATTCCTGGTATTCCTGGTATCCCTGGTATTCCTGGTATTCCTGGTATTCCTGGTATTCCTGGTACCTCTGGTATTCCTGGCATTCCTGGTATCTCTGGTATCCCTGGAATTCCTGGTACCTCTGGTATTCCTGGTATCCCGGGTATTCCTGGTATTCCTGGTATTCCTGGTATCCCTGGTATTCCTGGTATTCCTGGGATCCCTGGTATTCCTGGTCTTCCTGGTATTCCAGGTATCTCTGGTATTCCTGGTATTCCTGGTCTTCCTGGTATTCCTGGTATCCCTGGTATTCCTGGTATTCCTGGTATTCCTGGTATCCCTGGTATTCCTGGTATTCCTGGTACCTCTGGAATTCCTGGTATTCCTGGTATCTCTGGTATTCCTGGTATCCCTGGTATTCCTGGTATTCCTGGTATCTCTGGTATTCCTGGTATCTCTGGTATTCCTGGTATCCCTGGTATTCCTGGAATTTCTGTTATCTCTGGTATCCCTGGTCTTCCTGGTACCTCTGGTATTCCTGGTATCCCTGGTGTTCCTGGTATCTCTGGTATCCCTGGTATCCCTGGTATTCCTGGTATTCCTGGTATCTCTGGTATTCCTGGTATCTCTGGTATTCCTGGTATTCCTGGTATCTCTGGTATTCCTGGTATTCCTGGTATCCCTGGTATTCCTGGTATTCCTGGTATCTCTGGTATCCCTGGTATTCCTGGTATCTCTGGTATTCCTGGTATCTCTGGTACTCCTGGTATTCCTGGTTTCTCTGGTATTCCTGGTATCCCTGGTATTCCTGGTATTCCTGGTATCTCTGGTATTCCTGGTATCTCTGGTATCCCTGGTATTCCTGGTATCTCTGGTATTCCTGGTATCCCTGGTATTCCTGGTATTCCTGGTATCTCTGGTATTCCTGGTATTCCTGGTATTCCTGGTATCCCTGGTATTCCTGGTATCTCTGGTATTCCTGGTATTCCTGGTATCTCTGGTATTCCTGGTATTAATGGTATCCCTGGTATTCCTGGTATCTCTGGTATTCCTGGTATTCCTGGTATCTCTGGTATTCCTGGTATTCCTGGTATCTCTGGTATTCCTGGTATCTCTGGTATTCCTGGTATTCCTGGTATCTTTGGTATTCCTGGTATCCCTGGTATTCCTGGTATCTCTGGTATTCCTGGTATCCCTGGTATTCCTGGTATTCCTGGTATCTCTGGTATTCCTGGTATCTCTGGTACTCCTGGTACCTCTGGTATCCCTGGTATTCCTGGTATCCCTGGTATTCCTGGTATTCCTGGTATCCCTGGTATTCCTGGCATTCCTGGTATTCCTGGTTTTCCTGGTATCCCTGGTATTCCTGGTATCCCTGGTATTCCTGGTAATTCACCTTGTAAGGGTTAAAACAAGAAATATGGCAAATGTTTCAATGTCCATCTATTTTATCTTACAGTCATTACTTAAAATTAATTGTTTTTTATGTTAATTAATTGACGTAGTTATCCTTGGTACTTCAGATATTCCTAGTAATTTATCTATATGGATTAATACAAGAACATTACCAGTTTTATCAATATCCTTTAATTTTAATTTATAGTCATTACTTCAAGTAAATGTTTTGTTTTTAATATGTAATAGATATTTTTGTTCACAGAACACTCACTCAGTTCTTCCTTAATTGGCCCTGGTATCTCTGGTATTCCTGGTATTCCTGGTATCTCTGGTATCCCTGGTATCTCTGGTATTCCTGGTATTCCTGGTATCCCTGGTATTCCTGGTCTTCCTGGTATCCCTGGAATTCCTGGTATTCCTGGTATTCCTGGTATCCCTGGTATCCCTGGTATTCCTGGTATTCCTGGTATCCCTGGTATTCCTGGTCTTCCTGGTATCCCTGGTATTCCTGGTATTCCTGGTATCCCTGGTATTCCTGGTACCTCTGGCATTCCTGGTATTCCTGGTCTTCCTGGTATCCCTGGTATTCCTGGTATTCCTGGTATCCCTGGTATTCCTGGTATCCCTGGTATTCCTGGTATCCCTGGCATTCCTGGTATCTCTGGTATCCCTGGTATTCCTGGTATTCCTGGTATCTCTGGTACCTCTGGTATTCCTGGTATTCCTGGTCTTCCTGGTATCCCTGGTATTCCTGGTATTCCTGGTATCCCTGGTATTCCTGGTATCCCTGGTATTCCTGGTATCCCTGGCATTCCTGGTCTTCCTGGTATTCCTGGTATTCCTGGTATCTCTGGTATTCCTGGTATTCCTGGTCTTCCTGGTATTCCTGGTATCCCTGGTATTCCTGGTATCCCTGGTATTCCTGGTATTCCTGGTATCCCTGGTATCCCTGGTATTCCTGGTCTTCCTGGTATCCCTGGTATTCCTGGTCTTCCTGGTATCCCTGGTATCCCTGGTATTCCTGGTATTCCTGGTATCCCTGGTATCCCTGGTATCCCTGGTATTCCTGGTCTTCCTGGTATCCCTGGTATTCCTGGTATTCCTGGTATCCCTGGTATCCCTGGTATTCCTGGTCTTCCTGGTATCCCTGGTATTCCTGGTATTCCTGGTATCCCTGGTATACCTGGTATCCCTGGTATTCCTGGTATCCCTGGTATTCCTGGTATCCCTGGTATTCCTGGTATCCCTGGTATTCCTGGTATTCCTGGTATCCCTGGTATTCCTGGCATTCCTGGTATCTCTGGTATCCCTGGCATTCCTGGTCTTCCTGGTATCTCTGGTATTCCTGGTATTCCTGGTATCCCTGGTATTCCTGGTATCCCTGGTATTCCTGGTATCCCTGGTATTTCTGGTATTCCTGGTATTCCTGGTATTCCTGGTACTCCTGGTAATTCACCTTGTAAGGGTTAAAACAAGAAATATGGCAAATGTTTCAATGTCCATCTATTTTATCTTACAGTCATTACTTAAAGATAATTGTTTTTTATGTTAATTAATTGACGTAATTATCGTTGGTACTTCAGATATTCCTAGTAATTTATCTATATGGATTAATACAAGAACATTACCAGTTTTATCAATATCCTTCTATTTTAATTTATAGTCATTACTTCAAGTAAATGTTTTGTTTTTAATATGTAATAGACATTTTTGTTCACGGAACACTCACTCAGTTCTTCCTTAATTGGCCCTGGTATCTCTGGTATTCCTGGTATCCCTGGTATTCCTGGTATCCCTGGTACCTCTGGTATTCCTGGTATCCCTGGTATTCCTGGTACCTCTGGTATTCCTGGTATCTCTGGTATTCCTGGTATCCCTGGTATTCCTGGTTTTCCTGGTATCCCTGGTATTCCTGGTATTCCTGGTACCTCTGGTATTCCTGGTATTTCTGGTATTCCTGGTATTCCAGGTATCTCTGGTATCCCTGGTATTCCTGGTATCCCTGGTATTCCTGGTATTCCTGGTATTCCTGGTATCCCTGGTATTCCTGGTATTCCTGGTATCCCTGGTATCCCTGGTACCTCTGGTATTCCTGGTATCCCTGGTATTCCTGGTACCTCTGGTATTCCTGGTATCTCTGGTATCCCTGGTATTCCTGGTATCCCTGGTATTCCTGGTATTCCTGGTATTCCTGGTATCCCTGGTATTCCTGGTTTTCCTGGTATCCCTGGTATTCCTGGTACCTCTGGTATTCCTGGTATTCCTGGTATTTCTGGTAATCCTGGTATCCCTGGTATTCCTGGTATTCCTGGTACCTCTGGTATTCCTGGTATTCCTGGTATTTCTGGTAATCCTGGTATCCCTGGTATTCCTGGTATTCCTGGTATCTCTGGTATCCCTGGTATTCCTGGTACCTCTGGTATTCCTGGTATCCCTGGAATTCCTGGTATCCCTGGTATTCCTGGTATCCCTGGTATTCCTGGTTTTCCTGGTATCCCTGGTATTCCTGGTATTCCTGGTATCTCTGGTATTCCAGGTATCTCTGGTATCCCTGGTATTCCTGGTATTCCCGGTATTCCTGGTACCTCTGGTATTCCTGGTATCCCTGGTATTCCTGGTTTTCCTGGTATCCCTGGTATCTCTGGTATTCCTGGTATTCCTGGTATCTCTGGTATCCCTGGTATTCCAGGTATCTCTTGTATTCCTGGTATCTCTGGTATTCCTGGTATTCCTGGTATTCCCGGTATTCCTGGTATTCCTGGTATCCCTGGTATTCCTGGTATCTCTGGTATTCCTGGTATCTCTGGTATTCCTGGTATCTCTGGTATTCCTGGTATCTCTGGTATTCCTGGTCTTCCTGGTATCTCTGGTATTCCTGGTATTCCCGGTATTCCTGGTATCCCTGGTATTCCTGGTATTCCTGGTATCTCTGGTATTCCTGGTATTCCTGGTATCCCTGGTATTCCTGGTATTCCTGGTATTCCTGGTATCCCTGGTATTCCTGGTAATTTACCTTGTAAGGGGTAAACCAAGAAATATGGCAAATGTTTCAATGTCCATCTATTTTATTTTACAGTCATTACTTAAAATTAATTGTTTTTTATGTTAATTAATTGACGTAGTTATCCTTGGTATTTCAGATATTCCTAGTAATTTATCTATATGGATTAATACAAGAACATTACCAGTTTTATCAATATCCTTCCATTTTAATTTACAGTCATTACTTCAAGTAAATGTTTTGTTTTTAATATGTAATAGATATTTTTGTTCACAGAACACTCACTCAGTTCTTCCTTAATTGGCCCTGGTATCTCTGGTATTCCTGGTATCCCTGGTATTCCTGGTATCTCTGGTATTCCTGGTAACTCTGGTATCTCTGGTATCCCTGGTATTCCTGGTATCCCTGGTATTCCTGGTATTCCTGGTACGTCTGGTATTCCTGGTATTCCTGGTATCCCTGGTATTCCTGGTATTCCTGGTATCCCTGGTATTCCTGGTATCCCTGGTATTCCTGGTATTCCTGGTATCCCTGGTATTCCTGGTATCCCTGGTATTCCTGGTATTCCTGGTATCCCTGGTATTCCTGGTATCCCTGGTATTCCTGGTATTCCTGGTATCCCTGGTATTCCTGGTATTCCTGGTATCCCTGGTATTCCTGGTGTTCCTGGTATCTCTGGTATTCCTGGTATCTCTGGTATTCCTGGTCTTCCTGGTATTCCTGGTATCCCTGGTATTCCTGGTATCCCTGGTAATCCTGGTATTCCTGGTATTCCTGGTATCTCTGGTATTCCTGGTATTCCTGGCACCTCTGGTATCCCTGGTATTCCTGGTATCTCTGGTATTCCTGGTATCCCTGGTCTTCCTGGTATTCCCTGTATCTCTGGTATCCCTGGTATTCCTGGAACTTCTGGTATTCCTGGTATCCCCGGTATCCCTGGTATTCCTGGTTTTCCTGGTATCCCTGGTATTCCTGGTATCCCTGGTATTCCTGGTAATTCACCTTGTAAGGGTTAAAACAAGAAATATGGCAAATGTTTCAATGTCCATCTATTTTATCTTACAGTCATTAGTTAAAATTAATTGTTTTTTATGTTAATTAATTGACGTAGTTATCCTTGGTACTTCAGATATTCCTAGTAATTTATCTATATGGATTAATACAAGAACATTACCAGTTTTATCAATATCCTTCCATTTTAATTTACAGTCATGACTTCAAGTAAATGTTTTGTTTTTAATATGCAATAGATATTTTTGTTCACAGAATACTCACTCAGTTCTTCCTTAATTGGCCCTGGTATCTCTGGTATTCCTGGTATCCCTGGTTTTCCTGGTATCCCTGGTATTCCTGGTATCCCTGGTATTCCTGGTATCCCTGGTATCCCTGGTATTCCTGGTATCCCTGGTATCTCTGGTATCCCTGGTATTCCTGGTATCCCTGGTATTCCTGGTATCCCTGGTATTCCTGGTATCCCTGGTATCCCTGGTATTCCTGGTATTCCTGGTATTCCTGGTATTCCTGGCATTCCTGGTATTCCTGGTATCCCTGGTATCCCTGGTATCTCTGGTATTCCTGGTATTCCAGGTATCTCTGGTATTCCTGGTATCTCTGGTATTCCTGGTATTCCTGGTATCCCTGGTATTCCTGGTATTTCTGGTTTTCCTGGTATCCCTGGTATTCCTGGTATCCCTGGTATTCCTGGAATCCCTGGTATCTCTGGTATTCCTGGTATTCCTGGTATCCCTGGTATTCCTGGTATTCCTGGTCTTCCTGGTATTCCTGGTATTCCTGGTATCCCTGGTATTCCTGGTATCCCTGGTACCTCTGGTATCCCTGGTATTCCTGGTATCTCTGGTATTCCTGGCATTCCTGGTCTTCCTGGTATTCCTGGTATTCCTGGTATCCCTGGTATTCCTGGGATCTCTGGTATTCCTGGTATTCCAGGTATCTCTGGTATTCCTGGTATCTCTGGTATTCCTGGTATTCCTGGTATCCCTGGTATTCCTGGTATTCCTGGTTTTCCTGGTATCCCTGGTATTCCTGGTATCTCTGGTATTCCTGGTATCCCTGGTATTCCAGGTATCTCTGGTATTCCTGGTATCCCTGGTATCCCTGGTATTCCTGGTATCTCTGGTATTCCTGGTATCCCTGGCCTTCCTGGTATTCCTGGTATCCCTGGTATTCCTGGTATTCCTGGTATCCCTGGTATTCCTGGTAATTCACCTTGTAAGGGTTAAAACAAGAATTATGGCAAATGTTTCAATGTCCATCTATTTTATCTTACAGTCATTAGTTAAAATTAATTGTTTTTTATGTTAATTAATTGACGTAGTTATCCTTGGTACTTCAGATATTCCTAGTAATTTATCTATATGGATTAATACAAGAACATTACCAGTTTTATCAATATCCTTCCATTTTAATTTACAGTCATGACTTCAAGTAAATGTTTTGTTTTTAATATGCAATAGATATTTTTGTTCACAGAACACTCACTCAGTTCTTCCTTAATTGGCCCTGGTATCTCTGGTATTCCTGGTATCTCTGGTATTCCTGGTATCCCTGGTATTCCTGGTATTCCTGGTATCCCTGGTATTCCTGGTATTCCTGGTATTCCTGGCATTCCTGGTATTCCTGGTATCCCTGGTATTCCTGGTATCCCTGGTATTCCTGGTCTTCCTGGTATTCCTGGTATCCCTGGTATCTCTGGTATTCCTGGTATTCCAGGTATCCCTGGTACCTCTGGTATCCCTGGTATTCCTGGTATCTCTGGTAATCCTGGTATCCCTGGTATCCCTGGTATCCCTGGTATTCCTGGTATCTCTGGTATTCCTGGTATTCCTGGTATTCCTGGTCTTCCTGGTATTCCTGGTATTCCTGGTATTCCTGGTATCCCTGGTATTCCTGGTATCTCTGGTATTCCTGGTATTCCAGGTATCTCTGGTATTCCTGGTATCTCTGGTATTCCTGGAATTCCTGGTATCCCTGGTATCCCTGGTACTTCTGGTATTCCTGGTATCCCTGGTATTCCTGGTATTCCTGGTTTTCCTGGTATCCCTGGTATTCCTGGTATCTCTGGTATTCCTGGTATTCCTGGTATCTCTGGTATCCCTGGTATTCCAGGTATCTCTGGTATTCCTGGTATCCCTGGTATCCCTGGTATTCCTGGTATCTCTGGTATCCCTGGTATTCCTGGTATCTCTGGTATTCCTGGTATTCCAGGTATCTCTGGTATTCCTGGTATCTCTGGTATTCCTGGAATTCCTGGTATCCCTGGTATCCCTGGTACTTCTGGTATTCCTGGTATCCCTGGTATTCCTGGTATTCCTGGTTTTCCTGGTATCCCTGGTATTCCTGGTATCTCTGGTATTCCTGGTATTCCTGGTATCTCTGGTATCCCTGGTATTCCAGGTATCTCTGGTATTCCTGGTATCCCTGGTATCCCTGGTATTCCTGGTATCTCTGGTATCCCTGGTATTCCAGGTATCTCTGGTATCCCTGGTATTCCTGGTACTTCTGGTATTCCTGGTATCCCTTGTATTCCTGGTACTTCTGGAATTCCCGGTATTCCTGGTATCCCTGGCCTTCCTGGTATTCCTGGTATCCCTGGTATTCCTGGTATCTCTGGTATTCCTGGTATTCCTGGTAATTCACCTTGTAAGGGTTAAAACAAGAATTATGGCAAATGTTTCAATGTCCATCTATTTTATCTTACAGTCATTAGTTAAAATTAATTGTTTTTTATGTTAATTAATTGATGTAGTTATCCTTGGTACTTCAGATATTCCTAGTAATTTATCTATATGGATTAATACAAGAACATTACCAGTTTTATCAATATCCTTCCATTTTAATTTACAGTCATGACTTCAAGTAAATGTTTTGTTTTTAATATGCAATAGATATTTTTGTTCACAGAACACTCACTCAGTTCTTCCTTAATTGGCCCTGGTATCTCTGGTATTCCTGGTATCCCTGGTATTCCTGGTATTCCTGGTATCCCTGGTATTCCTGGTATCCCTGGTATCCCTGGTACCTCTGGTATCCCTGGTATTCCTGGTATCTCTGGTATTCCTGGTATCTCTGGTATTCCTGGTATCCCTGGTATTCCTGGTATTCCTGGTATCCCTGGTATTCCTGGTATTCCTGGTATCCCTGGTATTCCTGGTATCCCTGGTATCTCTGGTATTCCTGGTATTCCAGGTATCCCTGGTACCTCTGGTATCCCTGGTATTCCTGGTCTCTCTGGTATTCCTGGTATTCCTGGTATCCCTGGTATTCCTGGTATCCCTGGTATTCCTGGTATCCCTGGTATTCCTGGTCTTCCTGGTATTCCTGGTATTCCTGGTATCCCTGGTATTCCTGGTATCCCTGGTATCTCTGGTATTCCTGGTATTCCAGGTATCTCTGGTATTCCTGGTATCTCTGGTATTCCTGGAATTCCTGGTATCCCTGGTATCCCTGGTACTTCTGGTATTCCTGGTATCCCTGGTATTCCTGGTATTCCTGGTTTTCCTGGTATCCCTGGTATTCCTGGTATCTCTGGTATCCCTGGTATTCCAGGTATCTCTGGTATCCCTGGTATTCCTGGTACTTCTGGTATTCCTGGTATCCCTGGTATTCCTGGTACTTCTGGTATTCCCGGTATTCCTGGTATCCCTGGTATTCCTGGTATCCCTGGCCTTCCTGGTATTCCTGGTATCCCTGGTATTCCTGGTATTCCTGGTATCCCTGGCCTTCCTGGTATTCCTGGTATCCCTGGTATTCCTGGTATTCCTGGTATTCCTGGTAATTCACCTTGTAAGGGTTAAAACAAGAATTATGGCAAATGTTTCAATGTCCATCTATTTTATCTTACAGTCATTAGTTAAAATTAATTGTTTTTTATGTTAATTAATTGACGTAGTTATCCTTGGTACTTCAGATATTCCTAGTAATTTATCTATATGGATTAATTCAAGAACATTACCAGTTTTATCAATATCCCTCCATTTTAATTTATAGTCATTACTTCAAGTAAGTGTTTTGTTTTTAATATGTAATTGATATTTTTGTTCACAGAACACTCACTCAGTTCTTCCTTAATTGGCCCTGGTATTCCTGGTATTCCTGGTATCTCTGGTATTCCTGGTATTCCTGGTATTCCTGGTATCCCTGGTATTCCTGGTATTCCTGGTATCCCTGGTATCCCTGGTATTCCTGGTCTTCCTGGTCTTCCTGGTATTCCTGGTATCCCTGGTATTCCTGGTATCCCTGGTATTCCTGGTATCTCTGGTATTCCTGGTATCGCTGGTATTCCTGGTATTCCTGGTATTCCTGGTATCTCTGGTATTCCTGGTATACCTGGTATTCCTGGTATTCCTGGTATCCCTGGTATCCCTGGTATTCCTGGTATCTCTGGTATTCCTGGTATCTCTGGTATTCCTGGTATCCCTGGTATTCCTGGTATTCCTGGTATCTCTGGTATTCCTGGTATCCCTGGTATTCCTGGTATTCCTGGTATCTCTGGTATTCCTGGTATTCCTGGTATCCCTGGTATTCCTGGTATTCCTGGTATCTCTGGTATTCCTGGTATCTCTGGTATTCCTGGTACCTCTGGTATTCCTGGTATCCCTGGTATCCCTGGTATTCCTGGTATTCCTGGTATCCCTGGTATTCCTGGTATTCCTGGTATTCCTGGTATCCCTGGTATTCCTGGTATCCCTGGTATCTCTGGTATTCCTGGTATTCCTGGTCTTCCTGGTATTCCTGGTATCCCTGGTATTCCTGGTATCCCTGGTATTCCTGGTATCTCTGGTATTCCTGGTATCGCTGGTATTCCTGGTATTCCTGGTATTCCTGGTATCTCTGGTATTCCTGGTATACCTGGTATTCCTGGTATTCCTGGTATCCCTGGTATCCCTGGTATTCCTGGTATCTCTGGTATTCCTGGTATTCCAGGTATCTCTGGTATTCCTGGTATCTCTGGTATTCCTGGAATTCCTGGTATCCCTGGTATCCCTGGTACTTCTGGTATTCCTGGTATCCCTGGTATTCCTGGTATTCCTGGTTTTCCTGGTATCCCTGGTATTCCTGGTATTCCTGGTATCTCTGGTATCCCTGGTATCTCTGGTATCCCTGGTATTCCTGGTATTCCCGGTATTCCTGGTATCCCTGGTATTCCTGGTATTCCTGGTATTCCTGGTATCTCTGGTATTCCTGGTATTCCTGGTATCTCTGGTATTCCTGGTATTCCTGGTATCTCTGGTATTCCTGGTATTCCTGGTATTCCTGGTATCCCTGGTATTCCTGGTAATTCACCTTGTAAGGGTTAAAACAAGAATTATGGCAAATGTTTCAATGTCCATCTATTTTATCTTACAGTCATTAGTTAAAATTAATTGTTTTTTATGTTAATTATTTGACGTAGTTATCCTTGGTACTTCAGATATTCCTAGTAATTTATCTATATGGATTAATACAAGAACATTACCAGTTTTATCCCTCCATTTTAATTTATAGTCATTACTTCAAGTAAGTGTTTTGTTTTTAATATGTAATAGATGTTTTTGTTCACAGAACACTCACTCAGTTCTTCCTTAATTGGCCCTGGTATCTCTGGTATTCCTGGTATCTCTGGTACTCCTGGTATCCCTGGTATTCCTGGTATCCCTGGTATTCCTGGTATCCCTGGTATTCCTGGTATTCCTGGTATCCCTGGTATCCCTGGTATTCCTGGTCTTCCTGGTATTCCTGGTATTCCTGGTATCCCTGGTATTCCTGGTATCCCTGGTATTCCTGGTATCCCTGGTATTCCTGGTCTTCCTGGTATCCCTGGTATTCCTGGTATTCCTGGTATCCCTGGTATTCCTGGTATCCCTGGTATTCCTGGTATCCCTGGTATTCCTGGTCTTCCTGGTATTCCTGGTATTCCTGGTATCCCTGGTATCCCTGGTATTCCTGGTCTTCCTGGTATTCCTGGTATTCCTGGTATCCCTGGTATTCCTGGTATCCCTGGTATTCCTGGTATTCCTGGTATCCCTGGTATTCCTGGTACTCCTGGTATTCCTGGTATCCCTGGTATTCCTGGTATTCCTGGTATCCCTGGTATTCCTGGTATTCCTGGTATCCCTGGTATTCCGGGTCTTCCTGGTATCCCTGGTATTCCGGGTCTTCCTGGTATCCATGGTAATCTAACTGTGAATATTAAAACAAGAGCAAAAACAATTTTATCAATGTCCATCTATGTGAATTTAGCCATTATTTGAAGGAATTTATTTTATTTTTTTATGCAAAAGATGTTTTTGTTTTCTGAAGACGCACTTTGTAATTTTGCATCATATTAAAAATATATATATCAATTGAAAATGCGATTTAGCAGAAACAGATAATGAATTTTGGTCACGCGACAGGTATCGCAGCCAAAATAGTCATGTAGCCCTAGGCTTTGTATATTTTTTTTTTTGAGGGGGTACTTTTTTATTTTTGAAATCTTGACTCCGCTTGGTCCTTTGGTTTACATTTATAGCATTATTTTTTTTTCTGAAAAAAATCAAAGTGTACTCCATGTGGTCATATTGGTTTTGTTGTTCCAGACACTCACTCAATTCTTCCTTAATCATTTCTGGTATTTAGGATATCAGAGGTTTTCTGCCTTTTATTAATTCAATTAAAACATGAATATTTATAAAATATTTCATAATAAAGTTATTAAATATTTTAAGAATAATGTACATTTTTTTAAGGACTAGGGCAACTTTACTTGCATTTTTTCCCGTTTTTGGAGTAAACAATCAATTTTGCTTTTTTTAGCTTTGAAATTGTTGGTTTCAAAATGTATCACAGGGCATGGCAGAGTGCAAAATAATTATCAGCGAAGCTATCAGGGAGCTCTTCTCATAGCAAACTTTTTAACTCTTATCTCTCTTCTACTGAACTCATTTTAAACTGTCTTAAAATCAGGGTTATTATGTATGTAGTGTCAGTGTATAGGTAATACAGGAATCATTGGTGATATTGACACTATATACAGAGCCCCTATATATAGCATCACCAATGATCCCTGTACTACCGGTACAGTGACACTATAAACAGACCTCTGCGTATAGTGTACAGGTAATACAGGGATCATCAGTAACATTAAACACAGGAGCACTGTATATAGTGTAGGTGTACAGGTAATACAGTGATCACCAGTGAAATTAGTGAAATTATACACAGGAGTTCTGTATATAGTATCAGTGTATAGGTAATATAGTGATCACTGGTGATATTATATACAGGAGCTCTGTATATAGTGTCAGTGTACAGGTAATACAGTGATCATCGGTGACATTATACACAGGAGCTCTCTATATAATGTCAGTGTACAGGTAAGACAGTGATCGCCAGTGACATTATACAGAGGAGTTCTTCATATAGTGTATAGTGTACAGATAACATAGTGATCACTAGTGACATTATACACAGGATCTCTGTATATAATGTACAGGTCATAGAGTGATGACCAGTAACTTTACACTTTACACAGGACAGCCGTATATAATATATAGTCTACAAGTAATATAGGAATCACTGGTGACATTATACAGAGGAGCTTCATATGTAGTGGCAGAGTACAAGTAATACGAGTAGTCACCAGTGCCATTATTCGCAGGAACTCTGTATATAGTGTCAGTGTACAGGTAATATAGTGATCAATAGTGACATTACATACAGGCGCTCTATATATAATGTATAGTGTACAGGTAATACAGTGATTACCAGTGACATTATACACAGGAGCTCTGTATATAGTGTCAGTGTACAGGTAATACACTGATCACCAGTGACTTTATACACAAGAGCTCTGTATATAGTGTCAGTGTACAGGGAATACAGTGATCACCAGTAACATTATACTCAGCAGCTTTATATATAGTGCACAGGTAATGCACTGATCACCGGTGCATTATACACAGGCGCTCTATAAATAAAGTATAGTGTACATGTAATACAGTGATCACCAGTGACATTATAAACAGGAATGCTGTATATAGTGTCAGTGTACAGGTAATACAGTGATCACCAGTGACATTATACACAAGACCTCTGTATATAGTGTCAGTGTATAGGTAATACAGTGATCATCAGTGACATTATACACAGGAACTCTGTATATAGTGTCAGTGTTCCGGTAATACAGTGATAACCGGTGACATTGTGCACATGAGCTCTGTATATAGTGTCAGTGTACAGGTGATACAGGGATCACCGGTGACATTATACACAGGAACTCTCTATATAGTATATAGTGTGCAAGTAATACATTAATGACCGGTGACATTATATACAGGAGCTCTGTATATAGTGTATTTTGTACAGGTAATACAGTGATCATCGGTGACATTATACAAAAGAGCTCTGTATATGGTGCATACTGTGCAGGTAATACAGCAATCACCAGTGATTTTATATACAGGAGCTCTGTTTACAGTATTTAGTGTAGTGTACAGGTAATACAGTGATCACCAGTGACATTATGCACAGGAGTTTTGTATATAATGTCAATGTGCAGATAATACAGTGATCACCAGTAACATTATACACAGGAGCTCTGTATATAGTGTATAGTGTACAGGTGATACAGTGATCACCAGTGGCGTTATACACAAGAGCACTGTACATAGTTTCAGTTTACAGGTAACACAGTGATTACCGGTGACATTATACACAGTAGAACAAGGATAATGGTGTGCACTCTGGTCAAGGACACGGAGGTGCTGGTAAAACAGACCGTGTGGTCAAGTCAATAGTAAAAAAAAAAATACCGCACACTCGAAACTGGTATGATGCAAAAAGGTATATGCCAGATTTATTCACGAAAACAAGTCAACAATTGCCACTGTGATAATTTGTAGATAGAAACCCAACGTTTCGACCCTCTCGGGTCTTATTCATGGGGTTACTTAACTCTTTTGATACACAGACATAGGAGTGGCAGTGATAGAAGGCAAGACAATGGTCCAGGTGGAGGGGTCCAGTTTAGGGTGAGCCGCAGCATATAAAGAAGTCCTTATAATGGGTCCAGTGAATGCTCCTGTGGCATAAATAGAGGTATCCTGCTTAGGGTGGGCCACAGCATGTGGAGCTGTCCTGCTCTGTACTGTGTCCGGGGGTCAGCGGCGCATCCCGCGCCCAGCTGTGCTGTCCTGGATTGACCTCTATTTATGCCACAGGAGCATTCACTGGACCCATTATAAGGACTTCTTTATGTGCTGCGGCTCACCCTAAACTGGACCCCTCTACCTACACCACAGGAGCAATTATTGGACCCACTATAAGGTTATGCCTTAAAATGACCATTGTCTTGCCTTTTATCACTGCCACTCCTATGTCTGTGTATCAAAAGAGTTAAGTAACCCCATGAATAAGACCCGGGAGGGTCGAAACGTCGGGTTTCTATCTACAAATTATCACAGTGGCAATTGTTGACTTGTTTTCGTGAATAAATCTGGCATATACCTTTTTGCATCATACCAGTTTCGAGTGTGCGGTATTTTTTCTTCTACTATTATACACAGTAGCTCTGTACTGTATATAGTGTATAGTATACAGGTAATACCGTTATCCCTAGTAAAATTGTACACAGGAACTCTGTAAGATTATACACAGTAGCTCTGTATATAGTGTGAGTGTACAGATAATATAGTGATCACCAGTAACATTATAAACAGGAGCTCTGCATATAGTGTATAGTGTACAGGTGATACAGTGATCACCAGTGACATTATACACAAGAGCTCTGTATAGAGTATCAGTGCACAGGTAATACAGTGATCACCAGTAACATTATACACAGGAGCTCTGTATATAGTGTACAGGTAATACAGTGATCACCAGTGAAATTATACATATGAGCTCTGTATATAATGTCAGTGTACAGGTAATACAGTGATCACTGGTGACATTATACAAAGGCGCTCTATATATAATGTATAGAGAAAAAGGAAATACAGTGATCACCAGTAACATTATACATAGGAGCACTGTATATAGTGTCAGTGTACAGATAATACAGTGAGCACCAGTGACATTATACACAGGAAATCTGTATATAGCATATAGTGTACAGGTGATACAGTGATCACCAGTAACATTATACACAGGAGCTCTGTATATAGTGTATAGGTGATATAGTTATCACCAGTGACATTATACACAAGAGCTCTGAATATAGTGTCAGTGTACAAGTAATACCGTGATCACCAGTAACAGTATACATAGGAGCTCTGTATATAGTATCAGTGCACTGGTAATACAGTGATCACCAGTAACATTATACATAGGAGCTCTGTATATAGTGTCAGTGTACAAGTAATACCGTGATCACCAGTAACATTATACAAGGGAGCTCTGTATATAGTGTACAGGTTATACAGTGATCACCAGTGACGTAATACACATGAGCTCTGTATATAGTGTCAGTGTACAGGTAATACAGTGATAACTTGTGACATTAGACACAGGCGTTCTATATATAATGTATAGTGTACATGTAATACAGTGATCACCAGTGACATTATATACAGGAGTTCTGCATATAGTGTCAGTGTACGGGTAATACAGTGATCACCAGAGACTTTATACACAAGAGCTCTGTATATAGAGTCAGTGTACAGGAAATACAGTGATCACAGTAACATTATACACAACAGCTCTTTATATAGTGCACAGGTAATGCAGTGATCACCAGTGACACTACACACAGGTGCTCTATATATAATGTATAGTGTACATGTAATACAGTGATCACCAGTGACATTATACACAGGAGCTCTGTATATAGTATCAGTGCACAGGTAGTACAGTGATCATCAGTAACATTATCCCCTTTACCCCCAAGGGTGGTTTGCACGTTAATGACCAGGCCAATTTTTACAATTCTGACCACTGTCCCTTTATGAGGTTATAACTCCGAAACGCTTCAACGGATCCTGGTGATTCTGACATTGTTTTCTCGTGACATATTGTACTTCATGATAGTGGTAAAATTTCTTTGATAGTACCTGCGTTTATTTGTGAAAAAAACGGAAATTTGGCGAAAATTTTGAAAATTTCGCAATTTTCAAACTTTGAATTTTTATGCAATTAAATCACAGAGATATGTCACACAAAATACTTAATAAGTAACATTTCCCACATGTCTCCTTTACATCAGCATAATTTTGGAACCAATTTTTTTTTTTGTTAGGGAGTTATAAGGGTTAAAAGTTGACCAGCAATTTCTCATTTTTACAACACCATTTTTTTTTAGGGACCACGTCTCATTTGAAGTCATTTTGAGGGGTCTATATGATAGAAAATGCCCAAGTGTGACACCATTCTAAAAACTGCACCCCTCAAGGTGCTCAAAACCACATTCAAGAAGTTTATTAACCCTTCAGGTGTTTAATAGGAATTTTTGGAATGTTTAAATAAAAATGAACATTTAACTTTTTTACACAAAAAATTTACTTCAGCTCCAATTTGTTTTATTTTACCAAGGGTAACAGGAGAAATTGGATCCAAAAAGTTGTTGTCCAATTTGTCCTGAGTACGCTGATACCCCATATGTGGCAGTAAACCACTGTTTGGGCGCATGGGAGAGCTCGGAAGGGAAGGAGCGCTATTTGACTTTTCAATGCAAAATTGACAGGAATTGAGATGGGACGCCATGTTGCGTTTGGAGAGCCACTGATGTGCCTAAACATTGAAACCCCCCACAAGTGACACCATTTTGGAAAGTAGACCCCCTAAGGAACTTATCTGGATGTGTGGTGAGCACTTTGACCCACCAAGTGCTTCACAGAAGTTTATAATGCAGAACCGTAAAAATAAAAAATCATATTTTTTCACAAAAATTATATTTTTGCCCCCAATTTTTTATTTTTCCAAGGGTAAGAGAAGACATTGGACCTCAAAAGTTGTTGTCCAATTTGTCCTGAGTACGCTGATACCCCATATGTGGCAGTAAACCACTGTTTGGGCACATGGGAGAGCTCGGAAGGGAAGGAGCGCAGTTTGACTTTTCAATGCAAAATTGACAGAAATTGAGATGGGACGCCATGTTGCGTTTGGAGAGCCACTGATGTGCCTAAACATTGAAACCTCCCACAAGTGACACCATTTTGGAAAGTAGACCCCCTAAGGAACTTATCTGGATGTGTGGTGAGCACTTTGACCCACCAAGGGCTTCACAGAAGTTTATAATGCAGAGCCATAAAAATAAAACAAAATTTTTTTCCCACAAAAATTATTTTTTAGCCCCCAGTTTTGTATTTTCCCTAGGGTAACAGGAGAAATTGGACCCCAAAAGTTGTTGTCCAATTTGTCCTGAGTACGCTGATACCCCATATGTGGGGGGGAACCACCGTTTGGGCGCATGGGAGGGTTCGGAAGGGAAGGAGCGCCATTTGGAATGCAGACTTAGATGGATTGGTCTGCAGGCGTCACATTGCGTTTGCAGAGCCCCTAATGTACCTAAACAGTAGAAACCCCCCACAAGTGACACCATTTTGGAAAGTAGACCCCCTAAGGAACTCATCTTGATGTGTTGTGAGAGCTTTGAACCCCCAAGTATTTCACTACAGTTTATAACGCAGAGCCATGCAAATAAAAAATATTTTTTTTTCCACAAAAATTATATTTTAGCCCCCAGTTTTGTATTTTTCCAAGGTTAGCAGGAGAAATTGGACCCTAAATGTTGTTGTCCAATTTGTCCTGAGTACGCTGATACCCGATATGTGGGGGGGAACCACCGTTTGGGCGCATGGGAGGGCTCGGAAGGGAAGGAGCATCATTTGGAATGCAGACTTAGATGGATTGGTCTGCAGGCGTCACATTGCGTTTGCAGAGCCCCTAATGTACCTAAACAGTAGAAACCCCCCACAAGTGACCCCATATTGGAAACTAGACCCCTCAATGAACTTATCTAGATGTGTTGTGAGAACTTTGAACCCCCAAGTGTTTCACTACAGTTTATAACGCAGAGCCGTGAAAATAAAAAATCTTTTTGTTTTCCCACAAAAATTATTTTTTAGCCCCCAGTTTTGCATTTTCCCAAGGGTAACAGGAGAAATTGGTCCACAAAAGTTGTTGTCCAATTTGTCCTGAGTACGCTGATACCCCATATGTTGGGGTAAACCCCTGTTTGGGCACACAGGAGAGCTCGGAAGGGAAGGAGCACTGTTTTACTTTTTCAACGCAGAATTGGCTGGAATTGAGATCGGACGCCATGTCGTGTTTGGAGAGCCCCTGATGTGCCGAAACAGTGGAAACCCCCCAATTATAACTGAAACCCTAATCTAAACACACCCCTAACCCTAATTCCAACGGTAACCCTAACCACACCTCTAACCCAGACACACCCCTAACCCTAATCCCAACCCTATTCTCAACTGTAAATGTAATCTAAACCCTAACCCTAACTGTAGCCCCAACCCTAACCCTAGCCCTAACCCTAGCCCTAACCCTAGCCCTAACCCTAACCCTAACCCTAGCCCTAGCCCTAACCCTAGCCCTAGCCCTAGCCCTAACCCTAACCCTAGCCCTAGCCCTAACCCTAGCCCTAACCCTAACCCTAGCCCTAACCCTAACCCTAGCCCTAACCCTAGCCCTAACCCTAGCCCTAACCCTAACCATAGCCCTAGCCCTAACCCTAGCCCTAACCCTAACCCTAGCCCTAACCCTAGCCCTAGCCCTAACCCTAGCCCTAGCCCTAACCCTAGCCCTAACCCTAGCCCTAACCCTAGCCCTAACCCTAGCCCTAACCCTAGCCCTAGCCCTAACCCTAGCCCTAACCCTAGCCCTAATGGGAAAATGGAAATAAATACATTTTTTTTTATTTTTCCCTAACTAAGGGGGTGATGAAGGGGGGTTTGATTTACTTTTATAGCGAGTTTTTTAGCGGATTTTTATGATTGGCAGCCGTCACACACTGAAAGACCCTTTTTATTGCAAAAAATATTTTTTGCAATACCACATTTTGAGAGCTATAATTTTTCCATATTTTGGTACACAGAGTCATGTGAGGTCTTGTTTTTTGCGGGACGAGTTGACGTTTTTATTGAAAACATTTTTGGGCACGTGACATTTTTTTATCGCTTTTTATTCCGATTTTTGTGAGGAAGAATGACCAAAAGCCAGCTATTCATGAATTTCTATTGGGGGAGGCGTTTATACCGTTCCGCGTTTGGTAAAATTGATAAATCAGTTTTATTCTTCGGGTCAGTACGATTACAGCGATACCTCATTTATATCATTTTTTTATGGTTTGGTGCTTTTATACGATAAAAACTATTTTACAGAAAAAATAATTATTTTTGCATCACTTTATTCTCAGGACTATAACTTTTTTATTTTTTTGCTCATGATGCTGTATGGCGGCTCTTTTTTTGCGGGACAATATGACGCTTTCAGCGGTACCATGGTTATTTATATCTGTCCTTTTGATCGCGTGTTATTCCACTTTTTGTTCGGCAGTATGATAATAAAGCGTTGTTTTTTGCCTCGTTTTTTTTTTTTTTTTCTTACGGTGTTTACTGAAGGGGTTAACTAGTGGGACAGTTTTATAGGTCGGGTCGTTACGGACGCGGCGATACTAAATATGTGTACTTTTATTGGTTTTTTTTTTTTATTTAGATGAAGAAATGTATTTATGGGAATAATATTTTTTTTTTTTTTTCATTATTTTGGAATATTTTTTTTTATTTTTTTTACACATTTGGAAATTTTTTTTTTTACTTTTTTACTTTGTCCCAGGGGGGGACATCACAGATCAGTGATCTGACAGTGTGCACAGCACTCTGTCAGATCACTGATCTGACATGCAGCGCTGCAGCCTTCACAGTGCCTGCTCTAAGCAGGCTCTGTGAAGCCACCTCCCTCCCTGCAGGACCCGGATCCGCGGCCATCTTGGATCCGGGGCTCGAGCAGGGAGGGAGGTGAGGAGACCCTCGCAGCAACGCGATCACATCGCGTTGCTGCGGGGGGCTCAGGGAAGCCCGCAGGGAGCCCCCTCCCTACGCGGTGCTTCCCTGCACCGCCGGCACATCGCGATCATCTTTGATCGCGGTGTGCCAGGGGTTAATGTGCCGGGGGCGGTCCGTGACCGCTCCTGGCACATAGTGCCGGATGTCAGCTGCGATAAGCAGCTGACACCCGGCCGCGATCGGCCGCGCTCCCCCCGTGAGCGCGGCCGATCGGCTATGACGTACTATCCCGTCCAGGGTCAGATAAGCCCAGGGCACCTCAACGGGATAGTACGTCTAAGGTCACAGAGGGGTTATACACAGGAGCTCTGTATATAGTGTCAGTGTACAGTAATACCATTGTCACCAGTAACATTATACAAGGGAGCTCTGTATATAGTGTACAGGTAATACAGTGATCACCAGTGATGTTATACACAAGAGCTCTGTATATAGTGTCAGTATACAGGAAATACAGTGATCACAGTAACATTATACACAACAGCTCTCTATATAGTGCACAGGTAATGCAGTGATCACCAGTGACATTACACACAGGAGCTCTCTATATAGTGTATAGTGTACAAGTAATATAGTAATGACCGGTGACATTATATACAGGAGATCTATATATAGTGTATTTTGTACAGGTAATGCAGTGATCATCGATGATATTATACAAAAGAGATCTGTATATGGTGCATACTGTGCAGGTAATACAGCAATCACCAGTGATTTTATATACAGGAGCTCTGTTTACAGTATATAGTGTAGTGTACAGGTAATACAGTGATCACCAGTGGCATTATACACAGGAGCTCTGTATATAGTGTATAGTGTACAGATAATACATTGATCACCAGTGACGTTATACACAGGAGCTCTGTATATAGTGTATAGTGTACAGATAATACATTGATCACCAGTGGCGTTATACCCAGGAGCTCTGTACATAGTTTCAGTTTACAGGTAGCACAGTGATTACCAGGGACATTATACACAGTAGCTCTGTATATAGTGTCAGTGCACAGGTAATACAGTGATCACCAGTAACATTATACACAGGATCTCTGTATATAATGTACAGGTCATAGAGTGATCACCAGTGACTTTACACTTTACACAGGACCTCCGTATATAGTGTATAGTGTACAAGTAATATAGGAATCACTGGTGACATTATACAGAGGAGCTTCATATATAGTGGCAGAGTACAAGTAATACGGGTAGTCACCAGTGCCATTATTCACAGGAGCTCTGTATATAGTGTCAGTATACAGGTAATATAGTAATCAATAGTGACATTACATACAGGCGCTCTATATATAATGTATAGTGTACAGGTAATACAGTGATTACCAGTGACATTATACACAGGAGTGCTGTATATAGTGTCAGTGTACAGGTGATACAGTGATCACCAGTGACATTAACCACAAGAGCTCTGTATATAGTGTCAGTGTATAGGTAATAAAGTGATCATCAGTGACATTGTACACAGGAACTCTGTATATAGTGTCAGTGTTCACGTAATACAGTGATAACCGGTGACATTGTGCACATGAGCTCTGTATATAGTGTCAGTGTACAGGTGATACAGGGATCCCCAGTGACATTATACACAGGAGCTCTCTATATAGTATATAGTGTGCAAGTAATACATTAATGACCGGTGACATTATATACAGGAGCTCTGTATATAGTGTATTTTGTACAAGTAATACAGTGATCATCGGTGACATTATACAAAAGAGCTCTGTATATGGTGCATACTGTGCAGGTAATAAAGCAATCACCAGTGATTTTATATACAGGAGCTCTGTTTACAGTATATAGTGTAGTGTACAGGTAATACAGTGATCACCAGTGACATTATGCACAGGAGTTTTGTATATAATGTCAATGTGCAGATTATACAGTGATCACCAGTAACATTATACACAGTAGCTCTGTATATAGTGTATAGTGTACAGGTGATACATTGATCACCAGTGGCATTATACACAGGAGCTCTGTAGATAGTTTCAGTTTATAGGTAACACAGTGTTTACCAGTGACATTATACACAGTAGCTCTGGACTGTATATAGTGTATAGTATACAGGTAATACCGTTATCCCTAGTAAAATTGTACACAGGAACTCTGTAACATTATACACAGTAGCTCTGTATATAGTGTCGGTGCACAAATAATACAGTGATCACCAGTAAAATTATACACAGGAGCTCTGCATACAGTGTATAGTGTACAGGTGATACAGTGATCACCAGTGACATTATACACAAGAGCTCTGTATATAGTGTCAGTGTACAGATAATACAGTGATCACCAGTACCATTATACACAGGAGCTCTGTATATAGTGTACAGGTAATACAGTGATCACCAGTAACATTATACACATGAGCTCTGTATAGTGTCAGTGTGCAGGTAATACAGTGATCACTGGTGACATTGTACAAAGGCGCTTTATATATAATGTATAGAGAAAAGGGAAATACAGTGATCACCAGAAACATTATACACAGGAGCGCTGTATATAGTGTCAGTGTACAGGTAATATGTGATCACTAGTGACATTATACACAAGAGCGCTGTATATAGTGTCAGTGTACAGATAATACAGTGATCACCAGTTACATTATACACAGGAGCTCTGTATATAGTATATAGTGTACAGGTGATACAGTGATCGCCAGTGACATTATACACAAGAGCTCTGTATAGAGTATCAGTGCACAGGTAATACAGTGATCACCAGTAACATTATACACAGGAGCTCTGTATATAGTGTACAGGTAATACAGTGATCACCAGTAACATTATACACATGAGCTCTGTATAGTGTCAGTGTGCAGGTAATACAGTGATCACTGGTGACATTGTACAAAGGCGCTTTATATATAATGTATAGAGAAAAGGGAAATACAGTGATCACCAGAAACATTATACACAGGAGCGCTGTATATAGTGTCAGTGTACAGATAATACAGTAATCACCAGTTACATTATACACAGGAGCTCTGTATAAAGTATATAGTGTACAGGTGATACAGTGATCGCCAGTGACATTATACACAAGAGCTCTGTATAGAGTATCAGTGCACAGGTAATACAGTGATCACCAGTAACATTATACACAGGAGCTCTGTATATAGTGTACAGGTAATACAGTGATCACCAGTAACATTATACACAAAAGCTCTGTATATAGTGTCAGTGTACAGGTAATACAGTGATCACTGGTGACATTGTACAAAGGCGCTTTATATATAATGTATAGAGAAAAAGGAAATACAGTGATCACCAGTAACATTATACACAGGAGCACTGTATATAGTGTCAGTGTACAGGTAATATGTGATCACTAGTGACATTATACACAAGAGCTCTGTATATAGTGTCAGTGTACAGGTAATACAGTGATCACCAGTGACATTATACACAGAAAATCTGTATATAGTATATAGTGTACAGGTGATGCAGTGATCGCCAGTGACATTATACACAAGAGCTCTGTATAGAGTATCAGTGCACAGGTAATACAGTGATCACCAGTAACATTATACACAGGTGCTCTATATATAATGTATAGTGTACATGTAATACAGTGATCACCAGTGACATTATACACAGGAGCTCTGTATATAGTATCAGTGCACAGGTAATACAGTGATCACAAGTAACATTATACACAGGAGCTCTGTATATAGTGTACAGGTGATATAGTGATCACCAGTGACATTATACACAAGAGCTCTGAATATAGTGTCAGTGTACAGATAATACTGTGATCACCAGTGACATTATACACAGGAGCTCTGTATAGAGTATCAGTGCACAGGTAATACAGTGATCACCAGTAACATTATACACAGGTGCTCTATACATAATGTATAGTGTACATGTAATACAGTGATCACCAGTGACATTATACACAGGAGCTCTGTATATAGTATCAGTGCACAGGTAATACAGTGATCACAAGTAACATTATACACAGGAGCTCTGCATATAGTGTCAGTGTACATGTAATACCGTGATCACCAGTAACATTATACAAGGGAGCTCTGTATATAGTGTACAGGTAATACAGTGATCACCAGTGACGTTATACACATGAGCTCTGTATATAGTGTCAGTATACAGGTACTACAGTGATCACTGGTGACATTATACACAGGCGCTCTATATATAATGTATAGTGTACATGTAATACAGTGATCACCAGTGACGTTATACACAGGAGCTCTGTATATAGTGTCAGTGTACGGGTAATACAGTGATCACCAGAGACTTTATACACAAGAGCTCTGTATATAGTGTCAGTGTACAGGAAATACAGTGATCACAGTAACATTATACACAACATCTCTGTATATAGTGCACAGGTAATGCAGTGATCATCAGTGACATTACACACAGGTGCTCTATATATAATGTATAGTGTACATGTCATATAGTGTACAGGTAATACAGGGATCACTGGTGACATTACACACAGGAGCTCTCTATATAGTGTATAGTGTGCAAGTAGTACATTAATGACCAGTGACATTATATACAGGAGATCTATATATAGTGTTATTTTGTACAGGTAATACAGTGATCATCGATGACATTATACAAAAGAGCTCTGTATATGGTGCATACTGTGCAGGTAATACAGCAATCACCAGTGATTTTATATACATGAGCTCTGTTTACAGTATATAGTGTAGTGTACAGGTAATACAGTGATCACCAGTGACATTATGCACCGGAGCTCTGTATATAGTGTACAGTGTACAGATAATACATTGATCATCAGAGGCATTATAACCAGGAGCTCTGTATGTAGTGTATAGTGTACAGATAATACGTTGATCACCAGTGGCATTATACACAGGAGCTCTGTACATAGTTTCAGTTTACAGGTAACACAGTAATTACCAGTGACATTATACACAGTAGCTTTGCATATAGTGTACAGTGTACAGAAAATACATTGATCACCAGTGGCATTATACACAGGAGCTCTGTATATAGTGTATAGTGTACAGATAATACATTGATCACCAGTGGCATTATACACAGGAGCTCTGTATATAGTGTATAGTGTACAGATAATACATTGATCACCAGTGGCATTATACACAGGAGCTCTGTACATAGTTTCAGTTTACAGGTAACACAGTGATTACCAGTGATATTATACACAGTAGCTCTGTATATAGTGTATAGTGTTCAGGTAATACAGTGATCACCAGTGACATTATACACAAGAACTATGCATAGAGTGTCAGTGTACAGGTAATACAGTGAACACCAGTAACATTATACACAGGAGCTCTGTATATAGTGTCAGTGAACAAGTAATACAGTGATCACCAGTGACATTATACACAGGAGCTCTGTATATACTGTCAGTGTACAGGTAATACAGTGATCACCAGTTACATTATACACAGGAGCTCTGTATATAGTAATAGTGTCAGTGTACAGGTAATCCATAATGTCCAAGATAATTTACCTGTTAGAAGAAAAACAAGATCATTGAAGGAATTGTCCTATCAATGGACAGGTGCAGGAGTTCACTTTGTCTTGAAATAAAATGACTATATTTATCAAAATTTCATTTAATTTTATTATTTTACAACAAAAAATATAGTTTTGAACAAAGCTTTGTAGATTTGTTTGTTCAAGAAACTCATGCAATTCTTTCTCCATCATTATTCCTGCCTCCAATATTTTACTTAATCTCTTTATTGAAATGTAACTAAACTTTGGAACATTTTTATATACTTTGTAAAATCACTGCAGGAACTTCTAAACAGTCTTTTCAGTGATTCTTGGAGGTCTAAGGCCTCAGACCCCGAGCGACAAAATATAAAAAATTCCCCATGGTGTTTTTACGCTTTAAATGAAACAAGAAACAATTTTAATCTCATCTAATCCATCAATTTTGGAATGAAACCTTTATTGTTACCGGATGTATTTATTAAAGTAGTAGAAAATAAATATTTTTGTTAAATAAAACACTCACTCTTATTTTCAGGAAACATCGAAGGCTTTTCTGGAAATCCAACTATAAAAGTTAAAGATAATGAATTCATCAGCTTTCGGCTTTATCACAGATATATTGAGTCATTGGAGCTCGCTGGGTTCCTGCACGGCAATACAAGCTGTAGCAGATGTCGGCATGCAACTCACTGGCAGTCACTAGCAGTAGCAGTACATGGCACTGACATCATGCCCTGCCCGTTGCTTTAAGCTGAAGTCAACTATAGAAGAGAATGCTGCCCGTCGCGGGAGCGGATAAAGATGAATTTATATTTGTTATACGTGAAAGAAAAACGGTAAATTGGAGACATACTGTATATACAAGGATGGGGGACATATATACCAGGATGGGAGACATATATACCAGGATGGGAGACATATATACCAGAATGGGAGACATATATACCGGGATGGGAGACATATATACCAGGATGCGAGACATATATACCAGGATGGGAGACATATATACCAGGATGGGAGACATATATACCGGGATGGGAGACATATATACCAGGATAGGAGACATATATATCAGGATGGGAGACATATATACCAGGATGGGAGACATATATACCAGGATGGGAGACATATATACCAAGATGGGGGACATATATACCAGGTTGGGAGACATATATACCGGAATGGGAGACATATATACCAGGATGGGAGACATACAGCTCTGGCAAAAATTAAGAGACCACCACATCAAAACCCTGTCATGGGCAGCCCAATCTCCAGACCTGAACCCCATTGAAAATCACTGGAATGTAATCAAGAGGATGATGGATAGTCACAATCCATCAAACAAAGAAGAACTGCTTAAATTTTTGCGCCAGAAGCAGTGTGAAAGAGTAGTGATTAAAAATCATGGTTATTCCACAAAATATTGATTTCTGAACTCTTCCTGAGTTAAAACATTAGTATTGTTATTTCTAAATGATTATGAACTTGTTTTTTTGCAATATTTGAGCTCTGAAAGCCCCGGGTTTTTATTTAATTTTGACCATTTTTCTTCGTCAGAACAAAAATACAAAAATTATTGCTTGGAAATTCAGAGACATGTTGTCAGTAGTTTATAGAATAAAAGAACAATTTACATTTTACTTCAAAACATACCTATAAAGAGAAAAATCAGACAAACTGAACATTTTGCAGTGGCTCAGGTCCAAATTTTGCACCAGGGCCCATCGGATTCTAGATACAGCACTAGGGATAGAATCTTACAAATCAAAATTCTACCCCCCCCCCTCAGGAAAAAAAAAATTACAAATAAAATTGTTATCAATATTGATATGGAATGAGTACATGATTATGAATCTTTCCTCTTTGTTAACTTTGTTAATGATTTTGTTTTTGTTTCTTCTTTTTCTGCTATTATTTTTTTTCTTTCATCACACATCTCTGTCTTTTATATGTAATATGTTGTTTCCATTGACATTAGCAGGAATTCTTTCACACGTCATTAGTATTAAACTCAGATCATTGACATTGCAGAAGTCTAATACACATGAACTTACGCCATTCTCTCAGGATCCAGATCGGATTCTTCCTCAGTCCAAAAAAATCTCCTATTTTAAACAAAAATTAAAAGAAAAAATATTAATTTTTTTAAGAAAAAAAAATATATAACAAACTTTTTAAAATTTTGAAGAATTAAAAATTGTGAATGAAATCTCAAATGGCAGCACACTAACAGTACATGGCAGAATTTCTTAGATTACTTTTATAGTATTTTACATTAATAATTTAATGTTAACTTTACAGAATACGTTTTTTCCCCTCTGCAGGCTTTAGTGACTAGAGAGAGCCAAGGTTTCTTTCTACATTCTCTACCTTTCTTCTTTCAGATCAACTTTGTGTAGACTGCTAAAGTCACGTTTTACTTATTACTTGGACTGTTATTCCTCACTGCAGACAGAACTGTAGACAGATTTGAGCAACGTTTTAAGAGTGAATGATCACAGTACAAGAGAAAAGGTTGAGGAAAAGGCTTTTTTTTACAGAAACAAGTATATCAAAGTTTGTTATGTTCAGTTCTACCGTTAATACATATAAAGCAAATTAAAAGTATAATTACTCTTTAAACTCACCTTTTAGGTCATTAAAGTTTATATCAAATCCTTGGAAAGTGACACATTTGCCTGAAACACATCAAATAAAATTATGTAAAAAAATCCTGATTTTTGTATATAACTCAAAATCAGTACAGAATCAGTAATGTAATGTATGTACACAGTGACTGCACCAGCAGAATAGTGAGTGCAGCTCTGGAGTATAATACAGGATGTAACTCAGGATCAGTAATGTAATGTATGTACACAGTGACTGCACCAGCAGAATAGTGAGTGCAGCTCTGGAGTATAATACAGGATATAACTCAGGATCAGTAATGTAATGTATGTACACAGTGACTGCACCAGCAGAATAGTGAGTGCAGCTCTGGGGTATAATACAGGATGTAACTCAGGATCAGTAATGTAATGTATGTACACAGTGACTGCACCAGCAGAATAGTGAGTGCAGCTCTGGGGTATAATACAGGATGTAACTCAGGATCAGTAATGTAATGTACGTGCACAGTGACTGCACCAGCAGAATAGTGAGTGCAGCTCTGGGGTATAATACAGGATGTAACTCAGGATCAGTGATGTATGTACACAATGACTGCAGCAGCAGAATAGTGAGTGCAGCTCTGGGGTATAATACAGGAGGTAACTCAGGATCAGTAATGTAATGTATGTACACAGTGACTGCACCAGCAGAATAGTGAGTGCAGCTCTGGGGTATAATACAGGATGTAACTCAGGATCAGTAATGTAATGTATGTACACAGTGACTGCACCAGCAGAATAGTGAGTGCAGCTCTGGGGTATAATGCAGGATGTAACTCAGGATCAGTAATGTAATGTATGTACACAGTGACTGCACCAGCAGAATAGTGAGTGCAGCTCTGGGGTATAATACAGGATGTAACTCAGGATCAGTAATGCAATGTATGTACACGGTGACTGCACCAGCAGAATAGTGAGTGCAGCTCTGGAGGATAATACAAGATGTAACTCAGGATCAGTAAGGTAATGTATGTACACAGTGACTTCACCAGCAGAATAGTGAGTGCAGCTCTGGAGTATAATACAGGATGTAACTCAGGATCAGTAATGTAATGTATGTACACAGTGACTGCACCAGCAGAATAGTGAGTGCAGCTCTGGAGTATAATACAGGAGGTAACTCAGGATCAGTAGTGTAATGTATGTACACAGTGACTGCACCAGCAGAATAGTGAGTGCAGCTCTGGAGTATAATACAGGAGGTAACTCAGGATCAGTAATGTATTGTATGTACACAGTGACTGCACCAGCAGAATAGTGAGTGCAGCTCTGGGGTATAATACAGGATGTAACTCAGGATCAGTAATGTAATGTATGTACACAGTGACTGCACCAGCAGAATAGTGAGTGCAGCTCTGGAGGATAATACAAGATGTAACTCAGGATCAGTAATGTAATGTAACAAAGCACTCATTTATACTTCAGGCTTTTTCTCAGGATGATGGCAAAGCATAATATAGAGAACATCATCATGATCACCATTCCTTCAGGCTCTGCATAAGACAGCGTATCCAGGGTCGGACTGGCCCACTGGGAAACCGTAGAAACCTCTGATGGGCCTGCCCAGCACCACAACTCTTGCCTCCTTCATTTGGCTCTTCTGCCCTATATTCTGATCACATTATTCTATCCCAATGCTGGTGGGTTGTCTGCACTGCTCAGCAACTAGTGATGTGAGGTGAGCGCTTTCTCATCACCTGCTGCTGCTTCTATTGATCTCAGTGCGCTCACCGCTCTCTCGGCTTCACAGTGCTCGATGAGATCAATAGAAGCCACAGCAGCAGGTGATGATAAACTGCTCACCTCTCATCACTAGTTGCTGAACAGTACAGACTACCACCGGCACCGGGTATAGAACAAAGCACTCAAAGCACAGCCGGCTCCATCACAGACTGAGACTGCGCACACAGCATGGGGCGTCTAGAACTTTTGGAGGGAATGATGTCACTGAAAGGGGCGGGGCCTCCATCAGTCCAGTGAAGACCCGATAGCAGGAAGCTGTGCTGTGCTCGCTCAGGCTGCTGGAAAGGAGAGGAGGGAAATGACAGGCTGTATCATGGAGCTGTGGGAGGAGGAGAGGACTGAGGGGCTGCACCATGGAGCTATGTGAGAAGAGGACTGAGGTGCTGCACCTTGGAGCCATGTGAGAAGAGGACTGAGGTGCTGCACCATGGAGCTGTGTAAGGAGAGGATTGAGGGGTCCATCATGGAGCCGTGTGAGGAGATGGCTGAGGGGCTGCACTATGGAACTGTGTGAGAAGAGGACTGAGGGTCTGCACCATGGAGCCATGTGAGGAGAGGACTGCGGGGCAGCACCAAGGAGCCATGTGAGGAGAGGATTGAAGGTACCACCATGGAGCTGTGTGAGAAGAGGACTGAGGGGCCCACAATGAAGCCATGTGAGGAGAAGACTGAGGTGCTGCACTATGGAGTTGTGTGAGGAGAGGACTGAGGGGCTGCACCATGGAGCTGTGTGAGGAGAGGACCGAGGGGCTGCACCATGGAGCCGTGTGAGGAGAGGACTGAGGGGCCCACCATAGAGCCGTGTGAGGAGAGGACTGAGGGGCTGCACCATGGAGCTGTGTGAGGAGAGGACTGAAGGGCTGCACCATGGAGCCGTGTGAGGAGAGGACTGAGGGGCCCACCATGGAGCCGTGTGAGGAGAGGACTGAGGGGCTGCACCATGGAGCCATGTGAGGAGAGGACTGAGGGGCCCATCATGGAGCCGTGTGAGAAGACTGAGGGGCTGCACTATGGAGCTGTGTGAGGAGAGGACTGAAGAGCTGCACCATGGAGCCGTGTGAGGAGAAGACTGAGGGGCTGCACCATGGAGCTGTGTGAGGAGAGGACTGAGGAGCTGCACCATGGAGCTGTGTGAGGAGAGGACTGAGGGGCTGCACTATGGAGCTGTGTGAGGAGAGGACTGAGGGGCTGCACCATGGAGCTGTGTGAGGAGAGGACTGAGGAGCTGCACCATGGAGCTGTGTGAGGAGAGGACTGAGGGGCTGCACTATGGAGTTGTGTGAAGAGAGGACTGAAGAGCTGCACCATGGAGCCGTGTGAGGAGAAGACTGAGGGGCTGCACTATGGAGCTGTGTGAGGAGAGGACTGAAGAGCTGCACCATGGAGCCGTGTGAGGAGAAGACTGAGGGGTTGCACCATGGAGCTGTGTGAGGAGAGGACTGAGGAGCTGCACCATGGAGCTGTGTGAGGAGAGGACTGAGGGGCTGCACTATGGAGCTGCGTGAGGAGAGGACTGAAGAGCTGCACCATGGAGCCGTGTGAGGAGAAGACTGAGGGGCTGCACCATGGAGCTGTGTGAGGAGTGGACTGAGGAGCTGCACCATGGAGCCGTGTGAGGAGAAGACTGAGGGGCTGCACCATGGAGCTGTGTGAGGAGAGGACTGAGGAGCTGCACTATGGAGCTGTGTGAGGAGAGGACTGAAGAGCTGCACAATGGACCCTTGTACAGATGGGAATGAGGACTCAGGACTCAGTGTGTAAAATGTTTTTAAAAATATTTAAAAAAAACATAAAAGTTCAAATCACCATGAGGGGTGCATTATATTGTATGGAGGACCATGTGGGATGCATTATATTGTATGGAGGACCATGGGGGGTGTATTATATTGTATGGAGGACCATGGGGGTATATTATATTGTATGGAGAACCATGGGGGTGTATTATATTGTATTGAGTACTAAGGGGGGTGCATTATATTGTATGGAGGACCATGGGGGATGCATTATATTATATGGAGGACCATGAGGGTGTATTATATTGTATGGAGGACTATGGGGAGGGCATTATATTTTATGGAGGACCATGGGGGTGCATTTTATTATCTGGAGGACCATGGCATCTGCATTATATTGTATTGAGGACTATGGGGGGTGCATTATATTGTATGGAGGACTGTATGGGGCCCATTATACTATATGGAAGGCTTTGTGGGGCCATTATATTCCAAGGGCTATGTGGGGTCTATCATACTGTGTGGGGGGCAATTATACAATTTGAAGAGCTAGTGCAGGCCATTATACAGTGTGGGGCTACTATACTGTATGTAAGCCCATTATACTGCATGGGGGTATCATACTGTGTTTGGGGGCTCTTTCGTTGGTATTGTACTTTATGAGGACAATGAAAGAGGAATTTAGGGCTTCAGCAGGAGGAAAATTGCTATGTAAAGGCTGGAAAGGTGTGAGATCTGCTCTTCTGTGACCCCAACAATTATTTATTTGTTTATTTATTTATTTTTTGGGGGGGGGGGCAATTAGAACTTCGGCTATGGGGCCCCATGATTTCTGTGTACGGCCCCTGCTTAGTTCCTTACCTTTCTCGGATACGGCTGCTCAGCTCTATGCGGTAGGGAAGCTATGACATCTGGGGGTCTTTAGAAGACCCCCATGCTTATAATTACGGATCTCCCTTGTCACCCGAGCTTTGAAAGACCCAGTAATTTTGACTACACTCAAGGATGCTGCGGCATTGCTGTATATAGCACTAGCGGTCAGACGTTCGCAGCTCCAAGTCCCCTAATGGGACTGAAATGAACAAAAAAAAGTTTTTAAAAAGTCTGAAAAAATATGAAAAAAAATAAATAAAAATTCAATATCATCCCTCTTTTTCCCCATTAAAAATAAAGATAATTTAAAAAATACACATCGGTGGTATCGCTGCGTTCAGAAAAATCTCATCTATAAAATTAATTAACCCTATCGGTAAAAACCGTAAACAAGAGAAAAAAAAAATTAAATGCCAAATTTACGTTTTTCTGATTGCTGCAAAAAAAACGCTGTAAGAAGCTATGAAAATGTCATATCTGTTCGAAAACGGAAGCTGGTCGTGAAGGGGTTAATTTTAAACCGCTCAGGACCAACTTTGCACAAGTGTATGTAATGCGAGTCACCTATAGAGGGCAGCACTGAGAAATAAAAAATATATATATATTATTATTATTATTATTTATTTATTTATATAGCACCATTAATTCCATGGTGCTGTACATGAGAAAGGGGTTACATACAGGGTTATAGATATCGATTACAGTAAGCAGGTTTACAGTGACAGACTGGTACAGAGGGGAGAGGACCCTGTCCTTGCAGACTTACATTCTATATATATATATATATATATATACATATATATATATATATATATATATATATATATATATACTAGATTGTGGCCCGATTCTAACGCATCGGGTATTCTAGAATATGCATGTCCCCGTAGTATATGGACAATAATGATTCCAGAATTCACGGCAGATTGTGCCCGTCGCTGATTGGTCGAGGCAACCTTTATGACATCATCGTCGCCATGGCAACCATTAAGACATCTACGTCGATACTGTGCCCGTCGCTGAATCAGAAACGTGGGATTTCTACGTCCTTTATGACATCATCGTCGCTGTGCCCGTTGCAGATTGGTCGAGGCCAGGCGGCCTCGACCAATCAGAGACGCAGGATATCTACGTCCTTTATGACATCATTGTCGCTGTGCCCATCGCTGATTGGTCGAGGCCTGGCGGCCTCGACCAATCAGAGAGGCGGGATTTCCAGGACAGACAGACAGACAGAAAGACAGACAGACAGACAGAAAGACAGACAGACGGAAAAACCCTTAGACAATTATATATATAGATATATATAATTGCATTAAATACTTACAGTAAGCATCCCCCCCTCTGCCGGGTCGCCTTTGTCTTCCTAAGCACAATATAAAAATTATTTGCATTACTTTGTGAAATTCAGCATTCTTGATCCTTAACCCATCCACTCACAAAAATAAGTGCACCCCTTCCCAATAGATCCTTTAGCTGTATAATGATGGTCATGTATTATGTATTGATCACATATTGTGCAAACTCTTTATTAATAATATTTTGCACCCCTCACTGGTATCATTGTATAGATATGATTGTTACATGTTATCTACTTACAATACTATGGTATACACCAGAGGTGTCAAACTGCATTCCTCGAGGGCCGCAAACAGGTCATGTTTTCAGGATTTCCTTGTATTGCACATGTGATAATTTAATCACCTGCACAGAATGATTCCAGCACCTTGTGCAATGCAAAGGAAATCTTGAAAACATGCATGGTCTGAGGCCCTTGAGGAATGCAGTTTGACACCTCTGGTATACACTGTATATAGTGTCAGTGTACAGGTAATACAGTGATCACCAGTGACATTATACACAGTAGCTCTGTATATAGTGTATAGTGCTCAGGTAATACAGTGATCACCAGTGACATTATACACAGGAGCTCTGTATATAGTGTCAGTGTACAGGTAATACAGTGATCACCAGCGACATTATACACAAGAGCAATGTATAGAGTGTCAGTGTACAGGTAATACAGTGAACACCAGTAACATTATACACAGTAGCTCTGTATATAGTGTATAGTGTTCAGGTAATACAGTGATCACCAGCGACATTATACACAGGAGCTCTGTATATAGTGTCAGTGTACAGGTAATACAGTGATCACCAGAGACATTATACACAAGAGCTATGTATAGAGTGTCAGTGTACAGGTAATACAGTGATCACCAGTGACATTATGCACAGGAGCTCTGTATATAGTGTCAGTGTACAGGTAATACAGTGATCACCAGCGACATTATACACAAGAGCTATGTATAGAGTGTCAGTGTACAGGTAATACAGTGATCACCAGTGACATTATACACAGGAGCTCTGTATATAGTGTATAGTGTTCAGGTAATACAGTGATCAGCAGTGACATTATACACAGGAGCTCTGTATATACTGTCAGTTTATAGGTAATACAGTGATCACCAGTGACATTATACACAGGAGCTCTGTATACAGTGTCAGTGTACAAGTAATCCATAATGTCCAATATAATTTACCTATTAGAAGAAAAACAAGATCATTGAAGGAATTGTCCTATCAATGGACAGGTGCAGGAGTTCACTTTGTCTTGAAATAAAATGACTATATTTATCAAAATTTCATTTAATTTTATTATTTTACAACAAAAAATATAGTTTTGAACAAAGCTTTGTAGATTTGTTTGTTCAAGAAACTCATGCAATTCTTTCTCCATCATTATTCCTGCCTCCAATATTTTACTTAATCTCTTTATTGAAATGTAACTAAACTTCGGAACATTTTTATATACTTTGTAAAATCCCTGCAGGAACTTCTAAACAGTCTTTTCAGTGATTGTTGGAGGTCTAAGGTCTCAGACCCCGAGCGACAAAATGTAAAAAATTCCCCATGGTGTTTTAACGCTTTAAATGAAACAAGAAAAAATATTAATCTCATCTAATCCATCAATTTTGGAATGAAACCTTTATTGTTACCGGATGTTTTTATTAAAGTAGCAGAAAATAAATATTTTTGTTAAATAAAACACTCACTCTTATTTTTAGGAAACATCAAAGGCTTTTCAGGAAATCCAACTATAAAAGTTAAAGATAATGAATTCATCAGCTTTCGGCTTTATCACAGATATATTGAGTCATTGGAGCTCGCTGGGTCCCTGCACGGCAATACAAGCTGTAGCAGATGTCGGCATGCAACTCACTGGCAGTCACTAGCAGTAGCAGCACATGGCAGTGACATCATGCCCTGCCCGTTGCTTTAAGCTGAAGTCAACTATAGAAGAGAATGCTGCCCGTCGCGGGAGCTGATAAAGATGAGTTTATATTTGTTATACGTGAAAGAATAACGGCAAATTGGAGACATACTGTATATACAAGGATGGGGGACATATATACCAGGATGGGAGACATATATACCAGGATGCAGACATATATACCAGGATGGGAGACATATATACCAGGATGGGAGACATATATACCAGGATGGGAGAAATATATACCAGGATGGGGAACATATACCAGGATGGAGACATATATACCAGGATGGGAGACATATATACCAGGATGGGAGACATATATACCAGGATGGGAGACATATATACCAAGATGGGAGACATATATACCAGGATGGGGGACATTTATAACAGGATGGGAGACATATATACCAGGATGAGGGACATATATACCAGGATGGGGGACATATATACCAGGATGGGGGACATATATACCAGGATGGGAGACATATATACCAGGATGGGGGACATATATACCAGGATGGCAGACATATATACCAGGATGGGGGACATATATACCAGGGTGGGAGACATATACCAGGGTGGGAGACATATATACCAGGATGGGGGACATATATACCAGGATGGGAGACATATATACCAGGGTGGGAGACATATATACCAGGGTGGGAGACATATATACCAGGATGGGGGACATATATACCAGGATGACAGACATATATACCAGGATGGCAGACATATACCAGGATGGCAGACATATATACCAGGATGGAGGACATTTATAACAGGATGGGGGAGATATACACCAGGATGGCAGGCATATATACCAGGATGGGAGACATATATACCAGGATGGGGGACATATATACCAGGATGGGGACATATATACCAGGATGGAGCACATTTATAACAGGATGGGGGACATATATACCAGGATGGCAGACATATATACCAGGATGGGAGACATATATACCAGGATGGGAGACATATATACCAGGATGGGAGACATATATAACAGGATGGGAGACATATATACCAGGATGGGAGACATATATAGCAGGGTGGGAGACATATATACCAGGGTGGGAGACATATATACCAGGATGGGGGACATATATACCAGGATCGAGGAGATTTATAACAGGATGGGGGACATATATACCAGGATGGCAGACATATATACCAGGATAGGAGTCATATATACCAGGATGGGAGACATATACCAGGATGGGGGACATATATTCCAGGATGGGGGACATATATACCAGGATGGGGGACATACATACCAGGATGGGGGACATTTATAACAGGATGGGGGACATATATACCAGGATGGCAGACATATATGCCAGGATGGGAGACATATATGCCAGGATGGGAGACATATATACCAGGATGGGGGACATATATATCAGGATTGGAGACATACATACCAGGATGGGAGACATATATACCAGGGTGGGAGACATATATACCAGGATGGGAGACATATATACCAGGATGGGGGACATATATATCAGGATTGGAGACATATATACCAGGATGGGAGACATATATACCAGGGTGGGAGACATATATACCAGGGTGGGAGACATATATACCAGGATGGGAGACATATATACCAGGATGGGGACATATATATCAGGATTGGAGACATATATACCAGGATGGGAGACATATATACCAGGGTGGGAGACATATATACCAGGGTGGGAGACATATATACCAGGATGGGAGACATATATACCAGGATGGGGGAATATATACCAGGATGGGAGACATATATAACAGGATGGCAGACATATATACCAGGATGGGAGACATATCTACCAGGATGGGGGACATATATACCAGGATGGGGGGACATATATACCAGGATTTTAGACATATATACCAGGATGGGAGACATATATACCAGGGTGGGAGACATATATGCCAGGGTGGGAGACATATATACCAGGATGGGAGACATATATACCAGGATGGGAGACATATATACCAGGATGGGGGATATATATACCAGGATGGGAGACATATATACCAGGATGGGAGACATATATACCAGGATGGGGGACATATATAACAGGATGGGAGACAAATGTATCAGGAAGGGGCCTAGGATGTGGAACATTACTCCACAATGTTGGAGGTGGGGAAAACACATATGTTCTTACAGTGTTGAAAAGATACAAGCGCAAAAAAATCTAACAAACATGCAAGGTGGGGTAGGGGCTCAGGTCCAAATTTTGCACCAGGGCCCATCGGATTCTAGATACAGCACTAGGGATAGAATCTTACAAATCAAAATTTTACCCCCCCCCTCAGGAAAAAATAATAGCAAATAAAATTTTTATCAATATTGATATGGAATGAGTACATGATTATGAATCTTTACTCTTTGTTAATTTTGTTAATGGTTTTGTTTCTTCTTTTTTTGCTATTATTTTTTTTCTTACATCACAGATCTCTGTCTTTCATATGTAATATGTTGTTTCCATTGACATTAGCAGAAATTCCTTCACACGTCATTAGTATTAAACTCAGATCATTGACATTGCAGAAGTCTAATACACATGAACTTACGCCATTCTCTCGGGATCCAGGTCGGTTTCTTCCTCAGTCCAAAAAAATCTCCTATTTTAGACAAAAATTTAAAGAAAAAATATTATTTTTAAGAAAAAAATATATAACAAACTTTTTAAAGTTTTGAAGAATTAAAAATTGTGAATGAAATCTCAAATGGAAGGACACTAACAGTACATGGCAGAATTTCTTAGATTACTTTTATAGTATTTTACATTAATAATTTTATTATTATTATTATTATTATTTATTATTATAGCGCCATTTATTCCATGGCGCTTTACATGTGAGGAGGGGTATACATAATAAAACAAGTACAATAATCTTGATCAATACAAGTCATAACTGGTACAGGAGGAGAGAGGACCCTGCCCGCGAGGGCTCAAAATCTACAAGGGATGGGTGAGGATACAGTAGGTGAGGATAGAGCTGGTCATGCAGCGGTTTGGTCGATCCGTGGTTACTGCATTAATTTAATGTTAACTTTACAGAATACGTTTTTTCCCCTCTGCAGGCTCTAGTGACTAGAGAGAGCCAAGGTTTCTTTTTACATTCTCTACCTTTCTTCTTTCAGATCAACTTTGTGTAGACTGCTAAAGTCACGTTTTACTTATTACTTGGACTGCTATTCCTCACTGCAGACAGAACTGTAGACAGATTTGAGCAGCGTTTTAAGAGTGAATGATCACAGTACAAGAGAAAAGGTGGAGGAAAAGGCTTTTTTTTTTACAGAAACAAGTATATCAAAGTTTGTTATGTTCAGTTCTACCGTTGATACATATAAAGCAAATGAAAAGTATAATTACTCTTTAAACTCACCTTTTAGGTCATTAAACTTTATATCAAATCCTTGGAAAGTGACACATTTGCCTGAAACAAATCAAATAAAATTATGTAAAAAAATCCTGATCTTTGAATATAACTCAAGATCAGTACAGGATCAGTAATGCAATGTATGTACACAGTGACTGCACCAGCAGAATAGTGAGTGCAGCTCTGGGGTATAATACAGGATGTAACTCAGGATCAGTAATGTAATGTATGTACACAGTGACTGCACCAGCAGAATAGTGAGTGCAGCTCTGGGGTATAATACAGGATGTAACTTAGGATCAGTAATGTAATGTATGTACACAGTGACTGCACCAGCAGAATAGTGAGTGCAGCTCTGGAGTATAATACAGGATGTAACTCAGGATCAGTAATGTAATGTATGTACACAGTGACTGCACCAGCAGAATAGTGAGTGCAGCTCTGTGGTATAATACAGGATGTAACTCAGGATCAGTAATGTATGTACACAGTGACTGCACCAGCAGAATAGTGAGTGCAGCTCTGGAGTATAATACAGGATGTAACTCAGGATCAGTAATGTATGTACACAGTGACTGCACCAGCAGAATAGTGAGAAGAGGACTGAGGGTCTGCACCATGGAGCTGTGTGAGGAGAGGACTGAGGGGCTGCACTATGGAGCTGTGTGAGGAGAGGACTGAAGAGCTGCACAATGGACCCTTGTATAGATGGGAATGAGGACTCAGGACTCAGTGTGTAAAATGTTTTTAAAAAAATATAAAAAAAAACATAAAAGTTCAAATCACCATGAGGGGTGCATTATATTGTATGGAGGACCATGGGGGGTGTATTATATTGTATGGAGGACCATGGGGGGTGTATTATATTGTATGGAGGACCAAGGGGGTGTATTATATTGTATGGATTACTATGGGGGGTGCATTATATGGTAAGGAGGACCATGGGGGATGCATTATATTGTATGGAGGACCATGGGGGATGTATTATATTGTATGGAGGACCATGGGGGATGTATTATATTGTATGGATTACTATGGGGGTGGATTATATTGTATGTAGGACCATGGGGGATGCATTATATTGTATGGAGGACCATGGGGGTATATTATATTGTATGGATTACTATGGGGGTGGATTATATTGTATGTAGGACCATGGGGGATGCATTATATTGTATGGAGGACCATGGGGGATGCATTATATTGTATGGAGGACCATGGGGGATGCATTATATTGTAAGGAGGACCATGAGGGATGTATTATATTGTGTGGAAGACCATGGGGGGTGCATTATATTGTATGGAGGACCATGGGGGATGCATTATATTGTATGGAGGACCATGGGGGATGCATTATATTGTATGGAGGACCATGGGGGATGCATTATATTGTATGGAGGACCATGGGGGATGTATTATATTGTATGGAGGACCATGGGGGATGTATTATATTGTATGGATTACTATGGGGGTGGATTATATTGTATGTAGGACCATGGGGGATGCATTATATTGTATGGAGGACCATGGGGGATGCATTATATTGTATGGAGGATGATGGGGGATGTATTATATTGTATGGAGGACCATGGGGGATGCATTATATTGTATGGAGTACCATGAGGGATGTATTATATTGTATGGAGTACTATCGGGGGTGCATTATATTTTATGGAGGGCCATGGGGAATGCATTATATTGTATGGAGGACCATGAGGGATGTATTATATTGTATGGAGGACCATGGGGGATGCATTATATTGTAAGGAGGACCATGAGGGATGTATTATATTGTGTGGAAGACCATGGGGGGTGCGTTATATTGTATGGAGGACGATGGGGGATGCATTATATTGTATGGAGGACCATGAGGGATGTATTATATTGTGTGGAAGACCATGGGGGATGCATTATATTGTATGGAGGACCATGGGGGATGCATTATATTGTATGGAGGACCATGAGGGATGTATTATATTGTGTGGAGGACCATGGGGGGTGCATTATATTGTATGGAGGACCATGGGGGATGCATTATATTGTGTGGAGTACCATGGGGGTGTATTATATTGTATTGAGGACCATGAGGGATGTATTATATTGTATGGAGGACCATGAGGGATGTATTATATTGTATGGAGGACCATGGGGGGGTGCATTATATTGTGTGGAGTACTATGGGGGGTGCATTATATTGTAATTTTCACTACACTCAAGAATGCTGCGGCATTGCTGTATATAGCACTAGCGGTCAGACGTTCGCAGCTCCAAGTCCCCTAAGGGGACTGAAATGAACAAAAAAAAGTTTTTAAAAAGTCTTTAAAAATATGAAAAAAATAAATAAATAAAAATTCAAAATCATCCCTCTTTTTCCCGATTAAAAATAAAGATAAAAAAAAAATACACATCGGTGGTATCGCTGCGTTCAGAAAAATCTCATCTATAAAATTAATTAACCCGATCGGTAAAAACCGTAAACAAAAGAAAAAAAAATGTAAATGCCAAATTTACGTTTTTTTGATTGCTGCAAAAAAAAATGCTGTAAGAAGCTATGAAAATGTCATATCTGTTCGAAAACAGAAGTTGGTCGTGAAGGGGTTATTTTTAACCCGCTCTGGACCAACTTTGCACAAGTGTATGTAATGCGAGTCACCTATAGAGGGCAGCACTGACAAATAATAAATATAAATATATATATATATATATCTATATCTATATATATAATTGCATTAAATACTTACAGTAAGCATCCCTCCCTCTGCCGGGTCCTCTTTGTCTTCCTAAGCACAGTATAAAAATTATTTGCATTACTTTGTGAAATTCAGCATTCTTGATCCTTAACCCATCCACTCACAAAAATAAGTGCACCCCTTCCCAATAGATCCTTTAGCTGTATAATGATGGTCATGTATTATGTATTGATCACATATTGTGCAAACTCCTTATTAATAATATTTTACACCCCTCACTGGTATCATTGTATAGATATGATTGTTACATGTTATCTACTTAATATACTATGGTATACACTGTATATAGTGTCAGTGTACAGGTAATACAGTGATCACCAGTAACATTATACACAGCTCTGTATATAGTGTCAGTGGACAGGTAATACAGTGATCACCAGTGACATTATACACAGGAGCTCTTTATATAGTGTCAGTGTACAGGTAATACAGTGATCACCAGTGACATTATACACAGGAGCTCTGTATATAGTATCAGTGTATAGGTAATACAGTGATCACCAGTGACATTATACACAGGAGCTCTGTATATAGTGTCATTGTACAGGTAATACAGTGATCATCAGTAACATTATACACAGGAGCTCTGTATATAGTGTTAGTGTACAGGTAATACAGTGATCATCATTAACATTATACACAGGAGCTCTGTATATAGTGTTAGTGTATAGGTAATACAGTGATCACGAGTGACATTATACACAGGAGCTCTTTATATAGTGTATATTTTACACCCCTCACTGGTATCATTGTATAGATATGATTGTTACATGTTATCTACTTACTATACTATGGTAAGTGAGTTACATGCAAATTTGATACATATTAGATTACAAATCCAACATAAAAGAAATGTTACAAAATAACACAGTGAGAAAACTTTAAAACTGTCGGCACTGATTCCTTGAGGTGTAATCCCTCTGCTGACCACTAGGTTATGACATTTCTTGGATTTCCAGGATATATTTATTATTATTTTTTATATATATATTTACAAATAATCTCCAAATGTCTAAAACTAGATATCGACTACAAAAATGAGGAAAAAAGGTGATAATTTAAAACAATGGGATCAGGGTTGAAAATAAAGAGTTTCTTTATTATCTTTAAGTTTCTTTTAGATAGAGTTTACGTTGCATTTTTGCTCGTGGACATTTTTGACCTTCAGAGCTCGAAGGTAAGAAAAAGTAAAGAAATTGTATCACTTTATTGAGTTTTAGCTCTTACCATAGGCTTCCAAAGTGTAGGTCAATAATAGGAGGAACCCCAACCAGTCCATGATTTCTGTAGAGAGAAGAACAGCAAATAATGTATAGTGTGCCTATACATGGGACAAAGAGGAAGGTAACCTCTGCCCTTAACCCTAAAAGGCATTACAAACAATAAAAATAGTGGTAACAGAAAGCAAGAGAGGTATCAGAGCAGTCCAAAACACATCTTCAATTTCCAAGAGTGCACCACTCCCCCTATCCTGGCTTCCACCTTGCTGGGGAGTGATGCACTCCTGATGATTGACAGCTTGGTTCAGTGGCATGGTTGCTACCCAATCAAGCAATCTCCCATGCTGTCAGCAGAGGTAGCTTATCCTCTGCAGCATCGGAGGAGGCACTGAAGAGCAGCGCTTACAAGCTCTATAGCAGAAAGTAAGAGATGAATTGGAGAGGTTCAAAACACATCTTCAATTTCCAAGAGTGCACCGCTCCCCCTATCCTGGCTTCCACCTTGCTGGGGAGTGATGCACTCCAGATGATTGACAGCTTGGATCAGTGGCATGGTTACTACCCAATCAAGCCCAATCTCCCATGCTGTCAGCAGAGGTAACTTATCCTCTGCAGCATTGGAGGAGGCACTGAAGAAAGGAGCTTACAAGCTCTATAGCAGAAAGTAAGAGATGAATTGGAAAGGTTCAAAACACATCTTCAATTTCCAAGAGTGCACCGCTCCCCCTATCCTGGCTTCCACCTTGCTGGGGAGTGATGCACTCCAGATGATTGACAGCTCGGATCAGTGGCATGGTTGCTACCCAATCAAGCCCAATCTCCCATGCTGTCAGCAGAGGTAGCTTATCCTCTGCAGCATTGGAGGAGGCTGTGAAGAAAGGAGCTTACAAGCTCTTTAGCAAATAGTTTGTAAGCCTGTGTAGAGGCAAAATGCAAAGTTGCTCGTTTTTACAAACACCTTGCATTTACGTTAAGAGAATAATTGTAATTTCGACATTGTTGGGTTTCATAGCTCTATGAGAATAGAAAGATTTGGGGAGACTCACCTCATAGGACTGTGGGTGCCGCATCACCCTTCTACTACTGAATTCCTTAATGTCTGTGTGCTATATCTCTGCTTGGATCTTTGGTCCTACCTCTGGAAGGAGTCCTCCTCCTCCACCCATTGGCTTCGCTTCTAGGTGTCCTCAGCCAGAGGTGAAGGATCAGCTGAGACCTCAGATATTTACCAAGATACATATTTACCAATATAGTCATCATTTCATTATAATGTTATGTTTCTCATGGAATAATATCACATATGGACAGACATGAGACACTAATGGAGCTGTCAGTATGAAGCGTTCAACATCTCACCTTGGGGTGCCCTTCAGTAACAAAATCACTGTATCAGCCCCTTCTTACCAAGGACAATTTTTCATTTTTGTTTTATTTTACTATTCCAATCCAGAGCTTGTTTTTTGTAGTTTTGAATAGCGCCATTCACTTTACCAACAAAAAGGGAAAAATTGGATGAAATGGTGGGAAAAAAATGCAATTCCGGCATTGGTTACTTTACATTTTGTTCTTACAGTATTAATTTTATAGTAACATGATCTGTCATGTCAGTACGATTAAAATTAGTGATACTAAACTTGTATTGTTTTTTTTTTTATTATTATTTAACCCTTTACCGCCAAAATCTGTTTTCGCCTTCCTAACCAGTCCAAATTTTTCAATTCTGACCAGCGTCACTTCATCTGGTGATAACTGAGAAATTCTTCCACATATCCCAGTGATTCTGAGATAGTTTTTTTGCGTGAGACAATGTACTTCACAAAAGTGGTAAATTTAGGTCGATTTGATTTTCATTTATTTATGAAACGATTGGAAATTTGAAGAAAATTTTGAAAAATTTGCAATTTTTCATCTTTGAATTTTTACATCCTTAAACAGATGGTCATACCACTAAAAAATAATTAATAAATAATATTTACCACCTGTCTGCTTTATATCAGCATCATTTTTGAATCTTTTTTTTTGTTAGAAATGTATAAGGGTTAAAAGTTTAGCAGCAATTTTTCATTATTCCAACAAATTTACCCCAAAATTTTTTTATTAAAGACCACGTCACATTTGAAATGAGATATAGGGGCATATTGTCACGCTGCTGCTATGCAGGTACATGCAAGCTCTACTAGATGGCAATAGAGTGGCTGGAGGACTGTACACTGCCAGAACAGAACAGCAGCGCGGCTACCACCAGGTGGCAGCAGGATAGTTTAACAAGCCGGGTCGATATTAGTAACTAGCACAGTACCAAAGGAATAAACAAACACCGAGTCAGAGACAAGTCAAAAAGGTCAGTACCAATCAGGAGTGGAAATATCAAAGACAAGAGACAAAAGCAGGTCAGGGTCCAAGCCGAGTCAAATACCAGGGAGTCCACACACGAAGGGGAAACACAGGGATGGGAAGAAGTGAATAAACAGATGCGGGCACAGTCAGCAAAGGCAGCAGGACAAATCAGGGTCTAAGCAGAGTAAGCTACTCATGCTGTAGGCAGAAACTATAGCTGACAATGCCTGCAGGACGCAGGGGAGAGAAATAGCCGACCAGGCACCAGAACGAGGCAGAGACAAGTTAACTCCTGACATGACCAGACCGGGAAAGGGAGAACAGGACTCAAAACCTGGATCATGACACCTATATGTCAAAAAACAATCAATAGTCACCCCATTTAAAAAAAATGCACCCTAGAAGGTATTCAGAAAACACATTTAGGAAGTTTGTTAACCCTTCAGGTGTTTCACAGGAATTAAAACAAAGAGGAAATAAGAAATGTTATTTTCCACAAAAATGTTGCTTTAGCCCCAAATATTTAATTTTCACAAAGGTAACAGGAGAAAATGAATCACACAATTTGTTGTGCAAATTCTTCTGAGTCCAACGATACCTCATATGTGGACAGAAACTACTGTTTGGGTGCATAGCAGGGCTTGGAAGGGAAGGAGTGTGATTTGAATTTTGGAACAGAATTTTGGCTGAATTAGATAGGGGCTGTATGTGGGGCTCATTGTACTGTATAGAGCACTACGTGAGGCCATTATACTGTACAGAGCACTATGTGGGGTCCATTATATTACATAAAGCACTACATGGGGACCATTATATTGTAATGAGGACTATGTGAAGCCATTTTACAGTATTCAAATCAATGCAGGGTCCATTGTACTGTATGGAGGACTATGTGGAGCCATTATGCTGTTTGGAATACTATGTGGGGTCCATTATGTTGTATGGAAGGCAATGCATGCCTCATTATGCTGTATGAAGGACTATGTGGGGCAATTTTACTATATGGAAGGCAATTCAGGACCCATTATAATGTATGAAGGCCTATATGGGGCCTTTATACTGTATGGAAGACTATGTGGGGTCCATTATACGTGTGGAGGGCTTTCTTGGGTCATTATACTGTACAGAGCACTATGTGAGGCTATTATACTGTATGGAGCACTATGTGGGACCAATATACTGTATGGAAGACTCTGTTGAGCCATTATACTGTATGGAGCACTATGTGGGGATATTATACTGTATGGAGCACTGTGTGGGGCCACTTTTCTGTATAGAGCACTATATTGGGCCATTGTACTGTATGGAGGACTATGTAGGTCCAATATTCTGTATGGAAGACTCTGTTGAGCTATTATATTGTATGGAGCACTATGTGGAGATATTATACTGTATGGAGCAGTGTGTGGGGGCCATTATTTTGTATAGAGCACTGTGTTGGGACATTGTACTGTATGGAGGACTATGTGGGGTTTGTTATATAGTGTATGGATTACAGTTGGGGAATCATACTGTGATGGGGTCACCATACTTTGAGGGGGGGTACAGTAGGGTCATCATGCTGTGTATGTGGAGGGTCACAGCATTGTCCTCTCCCCAGCCCTCGATCGGTGTGGAGGGTCACAGCATTGTCCTCTCCCCAGCCCTCGATCGGTGTGGAGGGTCACAGCATTGTCCTCTCCCCAGCTCTTGATCGGTGTGGAGGGTCACAGCATTGTCCTCTCCCCAGCCCTCGATCGGTGTGGAGGGTCACAGCATTGTCCTCTCCCCAGCCCTCGATTGGTGTGGAGGGTCACAGCATTGTCCTCTCCCCAGCCCTCGATCGGTGTGGAGGGTCACAGCATTGTCCTCTCCCCGGCCCTCGATCGGTGTGGAGGGTCACAGCATTGTCCTCTCCCCGGCCCTCGATCGGTGTGGAGGGTCATAGCATTGTCCTCTCCCCGGCCCTCGATCGGCCTCTGCTGCACACTAATAGGCGCACACCTCCTTCACTGACTACGTGAACACTTGATGGAGCCGGAGGACAGTGCTGCTCTGTATCACCTCTGGCTGTTTACTGCTTTCATTACTCTTCATTTTACATATTTTCTCACTTTATTGGTCGCTGTTGTTTTATTTTCCCACCAATTATTACTCTTTAGTTGTAAGCACAAATAAGCGATAAATCTTCTGTATTACATGACACTCCACATGTTATTATTTATTCTTGTATTCACCTTTTTTTTACCTTTTTCACTTCTTTTTTACTCTGTTAAATATATAAAAAAAAACTTTGTATGCCACAATCATTTTTATTATTCTTTATCAGAGGAGCAATTGGGCTGTGCCACTAATTGTCATATTAAAATGTTTATATCTGCCCCATGGAAACCATCAGCAAGCTGCTTTTTGCAGATATTTGTGTTTGTCTTTGATAGTAGGTTCATTGCTGCATGTTTCATTGATTTGATGATTGTAACACAGTAACTTGTATGTTTTTGTTTCAATCATTGAAAACTTATAAAAAAAAAGAGAGAATTTTATAGTCACCCGGGCTGCAAACTGAATGTGCGAAACATCTGTAGGTGTCATCGCATAACTGGGACTTTCTGGAAGACTCAGCCACGGCCCATTTTTAATACCCTGGAGGAGGGAAGGAGGTTGTCACTCGGGATTTTACGGTACATGGCTCCATCCATTCTGACATTGATGCGGTGAAGTAGTCCTGTCCCCTTAGCAGAGAAACACCCCAAAACATAATGTTTCCACCTCCATGCTTGACAGTGGGGATGGTGTTCTTTGGGTTAAAGGCAGCATTTCTCTTCCTCCAAACACGGCGAGTTGACTTAATGCCAGATACTTCAATTTTTGCCTCATCTGACCACAGCACCTTCTCCCAATCACTCACAGAATCATCCTGGTGTTCATTGGCAAACTCCAGACGAGCTGCACATGTGCCTTCTTGAGCAGGGGGACCTTGCGGGTACTGCAGGATTTTATACCTTTATGGCATAATGTGTTGCCAATGGTTTTATTGGTGACTGTGGTCCCAGCTGCCTTGAGATCATTAAGTTCCCCCGTAAAGTTATAGGCTGATCTCTCACCTTCCTCATGATCAAGGATACCCTACGAGGTGAGATTTTGCATGGTGCCCCAGATCGATGTCGATTGACAGTCATTTTGTATTTCTTCCATTTTCTTACTATTGCACCAACAGTTGTCTCCTTCTCACCCGGCGTCTTACTTATGGTTTTGTAGCCCCTTCCAGCTTTGTGCAGGTCTATGATCTTGTCCCTGACATCCTTATAAAGCTCTTTGGTCTTGCCAATGTTGTAGAGGTTAGAGTCTGATTAATTGAGTCTGTGGACAGTCTTTTATAAATGTGACTATGTAAGACAGCTGTCTTTAATGCAGGTATCGAGTGGAGTATAATAAATGATCCTTTGAATAAACAAACAAACTGAGCTCAGAGACTGAATCCTTAATTGGATTTAACTAGTTGGCCCCTGCAAAATTTTCGCACATTGGTTGTTGGGGTGCAGGCAATTTCAAGAAAATCAAGCTGGTCAAATGTTAAAGTTTTTAATGAGATGATGAACACAGAGAGGTATTTATATATGTAGATTGGTAATGCAATAAATTGGTTCGATAAATAGAAGCTAAAAAAATGTCTTGAGGTTGTGGTGCCACCTGCAAGTTATTGTTGTTTTCTGCAGGTTTCTGAAAATGAATGTTTAAACTGTATTTATTGATCAAATTGTGAATGTGTGGTTTGTTTGTGTCTTTTCTTGCTGAAGGGGCAATCTTAGCTTTCAAATTGTGTATTATTTATGTGTGTGGGGCAAAGTAATCACCGAAAAAGCAGGGCATGTTTACAAATGTGTTTGCATATGTGACTCACCATTTGTGTGTGTGGGGTGAAGTAATCACTGAAAAAGCAGTGCAGGTTTACAAATGTGTTTGCATATGTGACTCACCTGCAGTGAAGTGTGTAATCCTCGAATTTGCCTCAAATACGCTGGGCAAGCACTTCCACAAGCTGGAAAGACCCCAAGGCAAATGCCACTTGCAGGTAATTTGACCTTTGAAATGGTGTATCATTTGTGTGTGTCAGTGGAGTATAAACGGAGCAACTTAAGGTTGTGGTGACACCTGCAGGTTATTGTTTTTTTCTGCAGGTTTCTGAAAATGAATGTTTAAACTGTATTTATTGATCACATCCTGAATGTGTGGTTTGTTTGTATCTTTTCTTGCTGAAGGAGGCAAGTTTACCTTTCAAATGGTGTACTATTTGTGTTTGTGGGGCGAAGTAATCACAGAAAAAGCAGTGCATGTTTACAAATGTGTTTGCATATGTGACTCACCATTTGTGTGTGTGGGGTGTAGTAATCTATGAAAAAGCAGTGCATGTTTACAAATGTGTTTGCATATGTGACTCACCTGCAGTGAAGTGTGCAATCCTCAAATTTTCCTGAAATAGGCTGAGCAAGCACTTCAGCAAGCTGGAAAGACCCCAAGGCAAATGCCACCTGCAGGTAATTTGACCTTTCAAATGGTTTATCATTTGTGTGTGTCAGTGGAATATGAACGGACCAAGTGTGCAATTGAATAGGCAGTGCATGTTTACAAATGTGTTTGCATATGTGACTCACCTGCAGTGAAGTGTGCAATCCTCCAATGTGCCTGAAATCAGATGGGCAAGGAGTTCGGCAAGCTGGAAAGCCCCCAAGGCAAATGTTAGGATTTGTTTGTGATGTCTGGAAGCAGCTTTGTGGTAGTGTGCTTTGGGGTAGTGTGGTGCCACCTGCAGGTCATTTTTCCTTACTGCAGGTTTATGAAAATTAATGTTTAAACTGTATTTTGTGATCACATTATGGATGTCTGTTTTGTTTGGCTATCTTCTTACTGAAGGGGGCAAGTTTACCTTTCAAATGGTGTATCATGTGTGTGAGGGTGCAGTATGAACGGAGATACAAAGTAATCACTGAAAGAGTGTTTAGAAATAATATAGAAGGATTAGTGGTGTGAAAGTTTTATAGTCCCAACATCCAAGTAAGATCAGAGGCTGGTGCCCTCTCTGTCCCTGGAGCAGAGGCCTGGTGCCCTCACTGTCTCTAGAGCACAGGCCTGGTGTCCTCACTGTCTCTGGAGCAGAGGCCTGGGGTCCTCCCTGTCTCTGGAGCAGAGGCCTGGTGCCCTCGCTGTCTCTGGAGCAGAGGCCTGGTGCCCGCACTGTCTCTGGAGCAGGTTCCTGATGTCCTCACTGTCTCTGGAGCAGAGGCCTGGTGTCATCACTGTCTCTGGAGCAGATTCCTGGTGTCCTCATTGTCTCTGGAGCAGATTCCTGGTGTCCTCACTGTCTCTGGAGCAGAGGCCTGGTGCCCTCACTGTCTTTGGAGCAAAGGCCTGGTGTCCTCACTGTAGCTGGAGCAGAGGCCTGGTGTTGGAGCGCCCCCAGACACAGGACCGCGGGGTACTCTGTACCGGGTCCTTCAGTTCCCTCAGCTGGGATGTCACGGTGGCCCGACCCGGTCTGTGACCTTGCTAAGGGGCGTCCAATGAAAGGTGATGAAAGTTTGTCAAGTGTTCGCGACGCCACCTGTGGTATTCGGTCAAGGTGACCGACACTGCTTAGGGGTCCGCTGGGGTGATGGAACGGCAGCTAGATGGTATACCTTCCCACAGGTGAAGTATATCCCCAGGGCTTCCCAGAAGTGTAGATGTGGATGGTGGATGGCGCAAGGCAGGGTGAATAACGAGGACACAATGGGTGCAGTCTCTTTACCTTTACTGAAGGCTTCAGCATCCACAGTCCAGGGTGCCGGATGATAGGGTAGGCAGAGTCCGGCCGGTCTGATGGCAATTCCAGAGTCCCCCTGTCCAGGTGAAAATCAGTAGCCTTCCCCTTGCGCACAGTAAAGTAGTAGGTCCCTACGTGCATTAGCCCTCATAGGGTCCTCACTCTTGTTACTCTTCTCTCGGTCCCCCAGATGGATAGGACCAACCCATATGACGGTGGTGGCCTGAGGCTATTTTATAGGGACCCTAGCGTCGCCCCTCCTCCACATTGCCACCTTGTCTGCTTAGGTTCTTAGGTCGGGCAGCCAACTTGAAGATGACTGTCCTGCCGGTCTCTGAAGTAAAGCGTAGAGTCTATTACTCCCTCGGTGTTCCGGCTACCGGATCTGCGCACAGTGGGAGGCAGCCTGCTCCTAGCTGGTCTCCCACTGGTGTTATACTCCTGTTGCTACGACTTCGGTGCTCACTCACTACGACACACTTCCTTTCTTGTCCTTTCCTTGGAGTCTGCCGCAATCAGGTGCAGGCGCAGCTCCGTGTCCTTCTTTCCTTCCTGGGCCTAGCCCAGTCTGCTCCTCTCTTCCTGACTGTCTCCTTCTCCCTCCAGTCAGCTTCTGTCTCGCTTCCTAACCAAACCCCCAGTTTTACCCAAGTGTGAGGAGTGGCCTAATAGATAGAACCCGTAGCTCTCCCTCGTGGCTGGCATGTGAAATGTGTGTGTGGCTGTGATACCTGGCAGGGTGAAGTCCTTTGGTGCCATCAGACGTAACATCGCTCCCCCTGGTGGAAAAATGACATTACTGCAACGACCAGGACTCTGGGGCGCTGCACTGTCCTCACTGTTTCTGGAGCAGATTCCTGGTGCCCTCACTGTCTCTGGAGCAGGGGCCTGGTGCTCTCACTGTCTCTGGAGCAGAGGCCTGGTGCCCTCACTATCTCTGGAGCAGATTCCTGGTGCCGTCACTGTCTTTGGAGCAGGGGCCTGGTGTTCTCACTGTCTCTGGAGCAGAGGCCTGGTGTCTTCACTTTCTCTGGAGCAGATTCCTGGTGCCCTCACTGTCTCTGGAGCAGATTCCCAGTGTCCTCACTGTCTCTGAAGCAGAGGCCTGGTGCCCGCACTGTCTCTGGAGCAGGTTCCTGATGCCCTCACTGTCTCTGGAGCAGAGGCCTGGTGTCCTCACTGTCTCTGGAGCAGAGGTCTGGTGCCCTCACTCTCTCTGGAGCAGATTCCTGGTGCCCTCACTGTCTCTGGAGAAGATTCCTGTTACCCTCACTGTCTCTGGAGCAGAGGCCTGGTGTCCTCACTGTCTCTGGAGCAGATTCCTGGTGTCCTCACTGTCTCAGGAGCAGATTCCTGGTGCCCTCACTGTCTCTGGAGCAGATTCCTGGTGCCTTCACTGTCTCTGGAGCAGATTCCTGGTGCCCTCACTGTCTCAGGAGCAGATTCCTGGTGCCCTGTCTCTGGAGCAGGTTCCTGGTGCCCTCACTGTCTCTGGAGCAGAGACCTGGTGCCCTCACTGTCTCTGGAGCAGATTCCTGGTGCCCTCACTCTCTCTGGAGAAGATTCCTGGTGCCCTCACTGTCTCTGGAGAAGATTCCTGGTGCCCTCTCTGTCTCTGGAGCAGATTCCTGGTGCCCTCACTGTATCTGGAGCAGGTTCCTGGTGCCCTCTCTGTCTCTGGAGAAGATTCCTGGTGCCCTCTCTGTCTCTGGAGAAGATTCCTGGTGCCCTCATTGTCTCTGAAGCAGATTCCTGGTGCCCTCACTGTCTCTGGAGCAGGTTCCTGGTGCCCTAACTGTCTCTGGAGCAGGTTCCTGGTGCCCTCGCTGTCTCTGGAGCAGATTCCTGGTGCCCTCTCTGTCTCTGGAGCAGATTCCTGGTGCCCTCACTGTCTCTGAAGCAGATTCCTGGTGCCCTCACTGTCTCTGGAGCAGGTTCCTGGTGCCCTCATTGTCTCTGAAGCAGATTCCTGGTGCCCTAACTGTCTCTGGAGCAAGTTCCTGGTGCCCTCACTGTCTCTGGAGCAGGTTCCTGGTGCCCTCACTGTCTACAGAAATGTTTGTCCACTGGTAAATGTTTCTGTTTTAATCTGCAATTGTGTGGCCAGTTGTCCTCATCCTTGCTCTTAGATTCTGTCCTGTTTCTCACACATAGAGGCCCCCAATAGGACCTATAGTGCACAGAATTAAGTACACCCCATTGGAAGAAGAACATGTGAATATCCTGGGAATCTTATTTTTGTTTTTCAAGGGTTCATTTATTATACCATGACCCTCTTTTTTTTGTTGTTTGTGCATATATTTGTGTTCCTTCAGAAACTTTGTTATACCATGCCGGAGGAAGAGACCTAAGAAGTCCCGAAAGCTGCTTTGTAAAACCATTAATTTTATTTTTTCAGCCGTTAAAAGGTCTCATAACTACAAGATTATCTGGTTTTTCACACTGAGAGCATTATTTTTTCGACTGGCTAGTACGGTACCAAACCCCTTGTTTTCTTTTTCCAGCCCCGACACTTCTAGTAAGAGCGACTTGAAAAACAAAAATCATCTGAGAAACTATTCTGTCATTTTTTCCTCAAAAAAAAATATTGAAGATATAAACAAAAGGCAAAAATTTTCACAGGTTAAAAAAAGTAAGAAAGTGTTTATAGAAAATACATCCTGGAAACGCGTCGGTTTGTGTCACTTTGAAGGTTGCAATGCAGAAGGTACAGTAGAAGACCACCATGGACCACGGAACCTTGACCAGTTTGGGGGCTTTTGAGTGTTCCCCCTCCATCTCTAGAGCATTTAAACTTTAAGTTACATTGTAACAGTTGGTTGTTGTTACCAATAGTTTAAAGAAAAATCCATCCAGTAATAAGACCGTAGAGGAAAGTGATAGACAACGGAGACAACCGAGATTGTGATCTGCTGGAAGACTCCTACAAGAATCCTTGGTGGCACGGTGGATCTTCGCGATACCCACAAGCTTCTTCTAAATCAATAGTTTTCTCAACCAGTTAGCAGAACCAAGAATGGTCTTTCTGTATCAGGATGAAGATTCTTGGGCGATACTACAAGGCCCCCTTTCCTGGCAAGTGAGAGGTGCCATCATGTCTAGAGTTCATAGGACGGCAATACACACAGTTTGTTGAGGTTCTCCAGCACCACTTCTGCCCCGGAGGTGAGCGTTTCCAATAATGTAATGACCCCGCACAATTGCGAGGAGATGAAAGGCCACTATTGTCCGGTTCTCATAGAATCCATGCTGCCAACAGATGGGATTTAAGTGTCATGTCCAATTTACATTTTTTTTTTAAATATATGTTTCTTAGGCTCTGTACAATGGGAGACTTCATGTATCAACAATGAAAATCCATAAATCTAAAGAAAACAGGTTCAGAACCAAGAGAGTTCTGGTTATATGAGCTTACCATCTATGGGAATTAGAGAGAAGAGAAATGAAAAGGATGAAAGAAAAGGAAAGAGAAGAGAGAGGAAGGGAAAAGAGGAGAGAAGAAAATAGGCAAAGAGAAGAGAGAAAAAGAGTAGAGAGATGAATGGAAAAGAGAAGATAGAAGAGAGAGGAAGGGGAAAGAGAAGAGAGAGGAAGGGGAAAGAGAAGAGAGAGGAAGGGAAAAGAGGAGAGAAGAAAAGAGGCAAAGAGAAGAGAGAAAAAGAGAAGAGAGATGAATGGAAAAGAGAAGAGAGGAAGGGGAAAGAGAAGAGAGAGGAAGGGGAAAGAGAAGAGAGAGGAAGGGGAAAGAGAAGAGAGAGGAAGGGGAAAGAGAAGAGAGAGGAAGGGGAAAGAGAAAAGGAGAGAAGAAGAGAGGAGAAAAAGAGAAGAGAGAGGAATGGGAAAGAGAAAAGAGAGGAAGGGGAAAGAGAAGAGGAGAGAATAACAGAAGAGTGAAGAAACAGAATAGAGAGGAAGGGGAAAGAGAAGAAAGAGCAAGGAAAGAGAAGAGGAGATAAGAGAGGAATGAAGAAAAAGAGAAGAGAGAGGAAGAAAAAAGAGAAGAGGAGAGAAGAGGAGAGGAAAAGATGAGAAAAGAAAAGAGAGGAAAGAAGAAAAAGAGAAAAGAGAGGAAGGGAAAAGAAAAGATAAGAAAAGAATGTCTCCTAGGCTCTGTACAATGAGAGATTACATGTATCAATGACAATCCATAAATCAAAGGAAAACAGATTCAGACAGAATATTTAACAAATACGATCTATGGGAGTGAGAGACAAGAGAAATGGAGATGAGAGAAGAAAAGAAATGGAAAGGGAAGAGATAAAAAGAGAGAGGAAGAGAAAATAGTTGACAAAAGAAGAAGAAAAGAAAAGGAAATAGAAGAGAGAAAAAGAAGAGGAGAGATAAAACAAAAAAGGAAGGAAAACAAAAAAGGGAAGGGAATTGAAAGGAGAAGAGAAGACAAGAAAAGAGGATATGAGAGGAAAAGAGGAGAGGGGAGAGAGGAAAAGACGAGAAAAAGAAAAGAGAAGAAAAGAGAAGTATAGGGTTGAAAAGTGGAGGTTGAACAAAAAGAAGGAAAAAAGGGAAAAAAAGATAAGAGAAGGGAATTAAAAAAAAGAAGGAGAAGAGAAGAAGCAAATACAAGGGAAGAAGAGAAGAAAATTGAAAAGAGAAAGAAAGAGATGATAGGAGTGGAGAGAAGAAAAGGAAAGATAATTAAGAAAAAGAGAAGAGAGGAAGGGAAAGGAAGAGAGGAGAAGAGAGGAAAGAAGAGAAAAGAGAACAGAGGAAAAGAGAAGAGATGAAAGGAGGGGAGAGGAGATGCAAACAGAAGAGAGTAGCGGATAGATTCCATAGACTGAGGATGGCAGTCTGGTTGGTGACATTAGTGATGACGGAGGAGCGGGGACCTCGTGTGTTGGTGTCAGGGCTGTAACATTGTGTTCTCTGGGTGACAAAACACAGAGAGAAGTTTCCTTGTAGATATCAGAGATCAACATGCTGAGAACAAGAGCGTAGGAGAGAAAGTGGCCGGAGAGACCCGCGAGAAGAAGATGTGCTATCCATTTCTATACGCTCTTCCCTCATTATATATGTTGCATACAATGTATCACTGACTGTACACATCAGTGTTTCGGGCGAAGTACTGGCAGATTTAGGTCACACGGGGCCCTGATGCCGCATAACACAGGGAACCGAGGCCTACAACAAGCCCTCTCATTGGGGCTGAGGTCTGACCACAGGTCCTCGTGGCCTCCATAGCACGCGGTGAGATGCCCGGTGTCGTCCTGCTGATTGTTTCAGGACAGTCTAGAAGGGATGAAGCAGGAATGACGACGCAGCAGAGAGAGGGGCGACCTGCCATTCCTATCTCCTTCTTCTCTGTGCGTGAACGGGTAGATAATAGTGAAGACCGAGCATTGAGGAGAACGTCTTCTTTAAAAAGTCAATTGCGCCTCCCACTTAGGTCATTGTAAATGTCAACCCTGTGACCACGAAGCTCCTGAGAAGAGAGCAAGAGACATCATTAAACGGGGTCATCTGACGCTTTCCTCTAAAGAGCCCACCCTCCTCTAAAGAGCGCCCCACTAAGAGGAATAATTCTTACTTTTAGGAAAAGTCCAAAAATTGATTCAACATATGTATAATTACTCTCACATAGGGACTCACTTCATACGTGGCTTCATTGGCTGCAGAATTGTCCTTCATCCTTTTCAGTTTCTCTAATTATAAAAATAGAAGAAGTAATTCAAACATTAATGAAAATGTATTTATTACATCTTAGAAACTAAAAAGACAGTATTGTAGTAGTAATATTCTTGTACATAGGGGCAGTATTATAGTAGTTATATTCCTGTACATAGGGGCAGTATTATAGTAGTTATATTCTTGTACATAGGGGCAGTATTATAGTAGTTATATTCTTGTACATAGGGGCAGTATTATAGTAGTTATATTCTTGTACATAGGGGCAGTATTATAGTAGTTATATTCTTGTATATAGGGGGCAGTATTATAGTAGTTATATTCTTGTACATAGGAGCAGTATTATAGTAGTTATATTCTTGTACATAGGAGCAGTATTATAGTAGTTATATTCTTGTACATAGGGGCAGTATTATAGTAGTCATATTCTTGTACATAGGAGCAGTATTATAGTAGTTATATTCTTGTACATAGGAGCAGTATTATAGTATTTATATTCTTGTACATAGGGGACAGTATTATAGTAGTTATATTCTTGTACATAGGGGACATTATTATAGTAGTTATATTCTTGTACAAAGGGGGCAGTATTATAGTAGTTATATTCTTGTACATAGGAGCAGTATTATAGTATTTATATTCTTGTACATAGGGGGCAGTATTATAGTAGATATATTCTTATACATAGGAGCAGTATTATAGTAGTTATATTCCTGTACATAGGGGCAATATTATAGTAGTCATATTCTTGTACATAGGGGCAGTATTATAGTAGTCATATTCTTGTACATAGGAGCAGCATTATAGTAGTTATATTCTTGTACATAGGAGCAGTATTATAGTACTTATATTCTTGTACATAGGGGACAGTATTATAGTAGTTATATTCTTGTACATAGGGGACAGTATTATAGTAGTTATATTCTTGTACAAAGGGGGCAGTATTATAGTAGTTATATTCTTGTACGTAGGGGCAGTATTATAGTAGTTATATTCTTGTACATAGGGGGCGGTATTATAGTAGTTATATTCTTGTACATAGGGGCAGTATTATAGTAGTTATATTCTTGTACATAGGGGGCGGTATTATAGTAGTTATATTCTTGTACATAGGGTCAGTATTATAGCAGTTATATTCTTGTACATAGGGGCAGTATTATAGTAGTTATATTCTTGTACATAGGAGCAGTATTATAGTATTTATATTCTTGTACATAGGGGGCAGTATTATAGTAGATATATTCTTGTACATAGGAGCAGTATTATAGTAGTTATATTCTTGTACATAGGAGCAGTATTATAGTATTTATATTCTTGTACATAGGGGGCAGTATTATAGTATTTATATTCTTGTACATAGGAGCAGTATTATAGTATTTATATTCTTGTACATAGGAGCAGTATTATAGTATTTATATTCTTGTACATAGGGGGCAGTATTATAGTAGATATATTCTTATACATAGGAGCAGTATTATAGTAGTTATATTCTTGTACATAGGAGCAGTATTATAGTATTTATATTCTTGTACATAGGGGGCAGTATTATAGTATTTATATTCTTGTACATAGGAGCAGTATTATAGTATTTATATTCTTGTACATAGGAGCAGTATTATAGTAGTTATATTCTTGTACATAGGAGCAGTATTATAGTATTTATATTCTTGTACATAGGGGGCAGTATTATAGTAGATATATTCTTGTACATAGGAGCAGTATTATAGTAGTTATATTCCTGTACATAGGGGCAGTATTATAGTAGTCATATTCTTGTACATAGGGGCAGTATTATAGTAGTCATATTCTTGTACATAGGAGCAGTATTATAGTAGTTATATTCTTGTACATAGGAGCAGTATTATAGTATTTATATTCTTGTACATAGGGGACAGTATTATAGTAGTTATATTCTTGTACATAGGGGACAGTATTATAGTAGTTATATTCTTGTACAAAGGGGGCAGTATTATAGTAGTTATATTCTTGTACGTAGGGGCAGTATTATAGTAGTTATATTCTTGAACATAGGGGGCGGTATTATAGTAGTTATATTCTTGTACATAGGGGCAGTATTATAGTAGTTATATTCTTGTACATAGGGGGCGGTATTATAGTAGTTATATTCTTGTACATAGGGTCAGTATTATAGCAGTTATATTCTTGTACATAGGGGCAGTATTATAGTAGTTATATTGTTGTATATAGGAGCAGTATTATAGTAGTTATATTCTTGTACATAGGGGCAGTATTATAGCAGTTATATTGTTGTATATAGGAGCAGTATTATAGTAGTTATATTCTTGTACATACGGGGCAGTATTATAGTAGTTATATTCTTGTACATAGGGGGCAGTATTATAGTAGTTATATTCTTGTACATAGGAGCAGTATTATAGTAGTTATATTCTTGTACATAGGAGCAGTATTATAGTAGTTATATTCTTGTACATAGGAGCAGTATTATAGTAGTTATATTCTTGTACATAGGGACAGTATTATAGTAGTTATATTCTTGTATACAGAGGGCAGTATTATAGTAGTTATATTCTTGTACATAGGTGCAGTATTATAGTAGTTATATTCTTGTACATAGGGGCAGTATTATAGTAGTTATATTCTTGTACATAGGAGCAGTACTATAGTAGTTATATTCCTGTACATAGTGGCAGTATTATAGTAGTTATATTCTTGTATACAGAGGGCAGTATTATAGTAGTTATATTCTTGTACATAGGGGCAGTATTATAGTAGTTATATTCTTGTACATAGGAGCAGTACTATAGTAGCTATATTCCTGTACATAGGGGCAGTATTATAGTAGTTATATTCTTGTATACAGAGGGCAGTATTATAGTAGTTATATTCTTGTACATAGGGGTAGTATTATAGTAGTTATATTCTTGTACATAGGAGCAGTATTATGGTAGTTATATTCTTGTATATAGGGAGCAGTATTATAGTAGTTATATTCTTGTACATAGGGGCAGTATTATAGTAGTTATATTCTTGTACATGGGGCAGTATTATAGTAGTTATATTCTTGTACATAGGGGTAGTATTATAGTAGTTATATTCTTGTACATAGGAGCAGTATTATAGTAGTTATATTCTTGTACATAGGGGCAGTATTATAGTAGTTATATTCTTGTACATAGGGGGCAGTATAATAGTAGTTATATTCTTGTACATAGGAGCAGTATTATAGTAGTTATATTCTTGTACATAAGGGCAGTATTATAGTAGTTATATTCTTGTACATAGGGGCAGTACTATAGTAGTTATATTCTTGTACATAGGGGCAGTATTATAGTAGTTATATTCTTGTACATAGGAGCAGTATTATAGTAGTTATATTTCTGTACATAGGAGCAGTATTATAGTAGTTATATTCTTGTACATAGGGGGCAGTATAATAGTAGTTATATTCTTGTACATAGGAGCAGTATTATAGTAGTTATATTCTTGTACATAGGAGCAGTATTATAGTAGTTATATTCCTGTACATAGGGGCAGTATTATAGTAGTTATATTTCTGTACATAGGAGCAGTATTATAGTAGTTATATTCTTGTTTGTTAGGATAATATATACTCTAATATATAATTGTCATGTTATAGAATATTATGACTTTTATCTCTCACCCTGATATTTCTTCTTTTGTATCTTATTAGATATCCAGAATGCCATGCCTGCAATTGTTAAGGTGATTAAGGCGTCACAGACCACAATTCCAATAATGGTTCCAGTATTGAGCTGAAAACAATTTCCACATCCTGCAAGTAATAAGAATATTTATATTCTCTTTCATCCACAATTATCTCATCTCTCTGCAGTGGGTATCATTTGCTTTGGTAGCATTCCACAAACTCACTCACCCTCGCAGAAATCTCAAACACCTCAACTTACACTCACTCTCTGAATCCCTTCTCCCTCTTACAGACATAGCCTCCCTTCATGACACAGATGCTGGTGCCACTTTTTATAACACCACAATAACAGCAACACTCGATTCGGCCGCCCCCTTCATGCATAGAAAAACTCGTACACTCAACAGGCAGCCCTGGCTAACCAGCCTGACCAAAGAACTGAGGCGGGCTTCCAGGGTAACTGAGCGGCGATGGAAGAGATCTCGTTCTGCTGAGCACTTTATCACATACAAGCCAGCTTCAAGTCCACGCTCACTGCTGCAAAACAAACCTACTTCTTATCTCTCATATCCTCCCTGTCTCACAACCCTAAACAGCTTTTCAACACTTTCAATTCTCTACTCCATCCCCCAGCACCTCCTCCTTTCTCCTCTCAGTTCTGCTGAATACTTCGCCTCTTTCTTTAAGCAGAAGATCGATAACATCAGACAAAGCTTTGGCCCACAGCCCACAATGCCCTTCCTCTTGACAGCTCAGCCCTGTTCTTCCAAAGCCAGCTTCTCCACCATGACAGACGATCAGCTCTCCACCCTTCTGTCAAGATCACATCTCACCACTTGCACGCTTGACCCGCTCCCGTCCCACCTCATCCCTAACCTCGCCAAAGTCTTCATCCCAACCCTAACCCATCTCTTCAACCTCTCACTCACAACAGGTGTCTTCCCCTCATCCTTCAAACACGCATCAATCACACCTATCCTCAAAAAACCCTCCCTCGACCCATCCTCTGTGTCCAGCTATCACCCGATATCCCTTCTCCCTTATGCCTCAAAATTACTCGAACAACATGTCCATCTTGAACTGTCCTCCCACCTCTCCTCCTGCTCCCTCTTTGACCGGATACAATCTGGATTCCGACCCCATCACTCAACTGAAACTGCCCTAACTAAAGTCACCAATGACCTACTAACCGCCAAGAGCAAGCGACACTACTCTGTCCTCTTTCTTCTGGACCTGTCTTCTGCCTTTGATACTGTTGACCACTCCCTCCTGCTACAGATTCTATCATCTCTTGGCATCACAGACTTGGCCCCATCCTGGATCTCATCATATCTAACAGACCGAACATTCAGTGTCTCCCTCTCCCTCACCACCTCCTCACCTCGCCCCTTGTCTGTCGGTGTTCCTCAAGGCTCAGTTCTAGGGCCCCTGCTCTTCTCCATCTACACCTTCAGCCTGGGACAGCTCATAGAATCCCATGGTTTGCAGTATCATCTCTACGCCGATGACACGCAGATCTACCTATCTGGACCCGACCTCACCTCCTTACTCACCAAAATCCCACACTGTCTGTCTGCTATCTCAGTCTTCTTTTCTGCTCGCTTTATAAAACTGAACATGGACAAAACAGAATTCATCATCTTTCCCCCATCTCACTCTACCCCTCCACCAGGCCTATCCATTAATGTCAATGGCTGCTCACTTTCCCCGGTCCCACACACTCGGTGCCTTGGGGTGATCCTTGACCCTACCCTCTTTCAAGCCACATATCCAAGCCCTTGCCTCCTCTTGCCGATTCCAACTCAAAAATATTTCCCTGATCCACGCATTCCTTGATCAAGAAACTGCAAAAATGCTTGTGCACGCCTTTATCATCTCCCGCCTTGACTACTGCAACCTCCTGCTCTGTGGCCTCCCCTCTAGCACTCTGACACCCCTCCAATCCATCCTACACTCTGCTGCCCGACTAATCCACCTGTCCCCTCGCTATTCTGCGGCCTCTCCTCTCTGTCAAGCCCTTCACTGACTTCCAATTGCCCAGAGACTACAGTTTAAAACCCTATGACATACAAAGCCATCCACAACCTGTCTCCTCCATACATCTGTGACCTCGTCTCCCAGTACTTACCTACACGCAACCTCCGATCCTCCCAAGATCTCCTTCTCTACTCCCCTCTCATCTCTTCTTCCCACAACCACATTCAAGACTTCTCTCGTGCTTCCCCCATACTCTGGAACTCTCTACCCCAACACATCAGACTCTCACCTATCACGGAAACCTTCAAAAGGAACCTGAAGACCCACCTCTTCTGACAAGCCTACAACCTGCAGTGATCCTTAGCCTGCTAAACCACTGCATGACCAACTCTACCCTCCCCTAATGTATCCTCACCCATCCCTTGTAGACTGTGAGCCCTCGCTGCAGGGTCCTCCCTCCTTCTGTACCTGTGTGTGCCTTGTTTTACTCATGTTTATTGTACTTGTCTATATTTGCCCTGTTCACATGTAAAGTGCCATGGAATAAATGGCGCTATAAAAGTTGATAGTAATAATTCCTTGAAGAGTGAATCTTTCTGTTTATTTTTTAAACTTTTGAAAGTAAACTTTTTTTCATTTATTACCCATGAACCTATGCAAACCTAGCCTTGTCAGCAATACACTATATTACCTTATATGCTTCATTCTCTCTTATTTACCACCCTGAAAGTGTTATTTAAACTATCTTCTTTGTGGTCCTTTAGAAGCTGCTCAGAACTGCTGCTCGAACAATAATTCGTACTAAACACGATTTACAAACATTCTCCTTGTCTGTGGTTCTCTGCTGCCCTTCCCCTGTGCTCTATGTTTGTAAATAGGGATTCACTGCAGATTCTTGCTAGAGCAGCAGTGCAAAGCAGCTTCTAAAAGAGCAGTGAAAACACCAATATTGGCAAAAAAAAAGAAGGAAAACAAGATAATGGAATTTATTTTTCAATATTGTTGAATAATTAGGCAATAGATACAATTTAAGTGCCCTTTAATGACTCAATATCTAACCAGTATTTGTTTGAAAGTATCGCTTACCTTCTTGAGCTAAAACAGAACCTAATGGAAAAAAAAGAAGAAAAGAGATTGTGTCATAAAGCGAATATATAAATAAGAAATTGATGGAGGTGCAAACATCTGCTGCCAAATTTAAAGTATATAATATGTGACAAAAGACCGAACAGGAAGCGCTACACCTCAAAGCTCCGGTTTATTTAGTAAGTGTCCAGTTATGTGGTTATCTAACTAACTATGTATTGCATGGTCTGCAAAATTCATAAACTGGATGGCAGAAAGGTATAGTGACTATACATTACAAAATATGTGGCCGCTTTTAGTACGGAGGGTAGAGAGTCACCTTAAATTAAAGAAACACTCCATCCAAACTGCTTCTACCAGATACTATTTGCTCAATCCTTTTTTTAATATTATTATTATTATTATTATTATTATTATTATTATTATTTTTCTTGGTGAAAATTGCCATGAATTTCGTTTTTCAATTTTTACAACTGTATTTTTATATATTTATTTTCTTATTTACACTTATTTGTTGAAACATTCAATTGAATTTATTTTCAATTATTCAAACATTATTATTAATTTATTTATTCATTTATTTTACTCTTATTTCTATAAACATTCATTTGTTTCCATATAGGAAACCCATAAAAATGCCCCGAGCCTAAAATACCTAGATCTTGCAGAATTGAAGAAAAAATTAAATCAACAATTCTGATTCTATATTATTACTTTTATAAATTAAATTTAGAAAAAAAAAATGTAAATGATAAAAAATACAACAAGGACAAGAAAAAATAACCCCTTCATGAACTTTGACAAACGTGTACTTCAAAGGTCGCGTCCCTGCCTTTGATTCGGTCTCCTGCATCTTTTCCGACACATGATGGCTGATTTAATCAGCCATCATGTGCCTTTAATACCGAGGTGGGACGGAGTCTATGGCTGTTAACTTGTTAAATTGTCGCTGTCATTTTCTGACATCATTATTTAACAAACGAGCACGACATTCCCCGCTCCCATTGGCGTGACTGATGTGATAAAAAAAGTGGTAAAAAAGTGTTAAAAAATTTAAAATAAAAAAAGTTTAAATCAAAAGTTTAAAGTTTAAATTGCTCCATTAAAAATAAAACAAACAAAAAAATAAGAAGATACACATATTTGGTTTTGCTGCATTCATAAACATCCGATCCATCAAAATATAAAGCAAATTAATCCAATCGCTAACAACAAAAAATGTTAAAACGTCGGAATTAAATAAAATTTTTAGCTGCGTTAAAGTGCAATAACAGGCGATCAAAAAGTCGTATTTACCGCAATTTGGTATCATTAAAAACGTCAGCTCGGGGCGCAAAAAAAAAATCCTCATATGGCCATATTGATGGAAAAATAAAAAAGTCATCGCTCTTGGAAGAAGAGGAGGAAAACACAAAAATGGGAAGTGTAACTGCCAAAAATTGCATCTTTCTCCTTTTTTTTTTATTTCTTGGGGCAGAAATTTTAGGAGTTTCTGATATCTTCTCCGAACCTCCCACTTCTTCAGAATTCATAATAGTTATTATTTCTGCATTTTTCATAAATGACGATGAATAAGAAGTTGTTACAAATGTAAAAAAAAAATAAAAAAAATATATGCTTTTTTGGTTCGGTTTTATCAGTTTCCATTTGGGTTTTCAGTGCTTTTTTTTTTAAGGTTTTTTTTATGCATTTTTAATTACAATAGAGGATATTTTTTACATGTTTCTGTTGCAGAAAATCTTGTCGGAAAATGTATCAAAATCCACAATTAAAAAAAAAAAAAATTTCAAAAACGTGATTTTTGCAAGCAGAAAACACCCAAAGAATCGATATGATTCAGCATTGTGGATGCTTGCAATCAGATTTGAAGCATTTTTCACGTGGATTTTGGCACAGAATCCGCTCTTAAAAATTCTGCGCGTGCATTTCCTTACACATCGTGCCACAAAACAATACGCTGTTTAGTCCCTAGTACAAAATAATGTAATAAATATGATAAAAACTGTCATTTCCATTGTTTTATGTATTTAGAAAGACATTTCCAGAGCTAATTTTGGCCTTCAGGACACGACAAATGTCTTATCCTTTTCTTTGGCCATCAGGATACGAGCGCACAAAGGGATTTTTTAACCTTTTTTTTGTGCCGCCCGTGTGCCAACTGGGTACCACACGGACCGTGCAGGAGACAGGGCTACAAGTAAGCGCTGTCCCCTGCTTTGGGTGCTGAAGCTCCATTCATTTCTTCTCTCCAGCAGCGTCGCTGGAGAGAAGATATGAAAAATCATTTTTTTTTGGTGTTTAAAATAAAGATCCCTCTCCCCAACCCCCTCCCACCCCCTGTGCGCCCGCCCGCTGTTAATAAAATACTCACCTAGCTCCCTCGCTGCTTGCTCTCTGCGTCGCAGCTCCTCCTGTATGAGCGGTCACGTGGTACCGCCCATTACAGTGATGAATATGCGGCTCCACCCCTATGGGAGGTGGATTCCGGTACCGGAATTATCTGGACGTGTGAGACTGGCCTTATATTGTAAAAAATGACGCTCAAAAAAGGGGAACGTAAGAAGAGCGAAACAGCGCCGTTCTTATGTTCTTATATTCCCTTTTTTTGAGCGTCATTTTTATTTTCGGTTTCAGATGTTCACGCGTTTATTCGAGTCACTTCTTTGAAGAATCTCCTGCTCCAAACTGAGCACTGTTCAGTCCAAAAACACTTAAAATAAATGTTTTAAGTCTACGTGCATGCTAAGCTTTTTTAAGAGTTTTTTGAGCAGAAACTCTTTAAATTCTCCGCCAAATACCAAAATTCTGCAAAAACTTTTCGGCTCAGTTTCTGCTCTAAAAACTCTGCAAAAAAAAAAAAGACGAATACCCTAAAGCCGCTTAAGGAAATGCATTACTAAACAAAAACCTCCTAAAAAAACTCCCCAAAAACGTGTGCACGCTACGTCTTTAAGAAGTTGCTGAACAGCCCAGGTTTTTCTTGGCAGCTCTGACATCATTTTCCGGCATCTTTTTTCTATGGTATAAATTATAATTAGTGAAGTGAAGAATAAAAAATAAAATTTTAACTGCTTCTGAACCTTGAAATGGTTAAAACAAGTAATAAAACACTTAACAAGTGCAAACAGACAACACAGGGACTGATTGTAAGCTCGTCTGAACAGGTGCTTAGGCTAAGTTTGCAAGTTGCATATTTGGTCCAGATTAAATCACATTGGGGATAATTTTTGGACTCATTGGGGATAATTTTTGGACTCGAATTAACTTGGATTTCAAAGTCACCAAATCTGCAACGATATAAGACAAGCACAGAGTTTGTTGCAGATAAACTGCGAAAAATCTACTGTTAATGTTTCATCTGTATATTTTTAGGGTACAAATAACTTTTCGATCACCTTGTTACAAGGGGTTTTTTTTTTTAGGAGGTTGGGATGAACTTTTTTGTTTGACATTTATGAGATAGGAAACATTGAGGGTTTTTTATTTCCTTTTTTCAAAATGTTTAACTAATTTTAGAATTGGTGATAATAATCTATTTGGTTGATATGGTTACAACAATATGGCTGCCGTTGGATAATGTTTTCCAAAAAGTTTCCAAAAGTTTCCATAACTTTCTTGCAGGTTAGATTTCAGTTTTGTAACAAGACCTTCCTGTCTAGTGTAGACCGGTAATCATCGAAAAGACTGACAATACTCAAAGCAAGTTGACGTTAGACAAAACCCCTTTAAATGTAGTCATTTTGTCTGACAATTGTAGCACCTCCCCTTTATCGGCTGTCGTCACCGATTATGCATTATCAAGCGGCCCCCATTCCCATTCTACCCCATACTATAGGTCAACCATATTCCTTTTATGGGGCTTCTAGAAGGCTTGAACACCCAAGAGTAAGAATCGTGGGTGGAAAATGATTTCAGTCCCGTCATCGGAAACTATAGACACATTATTGTATTTTGTTGATTTTACAGAATTTTATTTGCACATTATGTTGAGTAATTTCCAAACTTTTTTTAGAGTCTCATAAATTAGGGGAAGTGAATGATTCGTTGTTGGTGGACACGATTTCAACATGATAAAATAAACTCGTAAAGAAAAGTTTTAAGAAAATCTACATTCACCGAAAAAATTAATTATTTGGTAAATATTTATAATCTATAAGAAAGTTTAATCGTTTTGTTTTTGCAGTCAAACATGCTGCATTCTCACATGGTGGATCTGTCCACATCCTCGAGGCCCCGTCTTATCTCCACTAGCCCCGATCCTGCTTGATAGGAATACTTTGTAATGTTTTTTCCAGCTTGTCCATGGCCACCAATTCGTCTCAGAGGTCTTCATCTGAAGGGTATGTTCACACTGAGTCTAATTTCTGAGTTTTTGGAGAAGTTCTCAAGAAGTTTCGAGGAGGATTTTGTAGAGTTTCCACAAAAAAAAACTCAACCCAGCCTCAATGGTGGTATTGCATTTCGTTCCTACTTACCTTGGTGGACCTGAGCTGCAGTACCAGAAATGACCTGTAGACAAGTGTGGCGCTGTTTTGGAAAGAAGGAAGCCATTTTGTTTCTAATCTTAGATAAGTCCTTCTAAATATCCAAAGAGCTGAACCCCAAGACTTTGTCTATTTCTCACTGTTCCAATCACCATCTTCTTCTTATAACAACAGTCCTGCTTTTAGGGACTGTCCACAAAACCAAATCTTGAGTCTTTGATCATGCTGTAAGACCACATCTTAATCCCACCAATAATTGGAACATCGAGCTAGAAAGTGGCAAATTCACGACAACAGCAATTCCTCTCCCAGTCCTGGTTGACTTATCACTTTTTATCCAGATTTCTATGAACCAACTTTAATAGTTATGATTGATCATGATACATTCGGTCATATCGTCTATTCCAGAGTCAAAACTTTGATGTGAATCTGCTCTTAACAAGATATGGAGATTAGGAACTCTATCATCCAAACCGGAGAAAATTTTACCCAAATTTTCTTTACTAAAACCTTTGTTCCAAAGAGACGGTTACACGGATTGATCAAAGTATCGACTAACAATTCCATTTATATCCACATCAGTAAGCGGAGAAACAAATTTTCAAACGTTTCTAGGAGATTGTCCATATTTTTACAGTTGATCGGAGATATCATTAACACATTTTTGGGTTCCTAATTTATAGGGACCTTTATGTATCAAGCGTCGCCGTATCGTATGTATCATATAATTCTTCTATGAGCTTTTACATGAATTAGAGGGTTAACCTTAACCCTAACCCTGAGTAATCCTTCATGAGCCCCATGAGTCATCCCTTCCTGACCATGACTAGGTGGTCAGGATAAATCTTCTACTCGTAGAAGATGAGATACCAGATTAGAGTGGAGGTACTCAACATGAAGGATAGAGATAGACATCGGAGAGATAATATCCAAAGAGTGCTCCTCCAATAAGTGATATCAGGTGCCAGGTATCGGAGGAGGGCTATCGTCTTTGGGATATTATCTATAGTAGACCTAGTTGAGGTCAGACTTGGATTTCGCACCCTCAGAATGTTCTTCTATTTTCTAGATAGATAATTAGATATATGATAGATATTAGGAATCACTTACCCAGTATTGTTGTTAGGGACAAGAAGAAGACGAGTACTGGCGCAGACATCTTTCCTCAGGTGGGACCTTCTACTAGAAGTTGAGGGTGTCTTCACCCCGACATTGACCACTCCCGGGTGGCTGCAGCCGGTGTCCCTTCTAAATCTGCTCTAATGCTGACTTTTCATTGTGAAACCGATGTGTGCATTACTGAACGTCCGTCTTACAAGAGGAAGTGTGTGTGCTCATTACGAGATGCGCTCCTTGGCAGAGGACCCTAAGCTCTGGCCAGAAGAGGAAAGGCTGAGTTACAAAACCACATCTTGAGCTTTGCTCAATAACTGCTAGTGGTGGAGGATGGGTTCCTGCAAACCTAGGGGTTATTCACTGCATGGAGATGTCCTAACTATAAGGGTCCCTGCAATACTCCCTGGGCCCATTCATGCTGGTGACCTTAGGAGGACAACTCAGGATGGCTCACCAGGTGGCACAAGGGCAACCACCACCGGCTGGACATTCGCAACCCATCTGAGGTTGTGTGGTTATTGGTATAGATTCCTCTTGACGTGTTGTGTCCCAGATTGGGCCTTTCACTTCCCCATCAGCTCAACTTTTGTTTCATTGTACCTTTAATATAAAAGGGATCCTGATAAATCTTTGTTGACCGTCTTCGGCCACATCCTCGTCTATGGGACCTTAAAGGGAATATTCTCCCAAAGTGTAAAATCGGCCTTTTATTAGTGAATATATTAGTGATATATTCAGATATCTCTCATCTGCTGTTTCAGTGATGGGAAAATCTGTCTTCACTATAGACGGATTTTACCCTTTAATTAAGAAAAAAATCTGTCTGGGCGGAGACAGGAGCACTTGTCTCTAATAACATATATTACAAAGTTTCTCAATTTCATCTGTATCATTGATTTATGGAGGAAAAAAAGTGAAACTGACAGCTACCCTTTAACCCCTTCCCAACATATTACATCATATGCCGGTTCCCTGACTTTGATGGCAGATGATGGCAGATTTAATCCATTTTTTATGCAGGCTCCGGCAATGAGCCCGCATCTTTTCAATAACAGACGACCAAAAGATCATATCTATGCCAAAATGGTATCGATAAAAACGTCTGCTCGGCGAGCAAATAAATGAGCCCTCACCCAACCCCAGATCACGAAATATGGAGATGCTATAGGTCTCGGAAAATGGCGCCATTATTTTTTTTATTTTATTTTTTACAAATTTTGGATTTTTTTTCACCACTTAAATAAAAAAAAAGCCTAGACATGTTGGGTGTCTATGAACTCATAATGACCTGGAGAATCATAATGGCAGCTCAGTTTTAGCAATTAGTGAACCTAGCAAAAAAGCCAAGGAAAAAACAAGTGTAGGATTGCACTTTTTTTGCAAATTTCGCCACATTTGGAACTTTTTTTTCCCGTTTTCCAGTACACAACATGGTAAATTCAATGGTGTCGTTCAAAAGTACAACTCGTCCTGCAAAAAACAAGCCCTCACATGGCCATATATATATATATATTTGGGCTCTTCGCTGACTATCAGAGGGTGAATTATTTCCTCTGGGTGGAAGTCCCTTTTAAATACCATTGAATAGCACACAGCAGTGCTGCAGTGTAGTAACGCCTGCCGAGCACCCAGCCGGCTCCACTACATGCGAAAACCACACGACATCCTGCAGCCGTTGTGTCACACATCTAGTGTTGCCTCCGCTAAGCAAATAAGATGGCGATAGGAGGTTAGAGTAATCAGACCTGCGGAGAGCAGCGCATGACCAGAGACTGAGCGGAGAACACGGAGCAGAGTCTTGTGATGAGTGACTCAGGACAAACACGTCTCATCTTACACAACAACTGCGCAAGGAAAGCAGATAAATGACTGACAGCGATAATCCAACATGGCCCCGACACATGGAGGACATAGAATAACACGACATTGTAATCCAGGGTCTACAGAGCTGGAAACCCCTAATGGTGTATAGAGACGAGGGAGAAAGGGGTCACTGCCCATCAATAACCCAAATACATTACTGATCCTGAGTTACCTCCTGTATTATACCCCAGAGCTGCACTCACTATTCTGCTGGTGCAGTCACTGTGTACATACATTACATCACTGATCCTGAGTTACCTCCTGTATTATACAACAGAGCTGCACTCACTATCCTGCTGGTGCAGTCACTGTGTATATACATTACATTACTGATCCTGAGTTACATCCTGTATTATACTCCAGAGCTGCACTCACTATTCTGCTGGTGCAGTCACTGTGTACATACATTACATTACTGATCCTGAGTTACATCCTGTATTATACTCCAGAGCTGCACTCACTATTCTGCTGGTGCAGTCACTGTGTACATACATTACATTACTGATCCTGAGTTACATCCTGTATTATACTCCAGAGCTGCACTCACTATTCTGCTGGTGCAGTCACTGTGTACATACATTATATTACTGATCCTGAGTTACATCCTGTATTATATCCCAGAGCTGCACTCACTATTCTGCTGGTGCAGTCACTGTGTACATACATTACATTACTGATCCTGAGTTACATCCTGTATTATACTCCAGAGCTGCACTCACTATTCTGCTGGTGCAGTCACTGTGTACATACATTACATTACTGATCCTGAGTTACATCCTGTATTATACTCCAGAGCTGCACTCACTATTCTGCTGGTGCAGTCACTGTGTACATACATTACATTACTGATCCTGAGTTACATCCTGTATTATACCCCAGAGCTGCACTCACTATTCTGCTGGTGCAGTCACTGTGTACATACATTACATTACTGATCCTGAGTTACATCCTGTATTATACCCCAGAGCTGCACTCACTATTCTGCTGGTGCAGTCACTGTGTACATACATTACTGATCCAGAGTTACATCCTGTATTATACTCCAGAGCTGCACTCACTATTCTGCTGGTGCAGTCACTGTGTACATACATTACATTACTGATCCTGAGTTACATCCTGTATTATACTCCGGAGCTGCACTCACTATTCTGCTGGTATAGTCACTGTGTACATACATTACAATACTGATCCTGAGTTACATCCTGTATTATACCCCAGAGCTGCACTCACTATTCTGCTGGTGCAGTCACTGTGTACATATATTACATTACTGATCCTGAGTTACATCCTGTATTATGCCCCAGAGCTGCACTCATTATTCTGCTGGAGTAGTCACTGTGTACATACATTACATTACTGATCCTGAGTTACATCCTGTATTATACTCCAGAGCTGCACTCACTATTCTGCTGGTGCAGTCACTGTGTACATACATTACATTACTGATCCTGAGTTACATCCTGTATTATACTCCAGAGCTGCACTCACTATTCTGCTTGTGCAGTCACTGTGTACATACATTACATTACTGATCCTGAGTTACATCATGTATTATACTCCAGAGCTGCACTCACTATTCTGCTGGTGCAGTCACTGTGCACATACATTACATTACTGATCCTGAGTTACATCCTGTATTATACTCCAGAGCTGCACTCACTATTCTGCTGGTGCAGTCACTGTGTACATACATTACATTACTGATCCTGAGTTACATCCTGTATTATACTCCAGAGCTGCACTCACTATTCTGCTGGTGCAGTCACTGTGCACATACATTACATTACTGATCCTGAGTTACATCCTGTATTATACTCCAGAGCTGCACTCACTATTCTGCTGGTGCAGTCACTGTGTACATACATTACTGATCCAGAGTTACATCCTGTATTATACTCCAGAGCTGCACTCACTATTCTGCTGGTGCAGTCACTGTGTACATACATTACATTACTGATCCTGAGTTACATCCTGTATTATATCCCAGAGCTGCACTCACTATTCTGCTGGTGCAGTCACTGTGTACATACATTACATTACTGATCCTGAGTTACATCCTGTATTATACTCCAGAGCTGCACTCACTATTCTGCTGGTGCAGTCACTGTGTACATACATTACATTACTGATCCTGAGTTACATCCTGTATTATACCCCAGAGCTGCACTCACTATTCTGCTGGTGCAGTCACTGTGTACATACATTACATTACTGATCCTGAGTTACCTCCTGTATTATACTCCAGAGCTGCACTCACTATTCTGCTGGTGCAGTCACCGTGTACACACATTACATTACTGATCCTGAGTTACATCCTGTATTATACTCCAGAGCTGCACTCACTATTCTGCTGGTACAGTGACTGTGTACATACATTACATTACTGATCCTGAGTTACATCCTGTATTATACCCCAGCGCTGCACTCACTATTCTGCTGGTGCAGTCACTGTGTACATACATTACATTACTAATCCTGAGTTACCTCCTGTATTATACTCCAGAGCTGCACTCACTATTCTGCTGGTGCAGTCACTGTGCACATACATTACATTACTGATCCTGAGTTACATCCTGTATTATACCCCAGAGCTGCACTCACTATTCTGCTGGTGCAGTCACTGTGTACTTACATTACATTACTGATCCTGAGTTACATCCTGTATTATACCCCAGAGCTGCACTCACTATTCTGCTGGTGCAGTCACTGTGTACATACATTACATTACTGATCCTGAGTTACATCCTGTACTATACCCCAGAGCTGCACTCACTATTCTGCTGGTGCAATCACTGTGTACATACATTACATTACTGATCCTGAGTTACATCCTGTATTATACTCCAGAGCTGCACTCACTATACTGCTGGTGCAGTCACTGTGTACATACATTACATTACTGATCCTGAGTTACCTCCTGTATTATACCCCAGAGGTGCACTCACTATTCTGCTGGTGCAGTCACTGTGTACGTACATTACTGATCCTGAGTTACATCTTGTATTATACCCCAGAGCTGCACTCACTATTCTGCTGGTGCAGTCACTGTGTACATACATTACTGATCCTGAGTTACATCCTGTATTATACTCCAGAGCTGCACTCACTATACTGCTGGTGCAGTCACTGTGTACATACATTACATTACTGATCCTGAGTTACCTCCTGTATTATACCCCAGAGCTGCACTCACTATTCTGCTGGTGCAGTCACTGTGTACATACATTACATTACTGATCCTGAGTTACCTCCTGTATTATACCCCAGAGCTGCACTCACTATTCTGCTGGTGCAGTCACTGTGTACATACATTACATTACTGATCCTGAGTTACCTCCTGTATTATACCCCAGAGCTGCACTCACTATTCTGCTGGTGCAGTCACTGTGTACATACATTACATTACTGATCCTGAGTTACCTCCTGTATTATACTCCAGAGCTGCACTCACTATTCTGCTGGTGCAGTCTCTGTGTACATACATTACATTACTGATCCTGAGTTGCATCCTGTATTATACCCCAGAGCTGCACTCACTATTCTGCTGGTGCAGTCACTGTGTACATACATTACATTACTGATCCTGAGTTACATCCTGTATTATACTCCAGAGCTGCACTCACTATTCTGCTGGTGCAGTCACTGTGTACATACATTACATTACTGATCCTGAGTTACATCCTGTATTATTCTCCAGAGCTGCACTCACTATTCTGCTGGTGCAGTCACTGTGTACATACATTACATTACTGATCCTGAGTTGCATCCTGCATTATACTCCAGAGCTGCACTCATAATTCTGAAATCTTTCATCAGGCGTGTTTCCTTCAGCGTCTTACTTTGAATATCTAATGTGAGGAGCCTAAAATATTCTTCAATATATCCATTTCTCTTCCTTTCACCATGATAAGTCTTGTGAATAGAATCACAATGTCCACTTGCAAACAAATTGCTGTAGTAATAACATCATCTTCTCATATGTAAGGTTTTGTCTTTATTTTTGTACACAATGAAAATTGCAGACACAATTAATTTGTTTATACATATAAAGAACACAACATAATAACATCTAGAAAAAGATAAAGTTATCTGATAGGATTCTTACTACCACTAGAGGGGGATAAGGAGCTGACTGCATACTACTTATACACCGAGCTCAATAATGGCATACAAGCTCCCCCTAGTGGTGACTGAAAACAACCACAATATATTTGTTTGTGATTAACTCTTTGTCTTGAAGATCTTCTTCACTGAAAAAAAAATAGATCTCTGACCACTTTAAAGACATGATGAGAAATTTGGGGCACAGAATTTTGGACTTAAAATTATAAAAGGTAGAAATATTCATCAATTGTTATTTAATTATTTAAAAGTCAAGTGGGGAGGTCCTAATCAGTCATTGATCGCCATGTCTCACAGAAAATGCTGTTGGTCAGTGAAGGTGACCTCCCACTGGACTCTTGAGAAACAAATCCAACCACCAAACCTGGAGTTCTTCAAGGATTATGAGTGGAGACAAGGTTTTATCCCTATGATACATATTCTCATTTTGCTACTTAGTCTTTACAGTTACAAACCTTCATTATTCCTTCTCTAAAATAAAAAAAAATACTGTTTTTGTCTGGTCATAACAATGAGATTTTTTTCTTCTCATCCTTTGTTGAATTTCGAAAGTCTTGTTCCATTTTTCTGGAGAACTTATCAAAAATCTAGAAGTTCTTGAGATGTTTTCATGAATGGTGGGCTCAGGAGGAATCTTGGGGGTGAATTACTTTTTATCTGCTCATCGGCATGTTCATATAGACTTTCCCATCATCTACAAAATAGAAAAGAAAGTCACTTTAGAACCAAAAGGAGCTCAGCTTGTCGAGAACATGGAAATCTATGTAGGGTTCATCAAATGCATTAGTAGGATACCCAAAGGCAACTTTATATGGGTGGTCTTAGTATTGATCTGAGTAGGAACTTGAGGGATTATGAGGAATGTGGCCACACTTATCTTCCATACTGATGAGGAATGTGGCCACACTTATCTTCCATACTGATGAGGAATGTGGCCACACTTATCTTCTTCCATACCGATGAGGAATGTGGCCACACTTATCTTCTTCCATACCGAAGAGGAATGTGGCCACACTTATCTTCTTCCATACCGATGAGGAATGTGGCCACACTTATCTTCTTCCTTACCGATGAGGAATGTGGCCACACTTATCTTCTTCCATACCGATGAGGAATGTGACCACACTTATCTTCTTCCATACCGATGAGGAATGTGACCACACTTATCTTCTTCCATACCGATGAGGAATGTGGCCACACTTATCTTCCATACTGATGAGGAATGTGGCCACACTTATCTTCTTCCATACCGATGAGGAATGTGGCCACACTTATCTTCTTCCATACCGATGAGGAATGTGGCCACACTTATCTTCTTCCTTACCGATGAGGAATGTGGCCACACTTATCTTCTTCCATACCGATGAGGAATGTGGCCACACTTATCTTCTTCCATACCGATGAGGAATGTGGCCACACTTATCTTCTTCCATACCGATGAGGAATGTGGCCACACTTATCTTCTTCCTTACCGATGAGGAATGTGGCCACACTTATCTTCTTCCATACCGATGAGGAATGTGACCACACTTATCTTCTCCATACCGATGAGGAATGTGACCACACTTATCTTCTCCATACCGATGAGGAATGTGGCCACACTTATCTTCTTCCATACCGATGAGGAATGTGGCCACACTTATCTTCTTCCATACCAATGAGGAATGTCGCCACACTTGTCTTCCATACCGATGAGGAATGTGGCCATACTTATCTTCTTCCATACCGATGAGGAATGTGGCCACACTTATCTTCCATACTGATGAGGAATGTGGCCACACTTATCTTCTTCCATACCGATGAGGAATGTGGCCACACTTATCTTCTTCCATACCGATGAGGAATGTGGCCACACTTATCTTCTTCCATACCGATGAGGAATGTGGCCACACTTGTCTTCCATACCGATGAGGAATGTGGCCATACTTATCTTCTTCCATACCGATGAGGAATGTGGCCGCACTTATCTTCTTCCATACCGATGAGGAATGTGGCCACACTTATCTTCCATACTGATGAGGAATGCGGCCACACTTATCTTCTTCCATACCGATGAGGAATGTGACCACACTTATCTTCTTCCATACCGATGAGGAATGTGGCCACACTTATCTTCTTCCATACTGATGAGTAATGTGGCCACACTTATCTTCTTCCATACCGATGAGGAATGTGGCCACACTTATCTTCCATACTGATGAGGAATGTGGCCACACTTACTTTTCAGCATGGAAGAAGATAACAGAACTAGCCCAAAGGGAAAGAGTATTTGATACAAATTTTAAAAATGTCCAAAAATTATCCCCCTTACCATTGACTGGACGTCTTTGGAAGCTTTGTTTAGTGCAATAGTAAACAACCAGCATTATAATAATTGTAAGGGCAATGTCTCCAAGGACCACCCCAACCAGAATTGGGGTATCAATCCGGTAACAGTCTCCACAAGCCAGGTCTGTAAGAGAAAAAGAGTTGTTAAGCAAGAGGAGCAGACTCTCAGGTGGATTTCTTTTTCAGAAGACTTGTCGAATACACCAAATTGGAAATTAAAGGCTTACTGCACTTCCAAATTACTTTGTCATAGATTGTTAAAGTTGGAAGGGACCTCATGGGTCATCGGGACCTCCGGGGTCATCGTGTCCAACCCCCGGCTCAATGCAGGATTCACTAAACTATCTCAGACAGATGTCTGTCTAGTCTCTGAAGACTTCCATTGAAGGGGAACTCACTACCTCTTGTGGCCGCCTGTTCCACTCATTGATCGCCCTCACTGTCAAAAAGTTTTTCTAATCTGTATCTTCTCCCTTTCAGTTTCATCCATTGCTCCTTGTGTTTGTGATCTTATTTGATAGACAATTCATAGTCTTGTCTCTCCCAGCCACTAGGTGACTCTATTCTATGTAACTCGCTGTCCACTGCCTGTTGTAAAGTATCATCCATATCTAGCAGCAAAGACACCAAAGCAGATGATATGAAATGAGGGCAGGTCTTTGTCTCTGCAGGAAGTGGGAGTGGGATTTTTTATTCTACAGTAAGCAGGCGCAGGTCTTTGCCTCTCTACGGGAAGTGAGGGCTAGTTTTTTACCCTATACAGGAAGTAGTGGTGGATCTTTGATTCTCTACAAAAATTGGGGTCAGATCATTGTTTTGCTTCGGGAAATGTCTTTACCTGTCTTTGGAAACTGGAAGTGGGTCCTTGACTCCATACAAGAAGTGGAGGCAAGTCTTTGTCTCTACAGGAAGTGGGGGCACATCTTTATCTCTACATGAAGTTGGGGCAGGTCTTTGTCTCTACAAGAAGTGGGGGCGGAGTCTTTGTCTCTACAAGAAGTGGGGCAGGTCTTTGTCTCTACTAGAAGGGGGGCAGATCTTTGTCTCCACAGGAAATGGGGGCAGGTCTTTGTCTCTACAGGAAATGGGGGCAGGTCATTGTCTCTGCAGAAAGTGGGGGCAGGTCTTTGTCTCTACAGAAAGTGGGGGCAGGTTTATGTTTCTACAGGAAGTGGGGGCAGGTCTTTGTCTCTATAGGAAGTGGGGGGAGGTCTTTGTCTCTACAGGATGTGGGGGCAGGTCTTTGTCTCTATAGGAAGTGGGGCAGGTCTTTGTCTCTACAGAAAGTGGGGGCAGGTCTATGTCTCTACAGGAAGTGGGGGCAGGTCTTTGTCTCTACAGAAAGTGGGGGCAGGTCTATGTCTCTACAGGAAGTGGGGGCAGGTCTTTGTCTCTATAGGAAGTGGGGGGAGGTCTTTGTCTCTACAGGAAGTGGGGCAGGTCTTTGTCTCTACAGAAAGTGGGGGCAGGTCTATGTCTCTACAGGAAGTGGGGCAGGTCTTTGTCTCTACAGAAAGTGGGGGCAGGTCTATGTCTCTACAGGAAGTGGGGGCAGGTCTTTGTCTCTATAGGAAGTGGGGGGAGGTCTTTGTCTCTATAGGAAGTGGGGCAGGTCTTTGTCTCTACAGAAAGTGGGGGCAGGTCTATGTCTCTACAGGAAGTGGGGCAGGTCTTTGTCTCTACAGAAAGTGGGGGCAGGTCTATGTCTCTACAGGAAGTGGGGGCAGGTCTTTGTCTCTATAGGAAGTGGGGGGAGGTCTTTGTCTCTACAGGAAGTGGGGGCAGGTCTTTGTCTCTATAGGAAGTGGGGCAGGTCTTTGTCTCTACAGGAAATGGGGGCAGGTCTTTGTCTACAGAGAATGGAGGCAAGTCTATGTCTCTACAAGAAGGGGGCAGGTTTTTGTCTCTACAGGAAGTGGGGGAGTCTTTGTCGCTGCAGGAAGTAGGGGCAGGTCTTTGTCTCTATAGGAAGTGGGGGAATCTTTGTCTCTACAGGAAGTGGGGGTGGGTCTTTGTCTCTACAGGAAATGGGGGCAGGTCATTGTCTCTGCAGAAAGTGGGGGCAGGTCTTTGTCTCTACAGAAAGTGGGGGCAGGTTTATGTTTCTACAGGAAGTGGGGCAGGTCTTTGTCTCTGCAGGAAATGGGGGCAGATCTTTGTCTCTATAGGAAGTGGGGGGAGGTCTTTGTCTCTACAGGAAGTGGGGGCAGGTCTTTGTCTCTACAGGAAATGGGGGCAGGTCTTTGTCTCTACAGGAAATGGGGGCAGGTCTTTGCCTACAGAGAGTGGAGGCAAGTCTATGTCTCTACAGGAAGGGGGTAGGTTTTTGTCTCTACAGGAATTGGGGGAGTCTTTGTCGCTACAGGAAGTAGGGGCAGGTCTTTGTCTCTATAGGAAGTGGGGGAATCTTTGTCTCTACAGGAAGTGAGGGTGGGTTTTTGTCTCTACAGGAAGTGGGGAACTCTTTGTCTCTACAGGAAGTAGGGGCGGGTCTCTGTCACTACAGGAAGTGAGGAGGAGTCGTTGTCTCTACAGGAAGTGGGGGTGGGTCTCTGTCACTACAGGAAGTGAGGAGGAGTCGTTGTCTCTACAGGAAGTGGGGGCAGGTCTTTGTCTCTATAGGAAGTGGGGCAGGTCTGTCTCTACAGGAAATGGGGGCAGGTCTTTGTCTACAGAGAGTGGAGGCAAGTCTATGTCTCTACAGGAAGGGGGCAGGTTTTTGTCTCTACAGGAAGTGGGGGCAGGTCTTTGTCTCTATCGGAAGTGGGGGAATCTTTGTCTCTACAGGAAGTGGGGGCGGGTCTCTGTCACTACAGGAAGTGAGGAGTCGTTGTCTCTACAGGAAGTGGGGGCGGGTCTCTGTCACTACAGGAAGTGAGGAGTCATTGTCTCTACAGGAAGTGGGGGAGTTTTTGTCTCTACAGGAAGTGGGGGAAGGTCTTTGTCTCCACAGGAAATGGGGGCAGGTCTTTTTCTCTACAGGAAGTGGGGGCAGGTCTTTGTCTCTATAGAAAGTGGGTGTCAGGTCATTATCTCTATAGAAAGTGGGTGTCAGGTCATTATCTCTATAGAAAGTGGGTGGCAGGTCTCTGTCTCTACAGGAAGTGGGGGGCAGGTCTTTCTCTCTACAGGAAGTGGGGGCAGGTCTTTGTCTCTCTATGGGCAGTGAGGGTGGGTCTTTGTCTTTCTATAGGAAGAGGGGACAGTGACCTGTTCCTGCTGTGCTGTCTATCAAACAGGCAATGAGTCATAATTTTAGTCCAGACCACTGTACAAAGGCAGGAGCAGTGCATGCTGGAAGTGAGGTTATGGAAGTTCCAGTACCTATAGTGCTGGCACAATACTGATTAAGGGAAACAGTCCACTCTAAAATGTTTATGGCAAGTTCCAGATAATCAGGGCAGCACCTTCATATCTATAAGACTGGCATTTTCACTAAAAGTAGTTTTACCTTGTAGCGTGGGATGAGTGATTATTCTACTATTAACCTATTAGTGCTTAATGATTATTATATAATGTTTAAGCAAATGGTTGTTCCAATCCAAAGCTACTCAGGCTTATGAGTTGATGTCCGGGAAGATGGGATGATAAAGATGGAACCGTTCTAAGTAACTACTAGATAGTGACAGCTACTTTTATCAACATGGAAAACAAAAGGTCAGGATTACTTTTAGCAGATTTGTTAGTTTACCTGGTTCCGATGGGGAGGCAAATGCTGAAAAAAAGAAGACAAGAGATTACACAATTGCAAAGAAAACTGTACTTTTAATTCTCCTAATACTTTTTGTTAATTAAACTTAATAGTAAGATGCACTCGTTCTCTAAAAATCAGCCTGAAGTGTAAAGAATTGAGGTTTTCATGAAGGATACAATGAATATTATATTTAAAGCATATACAGTCTATCTAAATAATGTGTAACTATGTTAATTGTGTGTATAGTAGAGATCCCTGAGCGGGATGATATATAGGTCCATGGGAAAATATTCAGTATATCTTGTGTTTAATCCATTAAATACACTGAGGATGAACTCATCCGACATTCTTCTACAGAGCAGGCTGTCAATCACTGAGTGATCCGCCCTCTGGACTGCCCCTTGGACCTCCCCCTGGACTCACAAGATAAGAGGGAGCAGGCATTTAGGTCAATAATTACAAGTTATACTAAATAGTTTCCCATAATGTTATATATCGTTCTTCTCATCTCCTCGTGCCCTATGATATGGTGTCCATAGATGTGGGGTATCCACAATGTAGCAGATCTTATACCCTGATTACTAGGATCAGCATTACCCTGCTCACCTCTTCTCATACTGTCGGCCGGGGTTTTGTTTGTACAGTCTCAGTATTAGTCACAGGCTTGTGACTGCGCCTACACAGCAGTACCCAGCGCACTGCCCTGAATGTCACTTCTTGGGAAATTTTTTGTCACTAGCAACAATGAAATCTGTGCAGAGCGAACGGTTACATCACAATCTATGAATAGCAAAGCTGCAGAATTGTGGAAGTCCAAATCCAGCACGCATCTGCTGAACCCGAACCCATGTGCTGAACATGCCGTCCAACAGGAAGCCGAAAAGGGGAAAATGCTCCTTTACTCTGCCAATGGTTTCCTTTATTTTTAAGAAAACTTCTTGAATTGTTTTAATAGAAAATCACAATCTCTGCAGCACACGGACAGAAAACTGTATAATACAGTCATATCTCACCAGTAACAAGGGCGGCAACCACAGGGGAAACATCCTCACAGCAGACCCCCGAGATACGGGAAATGGGTGGTCTTACCCCTCAGAGGAAGTGTGAAGAAGAACCCCCAGATACAAGAGATACATTATCATCACAAGGGGAAGATGAGAGACACAACCACTGATTCATACCCACGTCTATGTATCACACATGAGATTAGGTACAGCAGCTCGGCAGACAGTATCACACAGGATAAGATCAGACACAGCAGACAGGATCACACAGGAGAGGATTAGATACTGAAGGCAGTATCACACAGGATAGGATTAGATACACGGCTCAGCAGTCAGTATCACACAGGATAGGATTAGACACATAGCTCAGCAGACAGTATTACATAGGAGAGGATTAGATACATGACCCAGCAGACAGTATCACACAGGATAGGATTAGATACTGAAGGCAGTATCACACAGGATAGGATTAGATACACGGCTCAGCAGACAGTATCACACAGGATAGGATTAAATACATAGCTCAACAGACAGTATTACACAGGATAGCCTTAGATACATGACTCAGCAGACGGTATCATACAGGATAGGATTAGATACAGCAGACAGTATCACACAGGATAGGATTAGATACATAGCTCAGCAGACAGTATCACACAGGAGAAGATTAGATACATAGCTCAGCAGACAGTATCACACAGGATAGGATTAGATACATGGCTCAGCAAACAGTATCACACAGGATAGGATTAGATACACAGCTCAGCAGACAGTATCACACAGGATAGGATTAGATACATGGCTCAGCAAACAGTATCACACAGGATAGGATTAGATACACGGCTCAGCAGACAGTATCACACAGGAGAGGATTAGATACATGACTCAGCAGACAGTATCACATAGGATAGGATTAGATACATTGCTCAGCAGACAGCATCATACAGGATAGGATTAGATACACATCTCAGTCAGGATCACACATGACAGATATGTACACCCTTGGAGCAAACCTGGTCCTGGCTTACAATGTAAATATTTTCTACCTGGTACATTACATATTAATGGACACATTCTGCAAACAGAACAGCAGTCTGAACAAATACAACTAGTACACAAAGTCATTACTGTGTTATCTGTGGTGTTACATAGGACTGCAGGTGACCTCTACTTGCATAAGTTGATGGAAGGATCCAGCTCTAGCAGGTAAAATGAACAAATCAGACAGGTGTCCTGGGACCAGTGGCTCCTTCCCTGCCCCCAATGCTAGGGGTGCCCTGTTCCATGGGTTACTTCTGAAGGTGAAGACGCCACAGCCACGTTCCTTGCCTTAGCTCCTGAATCCAACCTCAGTCTGTATCCTTCCCCCACCCAGGGAAAAGGAGAGTTGTACCGCAATACACCAACCAGACTAACAAAGTAATACGAACAGGGGAAACGGAAAATGTGAAATATACACCGGGGAGTGGAGGCTGGGGTTAAACCAAAGTAGGAGAAGAAAGGGAATTATCACACACTTAAAGCTTAGCAACAGTCACAGATAATTCCACCAAGCGCCTTCTCCAAGAAGAACCAACAACAACCTCCAGCCATGCAGCATAATCTACTCTAACAATGAGTGCTAGGCAGGACCCAGATTATATAGGAGATAGGAGTGGCTAACAGTGAACAGCTGAGAACCTTAATGCAGGAAAGCTGCATTAGAATCGGGCTGTATTAGAATTGGCGCAGATGCAAAATACTCCTTCAAGATATCGAATGCTTCTATGGCTGAACTGGACCACTTGGAAAAGTCTGTCCCCCTCCTGGTAATAGCTGTCAGAGGATTGGCCACTACCAAAAAGTTTTTTAATCTGATGAACTCACGGTAGTAGTTGGCGAAACCCAAAAACTTTTGCAACGCCTTCAAATCCTCAGGACAATCCCAATCCAATAGCCCCTGGACTTTCGCCAGAAACATTTGAATACTGGTGAACGATAAAACATATTCTAGAAAAGGGATCTCCTCAACTGAGAACATACATTTCTCTGGTTTGACAAATTATTTATTGTCTCTGAGTATTTGTAAGACCTGCCTGACATGTACCTGATGTGACGCAAGGTCAGGTGAATAAATCAATATTTCATCAAGATAGATTACAACAAATCTACCTACAAGGTGACTAAAGATGTAATTTACAAAGTGCTGAAAGACGGCGGGTGCGTTCAACCCAAAAGGCATCACGAGGTTCTCATAGTGTCCCTCAGGTGTATTGAAAGCTGTTTTCTACTTATCCACCTCTTTAATACAAATGAGATTACACGCCCCCCTGAGATCCAGTCTAAAAAACCATTTGTCTCCTACAATCTCGTTAAAGAGGATGAGAATATGGATCCCAGACCGTGGTTTGATTCAGTTTGCGGAGATCTAGGCAGGGGCGTAACCCCAGTCTTTCTTCTTTACAAACAAAAACCCTGCAGCAATGGAGGATGAGGATGGTCTGATATGACCCTTTGCCAAACTTTCCGTGATATAGTCCTTCAAGGCCTGTATTCTGGACCAGAGATATTGTATAGTCTGCTCTTAAGCAGCTTGGCCCAGGGACAAGATTAACAGCACAATCATAAGGATGATGGGGAGGAAGTCCTTTGCACCCCTGCTCCGAAAACACATCCCCAAAGTCTGACAGGTATTTAGACACAGACTCAGTATCCACCCTAGCAAGCCAGGTACAAAGGAGTGTCCTTGACAATACTCACTCCACTTTACCACCTCCCGAGTCTGCCAATCTACCACAGGTTTGTGCAGCATGAGCCAAGAACAAAAGGTGAGATCAGACCCTCTAGCACATAACAGTCAATCACCTCTGCCCTACCTGAAGATGTAACCCTCGGACGGCTTGAGTAAAATACTATATTATGATTCCCACCCATTACTCCTCGGTTCCTGAAGTACAGTTTACAGGCCTCCCTGAAAACAACAACCTTGTCACACACCCTCAGAGAACCTGGCAGGCAAAGCAATCTTGGGCTCCACAAAGGGTTGCTTGGGAGTCACGGTCTCCAAACCTGATGTATTAGGGTGCTGCAAAATGACAGTGCGTAGATCTGCCACCGTCAGGCTGAGCTGCTGCAGTTGCTCTGTCAGATAGGATTCATAATGGATCAAAAAACAGTATTGGTCAGAGCTAATGTCATGACTCTGTTGTCGGGTGTCCCGGGACCAGGGGCTCCTTCCCTGTCCCTAAAGGTAGGGTGTGCCCTAGCTCGCCTTGCTCACCGGATTACTTCTGATGGTGAAGATGCCAGGGCCACACACCTTGCCTTAGCTCCTGAATCCACCCTCAGTCAATACCTTCCCCCACTCAGGGAATAGGAGAGTAGCAGTATACCGTAATACACCAATCAGGCTAACAAGGTAGTACGAACAGGGGAAATGGAAAATACCAAACATACAAATATACTCACACATGGAACAGAGGAATGCACCAGGGAGAGTTGAACCAAAGTAGTAGAAGAAAGGGAATTATAACACACTCAAAACCCTGCAACAGTCACAGAAAAATCCACCAGACACCTTCTCCAATAACAACCAACAACAACCTCCAGCCATGCAATGTAAGCTATCTCTGACCATTAGTGCTAGCCAGGACACAGATTATATAGGAGATGGGAGGGGCTAACAGGGCACAGCTGAGAGCCTTAATGCAGGAAAGTTTCAAGGAGCTCAAATAGATCAGATTAACCCCTGCACTGCTGAAAGAAACCTGCACCGTTTAATATAAAGGTGAAGTGCTTCTAATCAGTGCAGGAGTAGGAAAAATCAGACGCTGCGGTCTTCTGGCTCCTCTCTGTCGCGGTAAACCTGTGACAGTTATCTTTGGTGTTACATAGGACTGCTGGTGACATCTACTACATTATATGTACTCAGAGAGTTATCACTGTGCTATCTGTGGTGTTACATAGGACTGCAGGTGACATCTACTACATTATCTGTACTCAGAGAGTTATCACTGTGTTATCTGTGGTGTTACATAGGATTGCTGGTGACATCTACTACATTATATGTACTCAGAGAGTTATCACTGTGTTATCTGTGGTGTTACATAGGACTGCAGGTGACATCTACTACATTATCTGTACTCAGAGAGTTATCACTGTGTTATCTGTGGTGTTACATAGGATTGCTGGTGACATCTACTACATTATATGTACTCAGAGAGTTATCACTGTGTTATCTGTGGTGTTACATAGGACTGCAGGTGACATCTACTACATTATCTGTACTCAGAGAGTTATCACTGTGTTATCTGTGGTGTTACATAGGACTGCAGGGGATAAAACAACGAACATATCTCAACCATGTTGCTGAATGTATCTAGTAGATTATATAACTTGAAGCTTTGGGGGTCACTCTATAAATATTATCAGAGATGATTCTCCTGTGCTGTAGCCGTTTCTTTACTATAATATTCTCTAGGACCGGAGGAATGATATAAAGACCCCCGGCACAGCAGAGGAGGAGCCATTCTGATGGTGTCGCCATCAGATAATACAGTACTTATAATGACCCCATGATGCAAGTATGGAAAAGAAAGAGTTAGACCCCAGCCTCTGAACTGGGAGGTCCGGTTATGCTGAGACATGACCCCAATATGATGAAATTAGGATATAGGTGTTCTTACCCCTGGGAAGCCAGAAGAGGAACGAGCAGAGGACGAGCTGTAGGGTCCCTATCATTGTCATCCTGTCTGTAGCTCTCGCCGCTCTGATCGCTGCCCCCCACACGAATTTTCTTCTATCTTCTACTCATAAGACAGGATGTCACACTGCTCACCCTCAAAAACCTATGAGGGGGAAACGAGTATGAAGACGCATTGTCACAGCCCAGAATGTGTGAACTTCCTCCACCTCGACAGTCAGCTTCTTATTTGTTGTATGGCTGTAATAATTCATCATTACTATGGGGGTCTATATAGGTAATTGGGGGGGCTACCAAATAGACATCCTTCCCCTAGAGTCATTACAAAGGGCAGCTCCACACTTCTTTTTAAGTGCGCTTTCCCTTTAAAACAAGATAGAATGTTGAGGAACTCATCTTGCTACATTGTGTCTTATACTCCAGTCACACCCAGAGCTGCATTCAAAATTCTGCTTGCTTATTTTTCAGCTCCAGAGCGTCAAAAACTCACATCTCTCTGCTGCCCCTTATTGGATCAGCATGAATACTGGATAAAAGTCTATTTTTCATCCGCCTCTGCGGCCGATCGTCAGTTAAACTTTTAGAAAAGTGTGAAATTTACAAACAAAATTAGGAGATCTCTTTATAAACCTACAGGAAATTTTATAATAGTCTATGAGTAGTTGATTAAATTTCCAGTAGACGTTTAATTTGTCCGTTTTCGGGGTCCGTGCTTGCTGTCAGTGAATGGAAATAAACCTAGTAAGTAAGGGATGTGTCTTGCTCTAGTCCTGATGATGATGATGACGGACCTGTCACATGATACCGACCCCAGATCTCATAACAAAACCCGTCACTTGGACACAGGAAGTGGTTCACGCGCCACAAAAAAAAAAGCTACAAGATAGAAAGTTCTGTGCCGAAAATGCAACTAAAAGGCATTTCACAGAAAATAATAGTTTAACGGTAAATATGAGACCTAAAGCCACCCAACTTTCCCAGAGTCCTGGCTAACGGAAGAAGGAGCTGAATCTCTGCACATCATCATTTCAGGACTCCTGGAAAGGTAAAGCCACAATGGTGGTCTGATAAATACCAAGCCTGGACTGGTCATCTGCCCAACAGGGCAAATTACAGGGTGGGCCAATCTGTGTGTAGGAAATGATTGATCATGCTGGTAACGCATTGTCGGTGCAGAGTCAGGAGACGGAGTGAGGACATGAGACGTCTGAAAGATTGGAAGAAGCCAAGAAGCTCTTCCTACATTATCCCACCGCCCCCGGCATCACCTCCAGCATCTACTGGAGGAGGAGCACACGTTTAAATGATTAATATAGGGCACTTGCCTTTAAATTAGAAATATACTAGATGGGCCCTACCCTTTTAAATGATGGTTGTACTAGATACTTGCTACCCCTTTAAATGATGGTCATACTAGTTGGTAGCTACCCCTTTAAATGATGGTTATACTAGGTGGACGCTTCCCCTTTAAAATGATGGTTATACTAGGTGGGCGTTACCCCTTTAAATGATGGTCATACTGGGTGCTACCCCTTTAAATGATGGTAATACTAGGTGGGCACTAACCCTTTTAATGATGATCATACTAGGTGGGCGATACCCCTTTAAATGATGGTTATAGTAGGTGGGCGCTAACCCTTTAAATGATGATCATACTAGGTGGGCGATACCCCTTTAAATAATGGTTATAGTAGGTGGGCGCTAACCCTTTAAATGATGATCATACTAGGTGGGCGATACCCCTTTAAATAATGGTTATAGTAGGTGGGCGCTAACCATTTTAATGATGATCATACTAGGTGGGCGATACCCCTTTAAATAACGGTTATAGTAGGTGGGCGCTAACTCTTTAAATGATGATCATACTAGGTGGGCGATACCCCTTTAAATAATGGTTATAGTAGGTGGGCGCTAACCATTTTAATGATGATCATACTAGGTGGGCGATACCCCGTTAAATAACGGTTATAGTAGGTGGGCGCTAACTCTTTAAATGATGATCATACTAGGTGGGCGATACCCCTTTAAATAATGGTTATAGTAGGTGGGCGCTAACTCTTTAAATGATGATCATACTAGGTGGGCGATACCCCTTTAAATAATGGTTATACCAGGTGGGCGCTAACCCTTTAAATGATCATACTAAGTGGGTGATACCCCTTTAAATAATGGTTATACTAGGTGGGTGCTAACCCTTTTAATGATGATCATACTAGGTGGGCGATATCCCTTTAAATAATGGTTATACTAGGTGGGCGCTAACCCTTTAAATGATGATCATACTAGGTGGCTGATACCGCTTTAAATAATGGTTATAGTAGGTGGTCGCTAACCCTTTAAATGATGATCATACTAGGTGGGCGATGCCCCTTTAAATAATGGTTATACTAGGTGGGCGCTAACCCTTTAAATGATCATACTAGGTGGGCGATACCCCTTTAAATAATGGTTATAGTAGGTAGTCGCTAACCCTTTAAATGATGATCATACTAGGTGGGTGATACCCCTTTAAATAATGGTTATACTAGGTGGGTGCTAACCCTTTTAATGATGATAATACTAGGTGGGCGATATCCCTTTAAATAATGGTTATACTAGTTGTCCGCTAACCCTTTAAATGATCATACTAGGTGGGCGATACCCCTTTAAATAATGGTTATAGTAGGTGGGCGCTAACCCTTTAAATGATGATCATACTAGGTGGGCGATACCCCTTTAAATAATGGTTATAGTAGGTGGGCGCTAACCCTTTAAATGATGATCATACTAGGTGGGCGATACCCCTTTAAATAATGGTTATACCAGGTGGGCGCTAACCCTTTAAATGATCATACTAGGTGGGTGATACCCCTTTAAATAATGGTTATACTAGGTGGGTGCTAACCCTTTTAATGATGATCATACTAGGTGGGCGATATCCCTTTAAATAATGGTTATAGTAGGTGGTCGCTAACCCTTTAAATGATCATACTAGGTGGGTGATACCCCTTTAAATAATGGTCCTACCAGGTGGGCGATATCCCTTTAAATAATGGTTATACTGGGTGAGTGCCCCCCCTTTAAATGATAGTTGTACTAAGAGAGGGCCATTTTCTTGAAGATTTTGTTTCATCTCCTGCGGGGAATGGCGCAGATGCCATTTTCTTGGAGACCTTTAAGCTTTTCTGTTTCCTTTACACTGATGATGTGATCACATGACGACCTGCTCTGTATCGGCCGCAGACAATAGGGAGTGCTGATTGGTCAGTACACATACATGTGACATGGACGCTGATGGATGCACGTTGGCCCCGGCATCATGGACGCCCAGATTGGCTGCAGATTAGGAATGATAGTGATGAGGTCTGATGTCAGATGGGAAGGTTATAGATCGTTTCTTCAGCCATCTTGGCTCGGCATTGGCTCATTCCCCTGATGAAGCCTGTACGGGTGAAACATGTTGGGGAGGCTCCTTCTCTGTGAATATGGAGATCCGTCCATGTAGTGAACGAATTAAAACGTACTGTCTGGACGCCCGTCATTCCAGCCGCCCTCGGCGCCTCTGTCACATGATCGCAGGGCGCGATGGGTTGTCGCAGGGCCCTCAATCAGCCCCAGATCCCGAAAAATGAAAACATTACGGGTCTCGGAAAATTGTGACAAACGCAAAAAAAACTTTTATTCATACAAATTTCATATTTTTTTTCACCACTTAAAGGAGTTGTCCACTACTAGGATAATCCCTTCTCATTACCCACACTTCGCCTCGATAAAATAAAAAAGCCTATACTCACCTCCTGTGCTGCCACCGTCCCCGCGTTGTCGACACTCGCTCTCCCCAGGGCTCTCGTGCGCTTGCTATGACACGTGACCCCGGCGCCCAATCAGTGCTGGCATCACTGGCCCCGCCTTAGGACAAATTGAACAAGAAGAGGAAGTCCGGGCTGCAGCTGAACGCTGACTTCCTCTTCATGTTCAATTTTAGCGGGACCAAGAGTGGGGTATCAGACGGGGTTGTCCTAGTAGTAGACAACCCCTTTAAATTTTAAAAAAATTTAAAAACCATACATGTTTGGTATCTGCACACTCGTAATGACCTGGAGAATGATAATGGCAGGTCAGTTTTTCCATATAGTGAACATGGTAAGTAAAAAGCCCCCAAAACAATTGTGGAATTGCACTTTTTTTGTCGTCACCTATTTCCTCCTATAACCGTCAAGGTTGATCGCTTTCATAATAATTATGTTATGCTGGGGATTTGGTGCAATGTAACAGAAAAACATGAACTCCAACTGCTACAAAGATATATATATATATATATATATATATATATATATATATATATATATATATATATATAAAAATCACGGCACAGAGCTATTGGCCAACTCAGACTCTCCCATTGTCTTAGACCTTTCTATCATTCCTGGCTGCATATTCTCTCGACTCTGGGGATGTTGTGACACACAGGAAATCTACAGCAGCTCAGATACGACGACGCAGTGAACACAAGTAGTGCAGGAAACCACGGGTCATGACTATTAGGATATTACATTCATAATTGTGCTCTGTCCTTCAGATGAATTTTCCTTCCGTGGGTGGGCGGCCGCTCGGCGTGAACTGAAATCTGCGATTATATTGAGATGTTATGTTATTGAGATGTTATGTAGCAAACTGTATCCACAATAAATACAAAGTAGTCATAATGGCGTAGATATGTCTACGGCCTTCATATATGTCCACGGCGTCCAGACGTGTCCACGGCGTCCAGACGTGTCCACGGCGTCCAGATATGTCCAGGGCGTCCAGACGTGTCCACGGCATCCAGACGTGTCCACGGCGTCCAGATATGTCCAGGGTGTCCAGACGTGTCCACGGCATCCAGACGTGTCCACGGCGTCCAGACGTGTCCACGGCGTCCAGATGTGTCCACGGCGTCCAGATATGTCCAGGGCGTCCAGACGTGTCCACGGCATCCAGACGTGTCCACGGCGTCCAGATATGTCCAGGGCGTCCAGACGTGTCCACGGCATCCAGACGTGTCCACGGCGTCCAGATATGTCCAGGGCGTCCAGATATGTCCACGGCGTCCAGATATGTCCAGGGCGTCCAGATATATCCACGGCGTCCAGACGTGTCCATGGCGTCCAGATATGTCCAGGGCGTCCAGATATGTCCAGGGCGTCCAGATATGTCCAGGGCGTCCAGATATGTCCAGGGCGTCCAGATATGTCCAGGGCGTCCAGATATGTCCAGGGCGTCCAGACATGCCCTCGGCATCCAGACGTGTCCATGACATTCAGATATGTCCATGGCGTCCAGACATGCCCACTGCGTCCAGACGTGTCCATGACATTCAGATATGTCCAGGGCGTCCAGATATATCCAGGGCGTCCAGAGATCTCCATGGCGTCCAGACGTGTCCATGGCGTCCAGATGTGTCTATTATTGTCCAGATATGTCCATGTCGTCCAGCTATGTCCATGGCGTCCAGCTATGTCCATGGCGTCCAGCTATGTCCATGGCGTCCAGCTATGTCCATGGCGTCCAGCTATGTCCATGGCGTCCAGCTATGTCCATGGCGTCCAGCTATGTCCATGGCGTCCAGCTATGTCCATGGCGTCCAGCTATGTCCATGGCGTCCAGCTATGTCCATGGCATCCAGCTATGTCTATGGCGCCCAGCTATGTCCATGGCGTCCAGCTATGTCCATGGCGTCCAGCTATGTCCATGGCGTCCAGCTATGTCCATGGCATCCAGATATGTCCATGGCGTCCAGATATGTCCATGGCTTCAAGATATGTCCGTGGCGTCCAGACATGTCCATGACTTACAGATATGTCCGTGTCTTACAGATATATATATATATATATATATATACTGCTGACAGATATGTCTATGGCTTCCAGTAGAGAGGGACCAGGCTTGGACTTTTGGTATTTGTAACCTCCTGACATTAGTCATAGTAAATTATGAATAGCCCAGTGATATATACAATCGCAGAGAGACCCGACAAGACTGGCACCAAACCAGCAAAGGCGCAGCCACAGACGCACTTGTTGCAAGCTGCACCAGCTAAGCAAGCCTTAAATGGCAGGGATACTCTTAACCCACCAGTAAACAGGAGGTTGACTTTGGCAGAGCCCATCCCAGGCCCGCTGGCATCTGGTGACACGGCCGGAGCCTTGTCGGGAACAAGTAGATACCTCTGTGAGAAACCCTGGGAGTGTAGCACGAGGAGAAAGGGAAACGAACCCCAAGACTAACACTGAAAGAGAGCGACCGAGACTGCAAGCACCACTCACCACCACAACACATAGGAACTGCAATACACAGCAAAGACCTGAGCTGGGGATGGTAAGATAGCCATCTGATGCCCCCATCCGCAGACAACCATCCCTGCTGACCTATCAGCAGAATGGACACAATCCCACCACTGCCTAGTACCAGAAACTATTTCACCACAGCCTAGTACAGGACACAATCCCACCACTGCCTAATACCGGACACAATACCGCCACTGCCTAGTACAGGACACAATTTCACCACTGCCTAATACCGGAAACAATCCCACCACTGCCTAGTACAGGATACAATCCCACCACTGCATAGTACCGGACACAATCCCATCACTGCCTAGTACAGGACACAATCCCACCACTGCTTGTACAGGACACAATCCCACCACTGCCTAGTACAGGACACAATCCCACCACTGCCTAGCACAGGACACAATCCCACCACTGCCTAGTACAGGACACAATCCCACCACTGCCTAGTACAGGACACAATCCCACCACTGCCTAGTACAGGACACAATCCCACCACTGCCTAGTACAGGACACAATCCCACCACTGCCTAGTACCGGACACAATCCCACCACTGCCTAGTACCGACACAATCCCACCACTGCCTAGTACCGGACACAATCCCACCACTGCCTAGTACAGGACACAATCCCACCACTGCCTAGTACAGGACACAATCCCACCACTGCCTAGTACCGGACACAATCCCACCACTGCCTAGTACAGGACACAATCCCACCACTGCCTAGTACCGGACACAATCCCACCACTGCCTAGTACAGGACTGTTATGAACTGGTGGTTTAGGAGCAACATGGGACGAGCTCTGAAGGAGGTGGTACCTGTACTGACCGCAGTCCCTAAGCTCAACACAACACTAGAAGTAGCCGTGGGATGCTCCTGTCACTCCCTAGGCACCTCATCACAGCCTGAGAATTAACTACCCCTAAAGCTAGAAACAGGAAAACTATCTTGCCTCAGAGAAAATCCCCAAAGGATAGATTAGCCCCCCACAAGTAATGACTGTGAGTGGAGAGGGAAAAGACATACACAGAATGAAACCAGGATGTAACACAGGAGGCCAGTCTAGCTAGATAGATAGGACAGGATGGAATATTGTGCGGTCAGTATTAAAAACTACAAAAAATCCACACAGAGTTTACAAAAATCTCCACACCTGACTAAAGGTGTGGAGGGTAAATCTGCTTCCCAGAGCTTCCAGCTTAACTGAATTAATCCATACTGACAAGCTGGACAAAACATAGAATGCACAGAACGAATAAGTCCACAACATGTGGACAGAAAAGAGCAAAGCAAGGACTTATCTTTGCTGAACTGGTCAGGATATCAGGGAAATCCAAGCAAAGATGTGAATCCAACCAGGAACCATTGACAAGTGGCACTGGCTGAAGGGAAGAGCCAGGCATAAATAGCCGAGCAGAAAGACAATCAGTGGAAGCAGCTGCAGACTGCTAAATCCAAGGAGCAGCCATTCCACTTAAAACCACCGGAGGGAGCCCAAGAGCAGAACTCACAAAAGTGCCACTTACAAGCACCGGAGGGAGCCCAAGACCGGAATTCACAACACAGGACACAATCCCACCACTGCCTAGTACCGGACACAATCCCACCACTGCCTATTACCGGACACAATCCCACCACTGCCTAGTACCGGACACAATCCCACCACTGCCTAGTACCGGACACAATCCCACCACTGCCTATTACCAGACACAATCCCACCACTGCCTAGTATCGGACACAATCCCACCACTGCCTATTACAGGACACAATCCCACCACTGCCTAGTACCGGACACAATCCCACCACTGCCTAGTACCGGACACAATCCCACCACTGCCTAGTACCGGACACAATCCCACCACTGCCTAGTACCGGACACAATCCCACCACTGCCTAGTACCGGACACAATCCCACCACTGCCTAGTACAGGACACAATCCCACCACTGCCTAGTACCGGACACAATCCCACCACTGCCTAGTACAGGACACAATCCCACCACTGCCTAGTACCGGACACAATCCCACCACTGCCTAGTACAGGACACAATCCCACCACTGCCTAGTACCGGACACAATCCCACCACTGCCTAGTACCGGACACAATCCCACCACTGCCTAGTACCGGACACAATCCCACCACTGCCTAGTACCGGACACAATCCCACCACTGCCTAGTACAGGACACAATCCCACCACTGCCTAGTACCGGACACAATCCCACCACTGCCTAGTACAGGACACAATCCCACCACTGCCTAGTACAGGACACAATCCCACCACTGCCTAGTACAGGACACAATCCCACCACTGCCTAGTACAGGACACAATCCCACCACTGCCTAGTACAGGACACAATCCCACCACTGCCTAGTACCGGACACAATCCCACCACTGCCTAGTACAGGACGCAATCCCACCACTGCCTAGTACAGGACGCAATCCCACCACTGCCTAGTACCGGACACAATCCCACCACTGCCTAGTACCGGACACAATCCCACCACTGCCTAGTACCGGACACAATCCCACCACTGCCTAGTACCAGACACAATTTCACCAACGCCTAGTACCGGACACAATCCCACCACTGCCTAGTACCGGACACAATCCCACCACTGCCTAGTACCGGACACAATCCCACCACTGCCTAGTACCGGACACAATCCCACCACTGCCTAGTACCGGACACAATCCCACCACTGCCTAGTACCGGACACAATCCCACCACTGCCTAGTACCGGACACAATCCCACCACTGCCTAGTACCGGACACAATCCCACCACTGCCTAGTACCGGACACAATCCCACCACTGCCTAGTACCGAACACAATCCCACCACTGCCTAGTACAGGACACAATCCCACCACTGCCTAGTACAGGACACAATCCCACCACTGCCTAGTACCGGACACAATCCCACCACTGCCTAGTACCGGACAGAATCCCACCACTGCCTAGTACCGGACACAATCCCACCACTATAATGACATACCAGAACTGACCATATATTATGACCATAATAAAGGGAAAACTCAAAAAAGCTATAAGGAAAACATAAGAAAACCAAGAGTCTTTAAATCCAAAAGTATAAACAAGTACTAATAATAATGAAAGATAGTCCAAGAAAAGTAATCACTATCAAAATATCTTTAATAATAATACAAAAACACAAATAGGACATAAAAAACACATACAATACAATACAAAAAAATAATATAATTGGATAGGTCTAATGAACAATAATGCAAGACTGGCAGAGGGTAATCAAATTCACAATAAGAGGGAGAGCACGGTACTCAAAAAAATATATATGAGTATACAATCAATTCCAGCAATAGTATATGTCAGCTGGAAAGCACAAGTGTGCATAAACTGAGGCAAAGGAGTAACCATACACTAACCCTCATGTCATGTGGGGAAGACGCACGAGGGATCACAGGGGCCACTCTATAATAGTATAAGCCATGTGGCAGGAAGATCAAACCCCCATGACTCCCCGAATAAAAGTGCCAATAGTACGCTTATGTGCAAAATAGCATGTGTCTTACCACGGGAAACCGAACACCCACCGCACAGGTACCCCAACGCGCGTTTCACCGCTGCTTCTTCAGGGGACACTGCCCCCTGAAGAAGCAGCGGTGAAACGCGCGTTGGGGTACCTGTGCGGTGGGTGTTCGGTTTCCCGTGGTAAGACACATGCTATTTTGCACATAAGCGTACTATTGGCACTTTTATTCGGGGAGTCATGGGGGTTTGATCTTCCTGCCACATGGCTTATACTATTATAGAGTGGCCCCTGTGATCCCTCGTGCGTCTTCCCCACATGACATGAGGGTTAGTGTATGGTTACTCCTTTGCCTCAGTTTATGCACACTTGTGCTTTCCAGCTGACATATACTATTGCTGGAATTGATTGTATACTCATATATATTTTTTTGAGTACCGTGCTCTCCCTCTTATTGTGAATTTGATTACCCTCTGCCAGTCTTGCATTATTGTTCATTAGACCTATCCAATTATATTATTTTTTTGTATTGTATTGTATGTGTTTTTTATGTCCTATTTGTGTTTTTGTATTATTATTAAAGATATTTTGATAGTGATTACTTTTCTTGGACTATCTTTCATTATTATTAGTACTTGTTTATACTTTTGGATTTAAAGACTCTTGGTTTTCTTATGTTTTCCACAATCCCACCACTGCCTAGTACCGGACACAATCCCACCACTGCCTAGTACCAGACACAATTTCACCAACGCCTAGTACCGGACACAATCCCACCACTGCCTAGTACCGGACACAATCCCACCACTGCCTAGTACCGGACACAATCCCACCACTGCCTAGTACCGGACGCAATCCCACCACTGCCTAGTACCGGACACAATCCCACCACTGCCTAGTACTGAACACAATCCCACCACTGCCTAGTACAGGACACAATCCCATCACTGCCTAGTACCGGACACAATCCCATCACTGCTATGTCTGACACTGTTCTATCAAGCTGTCCTCCATGCTGCACCTTGTCTCATCTCTTTTAACTCCTCATTCTGTCAGGCATGCGGCTATTCACATAGACATCTCTAGTCTCAGGTCTTCTCCTGGGCTTCTCTTGTGTTCCTTATCTCTCCTTTATAATGATATATCAGGACTTCTATCAGATATTACGCCATCCTGATCCACCCGCGGAGCGTCTCGATCACGTCCCTCGCCTCGTCAGCCATCATTGCAATTTACAGAACTGATACATTAGTCAAAGTTTTACCTTGTTTCACCACCAGATGTCAGCAGAGATACACGCAACACTCAGATGCTTCATAAAGATGAAGCTTATTTTAACCCCTTAACCCCTTCATGACCCAGCCTATTTTGACCTTAAAGACCTTGCCGTTTTTTGCAATTCTGACCAGTGTCCCTTTATGAGGTAATAACTCAGGAACGCTTCAACGGATACTAGCGGTTCTGGGATTGTTTTTTCGTGACATATTGGGCTTCATGTTAGTGGTAAATTTAGGTCAATAAATTCTGCGTTTATTTGTGATAAAAACGGAAATTTGGCGAAAATTTTGAAAATTTCGCAATTTTCACATTTTGAATTTTTATTCTGTTAAACCAGAGAGATATGTGACACAAAATAGTTAATAAATAACATTTCCCACATGTTTACTTTACATCAGCACAATTTTGGAAACAAAATTTTTTTTTGTTAGGAAGTTATAAGGGTTAAAATTTGACCAGCGATTTCTCATTTTTACAACGAAATTTACAAAACCATTTTTTTTAGGGACCACCTCACATTTGAAGTCAGTTTGAGGGGTCTATATGGCTGAAAATACCCAAAAGTGACACCATTCTAAAAACTGCACCCCTCAAGGTACTCAAAACCACATTCAAGAAGTTTATTAACCCTTCAGGTGCTTCACAGCAGCAGAAGCAACATGGAAGGAAAAAAATGAACATTTAACTTTTTAGTCACAAAAATTATCTTTTAGCAACAATTTTTTTATTTTCCCAATGGTAAAAGGAGAAACTGAACCACGAAAGTTGTTGTCCAATTTGTCCTGAGTACGCTGATACCTCATATGTGGGGGTAAACCACTGTTTGGGCGCACGGCAGGGCTTGGAAGGGAAGGAGCGCCATTTGACTTTTTGAATCAAAAATTGGCTGCACTCTTTAGCGGACACCATGTCACGTTTGGAGAGCCCCCGTGTGCCTAAAAATTGGAGCTCACCCACAAGTGACCCCATTTTGGAAACTAGACGCCCCAGGGAACTTATCTAGATGCATAGTGAGCACTTTGAACCCCCAGGTGCTTCACAAATTGATCCGTAAAAATGAAAAAGTACTTTTTTTTCACAAAAAAATTCTTTTAGCCTCAATTTTTTCATTTTCACATGGGCAACAGGATAAAATGGATCCTAAAATGTGTTGGGCAATTTCTCCTGAGTACGCCGATACCTCATATGTGGGGGTAAATCACTGTTTGGGCACATGGTAAGGCTCGGAAGGGAAGGAGCGCCATTTGACTTTTTGAATGAAAAATTATTTCCATCGTTAGCGGACACCATGTCGCGTTTGGAGAGCTCCTGTGTGCCTAAACATTGGCGCTCCCCCACAAGTGACCCCATTTTGGAAACTAGACCCCCCAAGGAACTTATTTAGATGCCTAGTGAGCACTTTAAACCCCCAGGTGCTTCACAAATTGATCCGTAAAAATGAAAAAGTACTTTTTTTTCACAAAAAAATTCTTTTCGCCTCAATTTTTTCATTTTCACATGGGCAGTAGGATAAAATGGATCATAAAATTTGTTGGGCAATTTCTCCCGAGTACGCCGATACCTCATATGTGGGGGTAAACCACTGTTTGGGCACACGGCAGGGCTCGGAAGGGAAGGCGCGCCATTTGACTTTTTGAATGGAAAATTAGCTCCAATTGTTAGCGGACACCATGTCGCGTTTGGAGAGCCCCTGTGTGCCTATGCATTGGAGCTCCCCCACAAGTGACCCCATTTTGGAAACTAGACCCCCCAAGGAACTTATCTAGATGCATATTGAGCACTTTAAACCCCCAGGTGCTTCACAGAAGTTTATAACGCAGAGCCATGAAAATAAAAAATAATTTTTCTTTCCTCAAAAATGATTTTTTAGCCTGGAATTTTCTATTTTGCCAAGGATAATAGGAGAAATTGGACCCCAAATATTGTTGTCCAGTTTGTCCTGAGTACGCTGATACCCCATATGTGGGGGTAAACCACTGTTTGGGCGCACGGCAGGGCTCGGAAGGGATGGCACGCCATTTGGCTTTTTAAATGGAAAATTAGCTCCAATCATTAGCGGACACCATGTCACGTTTGGAGAGCCCCTGTGTGCCTAAACATTGGAGATCCCCCAGAAATGACCCCATTTTGGAAACTAGACCCCCAAAGGAACTAATCTAGATGTGTGGTGAGGACTTTGAACCCCCAAGTGCTTCACAGAAGTTTATAACGCAGAGCCATGAAAAAAAAAAAAAAATATTTTCTCAAAAATGATCTTTTAGCCTGCAATTTTTTATTTTACAAAGGGTAACAGGAGAAATTTGACCCCAAAAGTTGTTGTCCAGTTTCTCCTGAGTACGCTGATACCCCATGTGTGGGGGTAAACCACTGTTTGGGCACACGTCGGGGCTCAGAAGGGAAGTAGTGACTTTTGAAATGCAGACTTTGATGGAATGGTCTGCGGGCGGTACATTGCGTTTGCAGAGCTCCTGGTGTGCCTAAACAGTAGAAACCCCCCACAAGTGACCCCATTTTAGAAACTAGACCCCCCAAGGAACTTATCTAGGTATGTGGTGAGCACTTTGAACCCCCAAGTGCTTCACAGACGTTTACAACGCAGAGCCGTGAAAATAAAAAATCATTTTTCTTTCCTCAAAAATGATGTTTTAGCAAGCATTTCTTTATTTTCACAAGGGTAACAGGAGAAATTGGACCCCAGTAATTGTTGCGCAGTTTGTCCTGAGTATGCTGGTACCCCATATGTGGGGGTAAACCACTGTTTGGGTGCACGTCGGGGCTCGGAAGTGAGGGAGCACCATTTGACTTTTTGAATACAAGATTGGCTGGAATCAATGGTGGCGCCATGTTGCGTTTGGAGACCCCCTGATGTGCCTAAACAGTGGAAACCCCTCAATTCTAACTCCAACACACCCCTAACCCTTATCCCAACTGTAGCCGTAACCCTAATCACAACCCTAACCCCAACACACCCGTAACCCCAACACACCCCTAACCCTAACCACAACCCTAATTCCAACCCAACCCTAGCCCTAAGGCTATGTGCCAACGTTGCGGATTCGTATGAGATTTTTCAGCACCATTTTTGAAAAATCCGCGGGTAAAAGGCACTGCGTTTTACCTGCGGATTTACAGCGGATTGCCAGTGTTTTTTGTCCGGATTTCACCTGCGGATTCCTATTGAGGAACAGGTGTAAAACGCTGCGGAATCCGCACAAAGAATTGACATGCTGTGGAAAATACAACGCAGCGTTCCCGCGCGGTATTTTCCGCACCATGGGCACAGCGGATTTGGCTTTCCATATGTTTACATGGTACTGTAAACCTGATGGAATACTGCTGCGAATCCGCAGCCAAATCCGCACCGTGTGCACATAGCCTAATTCTAAAGGTATGTGCACACGCTGCGGAAAACGCTGCGGATCCGCAGCAGTTTCCCATGAGTTTACATTTCAATGTAAACCTACGGGAAACAAAAATCGCTGTGCCCATGCTGCGGAAAAACTGCACGGAAACGCAGCGGTTTACATTCCGCAGCATGTCACTTCTTTCTGCGGATTCCGCAGCGGTTTTACAACTGCTCCAATAGAAAATCGCTGTTGTAAAACCGCATTGAAATGCGCAGAAAAAACATGGTAAATCCGCCATAAATCCGCAGCGGTTTAGCACTGCGGATTTATCAAATCCGCAGCGGAAAAATCCGCAGAGGACCAGAATATGTGTGCACATTCCTAACCGTACCCCTAACCCTAACCCTACCCCTAACCCTACCCCTAACCCTACCCCTAACCCTACCCCTAACCCTACCCCTAACCCTAACCCTAACCCTACCCCTAACCCTAACCCTAGTTCTTACCCCAACCTTAGTGGAAAAAAAAAATATATATATTTTTTTTATTGTCCCTACCTATGGGGGTGACAAAGGGGTGGGGGGGGTCATTTACTTTTTTTTTTTAATTTGATCACTGAGATATAACCTATCTCAGTGATCAAAATTCACTCTGGAACGAATCTGCCGGCCGGCAGATTCGGCCGGCAGATTCGGCGGGCACACTGCACATGCGCCCGCCATTTTGGAAGATGGCGGCGCCCAGGAAAGAAGACAGACGGTCCCCGGGAGGCCAGGTAAGTATAAGGGGGGGGAGATCAGGGCACGGGGGGGCCGTCGGAGCACGGGGCGTGGATCGGAACACGGGGGGGTGGATTGGAGCATGGAGTGGGGGATCGCTGTGCGGGCGGGTGGATCGGAGCACGGGGGGGGGATCGCTGTGCGGGGGGTGGGATCGGAGTGCGGGGGGGTGTGATTGGAGCACGGGGGGTGTGATTGGAGCACGGGGGGAGCGGACAGGAGGACGGGGGAGCGGAGCACAGGACCGAGGGGAGCGGACCGCAGATCGGGGGGCTGGGGGGGCGATCGGAGGGGTGGGGTGGGTGCACATTAGTGTGTCCAGCCATGGCCGATGATATTGCAGCATCGGCCATGGCTGGATTGTAATATTTCACCATTTTTTTAGGTGAAATATTACAAATCGCTCTGATTGGCAGTTTCACTTTCAACAGCCAATCAGAGCGATCGTAGCCACGAGGGGGTGAAGCCACCCCCCCTGGGCTAAACTACCACTCCCCCTGTCCCTGCAGATCGGGTGAAATGGGAGTTAACCCTTTCACCCGGCCTGCAGGGACGCGATCTTTCCATGACGCATATGCTGCATCATGGGTCGGATTGGCACCGACTTTCATGACGCAGCGTATGCGTCAAAGGTCGGGAAGGGGTTAATGACCTTGGGCTTTTCCGTTTTTCCGTATTCGTTTTTCGCTCCCCTCCTTCCCAGAGCCATAACTTTTTTAGTTTTCCGTCAATTTGGCCATGTGAGGGCTTATTTTTTGCGGGACGAGTTGTACTTTTGAACGTCATCATTGGTTTTACCATGTCGTCTACTAGAAAATGGGAAAAAAATTCCAAGTGGAGTGAAATTGCAAAAAAAGTGCAATCCCATGCGTGTTTTTTGTTTGGCTTTTTAGCTAGGTTCACTAAATGCTAAAACTCACCTGCCATTATGATTCTCCAGGTCATTATAAGTTCATAGACACCAAACATGTCTAGGTTATCTTTTATCGAAGTGGTGAAAAGAAATTCCAAGTTACAAATGTAGCTGAATTGCAGGCTTGCTATGAGTGCCGACCACATGGTGGCGCTCACAGCACGCCAGCATCAGTAACCATAGAGATCTCAAGGAGACCTCTGGTTACCATGCTAACGCATCGCTGACCCTCGATCATGTGACGGGGCTCGGCGATGAGCGCAGCCGGAAGCGGTAGTTAAATGCCGCTGTCAACGTTTGACAGCGGCATTTAACTAGTTAATAGCGGCGGGTGGATCGTGATTCCACCCACCGCTATTACGCGCACATGTCAACTGTTCAAAACAGCGCCGGAGCCCGTCCGAGGTCAGAAAGGGGTTAAAGGGAAGTTAATGACTTATTTGCATCAGTATTTTTTATTACATGTACCACATGGTGCAAAAGTGTTAGGCTACTTTCACACATCAAGTGTTTGCCGTCATGCACAATCCGTCGAATGTTGAATGTTTTTTTGGCGGATCCGACTAGCATATTCAGATAATTGGGTTTTAAAAAATTGGAGCATGCTAAGTTTTAAAAAAACGGAATCCGGCGCCGGAATCCTTCATTTTCTGGATCCGGCACCTTCCAGCTCCCATAGGCTTCCATTCTAGCAAAAACCGGAAGCGCCGAATCCGGCGCTTCTGGCTTTTTCACCAGAGACAAAAAACTTTACTGTGTCCGTTTTTTCCAGACGCCAGAAACGATATTTTCAGATAAAAAAAAACGTTAGGCCACCCGGCGCAATCCGGCGCTAATACAAGTCTATGGGGAAAAAACTGATCCGGCAGTGTCTTTTGCCGGATCCAGTTTATTCAAAATTTGCAGGATTGAGCCTGACGGCGAAAGACGGATGTGTGAAAGTAACCTAAGGCAGCTGTGGAAAAAAATAGGTAATGTCACAGCTCACCTCCTCCTCCTCCTGTACAATGACTGATAACACCTCTATATACAGCAGATAACACAGGATCCACCATTCACAATAGGTGATGTCACAGCTCACTTCCTCCTGTACAATGACTGATAACACCTCTATATACAGTAGATAACACAGGATCCACCATTCACAATAGATGATGTCACAGCTCACCTCCTCCTCCTGTACAATGACTGATAACACCTCTATATACAGTAGATAACACAGGATCCACCATTCACAATAGGTGATGTCACAGCTCACCTCCTCCTCCTGTACAATGACTGATAACATCTCTATATACAGTAGATAACACAGGAACCATCATTCACAATAGGTGATGTCACAGCTCACCTCCTCCTCCTCCTGTACAATGACTGATAACACCTCTATATACAGTAGATAACACAGGATCCACCATTCACAATAGATGATGTCACAGCTCACCTCCTCCTCCTGTACAATGACTGATAACACCTCTATATACAGCAGATAACACAGGATCCACCATTCACAATAGGTGATGTCACAGCTCACCTCCTCCTCCTGTACAATGACTGATAACACCTCTATATACAGTAGATAACACAGGATCCATCATTCACAATAGGTGATGTCACAGCTCACCTCCTCCTCCTGTACAATGACTGATAACACCTCTATATACAGTAGATAACACAGGATCCACCATTCACAATAGGTGATGTCACAGCTCACCTCCTCCTCCTGTACAATGACTGATAACACCTCTATATACAGCAGATAACACAGGATCCACCATTTACAATAGGTGATGTCACAGCTCACCTCCTCCTCCTGTACAATGACTGATAACTCCTCTATATACAGTAGATAACACAGGATCCACCATACACAATAGGTGGTGTCACAGCTCACCTCCTCCTCCTGTACAAGGACTGATAACACCTCTATATACAGTAGATAACACAGGATCCACCATTCACAATAGGCGATGTCACAGCTCACCTCCTCCTCCTGTACAATGACTGATAACACCTCTATATACAGTAGATAACACAGGATCCACCATTCACAATAGGGGATATCACAGCTCACCTCCTCCTGTACAATGACTGATAACACCTCTATATACAGTAGATAACACAGGATCCACCATTCACAATAGGGGATATCACAGCTCACCTCCTCCTGTACAATGACTGATAACACCTCTATATACATCGCACAAGAAACATTAATTTTTTTTGTTCCCATCATGTGAGCTTGCAGACCATTTTAGCCAGTCATATTAGCATACATCTGAAAAACCTATTACCTTATATACATTTATGACTCTAAATATATGATACATTTTATCTTGAAGCTGAAGCTCAAAAGCGCCAACTGGTTAACATGGAAACTATTTTATTAATTTTCTATTGAGAATATGTACTTACCCGTTGTTCTCTCAATCTCAACAAATAACATAGCTAGTGAGTTTCTTAACAAAATTATTTTGGGTATTGGACAGTGCTGCTGTGAATCCAGCTCTAATGTTGTAAAAAAAAAAAAACACTTACTAGAAATCAGCAACCTGGAAGACATTATACTACTGAGCAGTGTAGCTGTGAATCTAGATCTTGTGTCAGATAAAACACTTGAAAGCGTCAGCATAGAACATGCTATGCGGCAGTACTAAACAAAATAGCTGTGAATCCAACTCTATTTAAGATACTAAGTAGCAAGTGGAAAAATTAGGGACAATCTATTAATAATGAAGCTGCACTGGGGTGAGAATAAATAGAGGAAAGCAGCAATATGAAAGACTTTATACAGAAGTACTGAGTAGTGAAGCTGTGAATCCAGTTCTAGGTTGCAACAAAACACTTACTAGCAAGCAACGATGTAGAGGACATTATACAGCCGTACTAAGCTGTGTAGTTATGGATCCAACACTGAGATAGATAAAAGACCTGTTAGAAATCAACAGCATGGAGGATATTATACAGCAGTACAGAGCAGAGTAGATGTGAATGCAGCACAGGTCTGATTAAGATGTGATTAATTTTTCAAACTGAATGTAATTTAAAAAAAAATTGCTTTTCAGCCTGCATGATGCAGAGTTAGTGAACCCGAAAAACCACCGTAAAAATATGAAAATGGCAGGTGCTGACAAATCCAAAAACGGCACAAGGGTGCAGGTGCGTGAGGAAACATCACAAGACGAGGAGTACAAAGTGTCCAGCAACTCAGTAAAAAAATAATACTTTAACCCCTTACCGGCATCGGACGTACTATACCGTCCGATGCCGGCTCCCCTGCTTTGATGCAGGGCTCCGCGGTGAGCCCGCACCAAAGCCGGGACATGTCAGCTGTTTTGTACAGCTGACATGTGCCCGTAATAGGCGCGGGCAGAATCGCGATCTGCCCGCACCTATTAACTAGTTAAATGCCACTGTCAAACGCAGACAGCGGCATTTAACTACCGCTTCCGGCCGGGCGGCCGGAAATGACGTCATCGCCGACCCCCGTCACATGATCGGGGGTCGGCGATGCTTGTGAATGGTAACCATAGAGGTCCTTGAGACCTCTATGGTTACTGACTGCCCGTTGCTGTGAGCGCCACCCTGTGGTCGGCGCTCACAGCACACCTCCATTTCTGCTACATAGCAGCGATCAGCAGATCGCTGCTATGTAGCAGAGCCGATCGGGTTGTGCCTGCTTCTAGCCTCCCATGGAGGCTATTGAAGCATGGCAAAAGTTTAAAAAAAAAGTTTAAAAAAATGTGAAAAAAATAAAAAAAACATAAAAGTTTAAATCACCCCCCTTTCGCCCCAATCAAAATAAATCAATAAAAAAAATATCAAATCTACGCATATTTGGTATCGCCGCGCTCAGAATCGCCCGATCAATTAAAAAAAAGTATTAACCTGATCGCTAAACAGCGTAGCGGGAAAAAAATTCGAAACGCCAGAATTACGTTTTTTTGGTCGCCTCGACATTGCATTAAAATGCAATAACGGGCGATCAAAAGAACGTATCTGCACCGAAATGCTATCATTAAAAACGTCATCTCGGCACGCAAAAAATAAGCCCTCAACCGACCCCAGATGATGAAAAATGGAGACGCTACGAGTATCGGAAAATGGCGCAATTTTTTTTTTTTTTTTTTTTAGCAAAGTTTGGAATTTTTTTTCACCACTTAGATAAAAAATAACCTAGTCATGTTTGGTGTCTATGAACTCGTAATGACCTGGAGAATCATAATGGCAGGTCAGTTTTAGCATTTAGTGAACCTAGCAAAAAAGCCAAACAAAAAACCAATGTGGGATTGCACTTTTTTTGCAATTTCACCGCACTTGGAATTTTTTTCCCGTTTTCTAGTACACGACATGCTAAAACCAATGATGTCGTTCAAAAGTACAACTCGTCCCGCAAAAAATAAGCCCTCACATGGCCAAATTGACGGAAAAATAAAAAATTTATGGCTCTGGGAAGGAGGGGAGCGAAAAACGAACACGGAAAAACGAAAAATCCCCCGGTCATGAAGGGGTTAAAAAAAAATGTGTTTGTTTCTTACAGCTGAAAGTTTCCATTTTTGGGATAAAGTTCCTGAGAACTATCATAGGGTTAATTTTTGTATTTACTTTTTGACTAATAGGACACAATGTAACCACTTGGTGCAGTGAAGGGGGGGGGGGCACTGCTGCCCCAGTATGACTCCAGCCATCATCTGTCCATATCGGGGCATCATCTCCTGTTCCCTCAGTCCTTTCAGGAAAATATAATATAATAATATTACTCATTATTTCTATTTTTCTGTGTACTTCACCCCTGTATACTTGGGGAGCTGAGATTAGATATAACATATTAGGAGTTAATTTGTGCTGCATAGTTTTCATATCGGATTGTATATGTTTTAGCTGTTTTCCAAAAATGTCAGGAAATATCCAAATGTTTACTTAACTAAAATGTTTATCTTTCTTATATAAGTGAATGTGTAAAGACGGGCTAATATACAGTCGTGGCCAAATGTTTTGCGCGGCGCTAATTTTGTTTTTTGATCATTTGCTGCTTTTTGCTCTTTTACTTGGCTGTTTCTATGGTAACTGATGGAGAATTAGACGCAGAATCCATGATCTGCAGCTGAAAGGCTACTGTATGATAAATGTCTGTAGGTTATCATGTATGATGTAGGGCTGCTGTGACTGTATCTAAGCCTCCATGTGTGATACTGTCTGCTGAGCCGTGTATCTAATCCTATACTGTGTGATACTGTCTGCTGAGCCGTGTATCTAATCCTATACTGTGTGATACTGACTGCTGAGCCGTGTATCTAATCCTCTCCTGTGTGATACTGACTGCTGAGCCGTGTATCTAATCCTCTCCTGTGTGATACTGTCTGCTGAGCCGTGTATCTAATCCTCTCCTGTGTGATACTGACTGCTGAGCCGTGTATCTAATCCTCTCCTGTGTGATACTGTCTGCTGAGCCGTGTATCTAATCCTCTCCTGTGTGATACTGACTGCTGAGCCGTGTATCTAATCCTCTCCTGTGTGATACTGACTGCTGAGCCGTGTATCTAATCCTCTCCTGTGTGATACTGTCTGCTGAGCCGTGTATCTAATCCTCTCCTGTGTGATACTGACTGCTGAGCCGTGTATCTAATCCTCTCCTGTGTGATACTGTCTGCTGAGCCGTGTATCTAATCCTCTCCTGTGTGATACTGTCTGCTGAGCCGTGTATCTAATCCTCTCCTCTGTGATACTGTCTGCTGAGCCGTGTATCTAATCCTCTCCTGTGTGATACTGTCTGCTGAGCCGTGTATCTAATCCTCTCCTGTGTGATACTGTCTGCTGAGCCGTGTATCTAATCCTCTCCTGTGTGATACTGTCTGCTGAGCCGTGTATCTAATCCTCTCCTGTGTGATACTGTCTGCTGAGCCGTGTATCTAATCCTCTCCTATGTGATACTGTCTGCTGAGCCGTGTATCTAATCCTCTCCTGTGTGATACTGTCTGCTGAGCCGTGTATCTAATCCTCTCCTGTGTGATACTGTCTGCTGAGCCGTGTATCTAATCCTCTCCTGTGTGATACTGACTGCTGAGCCATATATCTAATCCTCTCCTGTGTGATACTGTCTGCTGAGCCGTGTATCTAATCCTCCCCTGTGTGATACTGTCTGCTGAGCCGTGTATCTAATCCTCTCCTGTGTGATACTGACTGCTGAGCCGTGTATCTAATCCTCTCCTGTGTGATACTGTCTGCTGAGCCGTGTATCTAATCCTCTCCTGTGTGATACTGACTGCTGAGCCGTGTATCTAATCCTCTCCTGTGTGATACTGTCTGCTGAGCCGTGCATCTAATCCTCCCCTGTGTGATACTGTCTGCTGAGCCGTGCATCTAATCCTCTCCTGTGTGATACTGACTGCTGAGCCATGTATCTAATCCTATCCTGTGTGATACTGACTGCTGAGCCGTGTATCTAATCCTCTCCTGTGTGATACTGTCTGCTGAGCCGTGTATCTAATCCTCTCCTGTGTGATACTGACTGCTGAGCCGTGTATCTAATCCTCTCCTGTGTGATACTGACTGCTGAGCCGTGTATCTAATCCTATTCTGTGTGATACTGTCTGCTGAGCCGAGTATCTAATCCTCTCCTGAGTGATACTGACTGCTGAGCCGTGTATCTAATCCTCTCCTGTGTGATACTGACTGCTGAGCCGTGTATCTAATCCTATCCTGTGTGATACTGTCTGCTGAGCCGTGTATCTAATCCTCTCCTGTGTGATACTGACTGCTGAGCCGTGTATCTAATCCTCTCCTGTGTGACACTGACTGCTGAGCCGTGTATCTAATCCTCTCCTGTGTGATACTGTCTGCTGAGCCGTGTATCTAATCCTATTCTGTGTGATACTGTCTGCTGAGCCGTGTATCTAATCCTCTCCTGTGTGATACTGACTGCTGAGCCGTGTATCTAATCCCATCCTGTGTGATACTGTCTGCTGAGCCGTGTATCTAATCCTCTCCTGTGTGATACTGACTGCTGAGCCGTGTATCTAATCCTATCCTGTGTGATACTGACTGCTGAGCCGTGTATCTAATCCTATCCTGTGTGATACTGTCTGCTGAGCCGTGTATCTAATCCTCTCCTGTGTGATACTGACTGCTGAGCCGTGTATCTAATCCTATCCTGTGTGATACTGACTCCTGAGCCGTGTATCTAATCCATTCCTGTGTGATACTGTCTGCTGAGCCGTGTATCTAATCCTCTCCTGTGTGATACTGACTGCTGAGCCATGTATCTAATCCTATCCTGTGTGATACTGACTCCTGAGCCGTGTATCTAATCCACTCCTGTGTGATACTGTCTGCTGAGCCGTGTATCTAATCCTCTCCTGTGTGATACTGTCTGCTGAGCCGTGTATCTAATCCTCTCCTGTGTGATACTGTCTGCTGAGCCGTGTATCTAATCCTCTCCTGTGTGATACTGACTGCTGAGCCGTGTATCTAATCCTCTCCTGTGTGATACTGACTGCTGAGCCGTGTATCTAATCCTCTCCTGTGTGATACTGTCTGCTGAGCCGTGTATCTAATCCTCTCCTGTGTGATACTGACTGCTGAGCCGTGTATCTAATCCTCTCCTGTGTGATACTGTCTGCTGAGCCGTGTATCTAATCCTCTCCTGTGTGATACTGACTGCTGAGCCGTGTATCTAATCCTCTCCTGTGTGATACTGACTGCTGAGCCGTGTATCTAATCCTCTCCTGTGTGATACTGTCTGCTGAGCCGTGTATCTAATCCTCTCCTGTGTGATACTGTCTGCTGAGCCGTGTATCTAATCCTCTCCTGTGTGATACTGTCTGCTGAGCCGTGTATCTAATCCTCTCCTGTGTGATACTGTCTGCTGAGCCGTGTATCTAATCCTCTCCTGTGTGATACTGTCTGCTGAGCCGTGTATCTAATCCTCTCCTGTGTGATACTGTCTGCTGAGCCGTGTATCTAATCCTCTCCTGTGTGATACTGTCTGCTGAGCCGTGTATCTAATCCTCTCCTGTGTGATACTGTCTGCTGAGCCGTGTATCTAATCCTCTCCTATGTGATACTGTCTGCTGAGCCGTGTATCTAATCCTCTCCTGTGTGATACTGTCTGCTGAGCCGTGTATCTAATCCTCTCCTGTGTGATACTGTCTGCTGAGCCGTGTATCTAATCCTCTCCTGTGTGATACTGACTGCTGAGCCATATATCTAATCCTCTCCTGTGTGATACTGTCTGCTGAGCCGTGTATCTAATCCTCCCCTGTGTGATACTGTCTGCTGAGCCGTGTATCTAATCCTCTCCTGTGTGATACTGACTGCTGAGCCATGTATCTAATCCTCTCCTGTGTGATACTGTCTGCTGAGCCGTGTATCTAATCCTCTCCTGTGTGATACTGACTGCTGAGCCGTGTATCTAATCCTCTCCTGTGTGATACTGTCTGCTGAGCCGTGCATCTAATCCTCCCCTGTGTGATACTGTCTGCTGAGCCGTGTATCTAATCCTCTCCTGTGTGATACTGACTGCTGAGCCGTGTATCTAATCCTATCCTGTGTGATACTGACTGCTGAGCCGTGTATCTAATCCTCTCCTGTGTGATACTGTCTGCTGAGCCGTGTATCTAATCCTCTCCTGTGTGATACTGACTGCTGAGCCGTGTATCTAATCCTCTCCTGTGTGATACTGACTGCTGAGCCGTGTATCTAATCCTCTCCTGTGTGATACTGACTGCTGAGCCGTGTATCTAATCCTATTCTGTGTGATACTGTCTGCTGAGCCGTGTATCTAATCCTCTCCTGAGTGATACTGACTGCTGAGCCGTGTATCTAATCCTCTCCTGTGTGATACTGACTGCTGAGCCGTGTATCTAATCCTATCCTGTGTGATACTGTCTGCTGAGCCGTGTATCTAATCCTCTCCTGTGTGATACTGACTGCTGAGCCGTGTATCTAATCCTCTCCTGTGTGATACTGTCTGCTGAGCCGTGTATCTAATCCTATCCTGTGTGATACTGACTGCTGAGCCGTGTATCTAATCCTCTCCTGTGTGATACTGTCTGCTGAGCCGTGTATCTAATCCTATTCTGTGTGATACTGTCTGCTGAGCCGTGTATCTAATCCTCTCCTGTGTGATACTGACTGCTGAGCCGTGTATCTAATCCCATCCTGTGTGATACTGTCTGCTGAGCCGTGTATCTAATCCTCTCCTGTGTGATACTGACTGCTGAGCCGTGTATCTAATCCTATCCTGTGTGATACTGACTGCTGAGCCGTGTATCTAATCCTATCCTGTGTGATACTGTCTGCTGAGCCGTGTATCTAATCCTCTCCTGTGTGATACTGACTGCTGAGCCATGTATCTAATCCTATCCTGTGTGATACTGACTCCTGAGCCGTGTATCTAATCCACTCCTGTGTGATACTGTCTGCTGAGCTGTGTATCTAATCCTCTCCTGTGTGATACTGACTGCTGAGCCATGTATCTAATCCTATCCTGTGTGATACTGACTCCTGAGCCGTGTATCTAATCCACTCCTGTGTGATACTGTCTGCTGAGCCGTGTATCTAATCCTCTCCTGTGTGATACTGTCTGCTGAGCCGTGTATCTAATCCTCTCCTGTGTGATACTGTCTGCTGAGCCGTGTATCTAATCCTATCCTGTGTGATACTGTCTGCTGAGCCGTGTATCTAATCCTCCCCTGTGATACTGACTTCTGAGCCGTGTATCTAATCCTATCCTGTGTGATACTGACTGCTGAGCCGTGTATCTAATCCTCTCCTGTGTGATACTGACTGCTGAGCCGTGTATCTAATCCTCTCCTGTGTGATACTGACTGCTGAGCTGTGTATCTAATCCTCTCGTGTGTGATACTGACTGCTGAGCCATGTATCTAATCCTCTCCTGTGTGATACTGACTGCTGAGCCGTGTATCTAATCCTCTCCTGTGTGATACTGACTGCTGAGCCGTGTATCTAATCCTCTCCTGTGTGATACTGACTGCTGAGCTGTGTATCTAATCCTCTCCTGTGTGATACTGACTGCTGAGCCGTGTATCTAATCCTATCCTGTGTGATACTGACTGCTGAGCCGTGTATCTAATCCTCTCCTGTGTGATACCGTCTGCTGAGCCGTGTATCTAATCCTCTCCTGTGTGATACCGTCTGCTGAGCCGTGTATCTAATCCTGTCCTGTGTGATACTGTCTGCTGAGCCGTGTATCTAATCCTCTCCTGTGTGATACTGTCTGCTGAGCCGTGTATCTAACCCTCTCCTGTGTGATACTGACTGCTGAGCCGTGTATCTAATCCTCTCCTGTGTGATACTGACTGCTGAGCCGTGTATCTAATCCTCTCCTGTGTGATACTGTCTGCTGAGCCGTGTATCTAACCCTCTCCTGTGTGATACTGACTGCTGAGCCGTGTATCTAATCCTCTCCTGTGTGATACTGACTGCTGAGCCGTGTATCTAATCCTCCCCGTGATACTGACTGCTGAGCCGTGTATCTAATCCTCTCCTGTGTGATACTGTCTGCTGAGCCGTGTATCTAATCCTATCCTGTGTGATACTGACTGCTGAGCTGTGTATCTAATCCTCTCCTGTGTGATACTGTCTGCTGAGCCGTGTATCTAATCCTCTCCTGTGTGATACTGACTGCTGAGCCGTGTATCTAATCCTATCCTGTGTGATACTGACTGCTGAGCCGTGTATCTAATCCTCTCCTGTGTGATACTGACTCCTGAGCGGTGTATCTAATCCTATCCTGTGTGATACTGACTCCTGAGCCGTGTATCTAATCCTATCCTGTGTGATACTGACTGCTGAGCTGTGTATCTAATCCTCTCCTGTGTGATACTGACTCCTGAGCGGTGTATCTAATCCTATCCTGTGTGATACTGACTCCTGAGCCGTGTATCTAATCCCATCCTGTGTGATACTGACTCCTGAGCGGTGTATCTCATCCTCTGTCATGTGATACATTGTATCGGGTGCTGCACGTCTCTTGTCTCCGCTGCTTCCTCTTCCGCTTTTGCGCGGTCTATGCGGAGGTTCGCGCCCTGCGGTGGGGAGACGCAGCCACAGGAAAGTTCTGACCTCACGGGTAGATTGTTCCGGCTGTGAGTCACCGGTGATCGCTGCTGGTGGAAGAACACGAAGGAAACGTCACGGCTGGGAGTCACTGGGCGCCACAATGTATCACCGATGTATCCACGCACAATCGTGTCTGTGCCGCCACCATTTATGGGACTTCATTCTCCACCTGCAGAAAAGTCAGGCCCTGATCAGAGGCAGATAAAATTGGTCTCTGTTCCTTTAACCCATCAGATGCCGCGGTCGGCGGCGCCGAAGATTTGACATAAAAACGTCAATCCACGTCTCATGCTGCAAAAAAAAAAGTACAAAAAGTTAGATGAACTTTTTGTTTTGTTTACCATAAGAAAACTAAATTAAACAATTAAATCTATTCAATAATCTACGTGCGACCCAACATTGTGCCACTGAAAATACAACTCAGCCTGAAAGATACAACGCTGATATCACTATATAGATGGAGAAAAAAAATAATAAAAACAATTGAAAAAAAACAGAACAGAATTTCTTGGTCATTAACCCTTAAAAGAGCAAGTGATTTTTGTTGTTGTTGTGCTTTCATTCTTTCCTCTTCCAAGAGCCATCACTTTTATATTTTGCCAGTACCATAGTCAATGACTTGTTGTTTTCTTTTAATGACACTTTTCATTTTATCGTATACAGCACTGGAAAAGAGGGAAACAATCCAAGTGAGATGAAATGGTCAAAATAATGCAATTTCACTTCTGTTTTGGGGTTTTTGTATTTACTACATCCATTGTACATTAAATATAGATCTGGTTACATGATTCTCCCGGCCAGTACGATTATCAATACCAAATATATATATATATAAGATATATTATTTTATTATTATTTTTATTATATAGTAATATATTATTAGATATTATTATTGTTAGATATTATTATTTATATATAAATATACTGTGTATATATATGATATATTTTATTATTATTTTTATCATATAGTAATATATTATTAGATATTATTGTTAGATATTATTATTTATATAATTTTATTATTGTTTTTATTATTATATATTATATATTATTTTTATTATATAATAATTTTTTATTATTATTATTATTATTATTATTAGATATTATTATTATTGTGGATTAAAAAAAATCACAACTTTGTAAAAAAATAAAAATAAATTAGTGAGAATTTTTATTTTTCTGCCAATTAAGTGAGTATTTTTTTACTTGCATCATGGCTGATTTTTTTGTATCAATTTTGGGATACAAAGTTTTGTTCGCTTTTTATTGCATTATTTAAGCTGTGGGTGAACAGAAAAGGACAATTCTGAGGTTTAGTTGTTTTTTTTTTTCTTCTGCCGGATGTTTTCCGTATGGATTAATTACTTTTGATAAATCAGACGTTCATGGACACAGTGATAACGATGTCAGATATGTTTCTTTTGTGGAAAATACAAAGTTTTATATTTTTTTAACTTTTTTTTTTCGATACAGTTTTTCTTAAGGAGTTTGAACCTAGAACCCTTTGATCACTTGTCCTGTATATCGCAGTACCGGAGCATTGGAGTATCTTATATATAAATGATGCCCAGCCAATGCCTGCACTTCACAGGAGTACCAAGATGGCCGCCATGGGGGACTTCAGCACACCCCCATGGGCTCGCCACAACAGCAGCATCTAAAGGGTTAAGCAGCAGCGATCAGAGCGCGCTCAGGTTACTGCGGCTACACATAGATGCGTCCTGAGCCCCCCGCACCTTCCAGACCCCCATATATCTACACTTGTGCAGCAAGACCCAAACGTTTGCAGGATTTAGAGGATATTAGTTTAATAATAATTGTCATGTTATTACAGTTTATTATTGTGATAATATTATCATTTATTATGTTGTTAGTTTTTTTATATTTACATCATTTCTGTGACGATTTCTAAGAATATACAATGTATCGAAAGCACTTCATGCAAGTGAGCCAGCATCTTTCGTTATGACAGAGAAGGGGGCTGTTTAACGACTCATTTCAATAGCAAAGCCAACCCCTTTGGCTATCAGAGAGTAGGGAGCTGGCTAACAGCTCAATTCCATAGATAAGCCAGCCTATTTAGCTATCAGAGAGAAGGGGGCTGGCTAACAGCTCATTTCCATTGATACCCATTTAGCTATCAGAAAGAAGGGGGCTGGCTATCAGTTCATTTCAACAGCTAAGCCAGCCTCGTTGACGATCTCAGAGAAGGGGTCTGGCTAACAGCTCATTTCAATAGATAAGCCAGCCCATTTAGCTATCAGAGAGAAGGGGGCTGGCTATCAGTTCATTTCAACAGCTAAGCCAGCCTCTTTGACTATCTCAGAGAAGGGGTCTGGCTAACAGTTCATTTCAACAGCTAAGCCAGCCTCTTTGACTATCTCAGAGAAGGGGTCTGGCTAACAGCTCATTTCCATACATAAGCCTGCCCCTTTACCCATCACGGAGAAGGGGGCTGGCTTAGCTAGTAAAATAAAGTTTGCGTGACGGTAGTGGATATGGCTGACTGTTATTTTTTACATATACTGTCTCCCTTAAATTGAGCTGGTCATCCTGCCCATGCTCATACACCTGCCTGGTAGTGATAAGTGAGCATGCTCGGATAAGGTGCTATAAGGTGTTATCTGAGCATGCTCGGGTGCTATAGAGTGTCCTCGGCGCGCTCTAATACTATGATCGGATCACAGCGGCTGCATGTCTCATGGCTGCTCCACAGCAGGGATTACCTAACAAACTGGATAAAAGGGTGGTCTTGTGGGAGGGTGGTCTTCCCAGTAATATTGTCATTCTATCACTGCAATGTGGAGACGAAAAATATCGATTGTTCGCTTGTCAATCTGTCATTTAAAGGGCAACGCTCCTCCACTGCGTCACTGTCCCAAGACTTTGCTTTTTTACTGGTTTTAGCACAATAAAGCAAACAGTAATCAACGGGTTTCTACAAACAAGGTGATCGATCCGATTCTTTTTAATTAAAGGGTCAGTTTTTCAGCTTTAACATAAAACTAAGGGTTAAATAAGGGTAAATCCATTATCTGAGACGGATTACCTGACCTGATCACCATGTAGAGATCTGGATCGCAAGGTCAATAGGTCACAGGTGATGCGTGCCGGAACCTTGGCCGCACGAGAGACTAAGGGCGAGTTCACACTAGGCGGGTTTTTCACTATATTTAAAAAAAATGCATGCTCTGTTTTTTCTCGCATTTTTGGCATGCTAGCTTTGTCTTTTGTGCATGCTGATAAAAAGTCCTATTCTACAGAATCACGTTTTGCCCCCCAAAAAATGCAGCAAAACCCGATACCTGTGTTTTTGCTGCAGATTTCCAGCGTTTTTTTTTTTTTTTTCACCAGCCATGTTAATGGGTGAAAAACTGGATGGAAAAAAAAACACAAACAAAATAAAAGAAGTGACGTGGTCTATTGTGCAAAAACAAAACAAAAAAAAAACATGCAAAGCCCCAAATACTGATGACAAAAAAAAAAAAACTGTGTGCAGGAGAATTTTGAGATCTCATAGGTACTGTAAAACGCAGCTGAAAATTTTCATAAAAAAAAAAGGCTAAGGCTATGTTCACACGTTGCATTAACGCCAAGTTTAAGCTGCTTACAAAAAACAGGTTTTGCTTAGTTTTTGCTGCATTTTTGGTGCTTTTTTTTTTGCTGCATTTGTGTCAGGATACATCTGTCTCTTGTGCATAAAAAAAAATCAAGTTTTGGCAGCAAAAATGTAGCAAAAACCTGAAGCCTGAGTTTTTTTTTAGCAGCATCTTTGCACTTGCCCATGACGAGGAAGTGATAGAACATATATAATTCCTGATACTGTGAGAATTTCTCATCTCCTGAGTGATACAATGTGGAAACTCTCATGTGTCACTCGCTTACCTGTTTTTTGATCATTCTGATCATAGGAAATCCCGCGCTGTGATCTTACTGTTCATTGTCATCCATGACATCATCGTTAGAGTCAAGGACGTCATCATCAGCTTCGCCATTAGTATTGTTACAATAATAGCAAATAAAAAAAATGATTTTCATATAAATTATTGATATGATTTGGGGAGTAAAAGCAAAATATATTATTGCTAGAACAATGGTTTTACCAAATAATTTTAACCCAGACATAAAGTATTTGGGAAAACAATCATCCCCAATGATACAAAGAATGGGTGATGTGGCTGCGATAAAAGAAAAAAAAAAACAGAAGAACAAAAGACCAAAAATCTGTGAGAGCAGAAAGAAAAAAATGAATGAAATATCATATATTAATGTAAAAATAAGTCAGTCTCTGATCTGTACAAATACCTTATGATACTCGCTAGGAGCTCAGCGACATTGACGCACAGCAGATATGGAGGAAGATAGAACAGAATTGTCTACGGCAACAACGAGTAAAATCGGTATCACTATATGTGACTTATGTTCATATAATATAAACATGAATTTCACTATGAAATTCGAAGAAATATAGGATTTCGGTATTCGTCCCAAGGGTCTCGCACCCAAAACCGTTTATACTTATCGCAAGAGGTGGATGATGATGATGAAACACAATTGCAAACAAGTAGCGTTATGTCAGCAAGTTAGGAGGAGGATCAGGGTTTGGAAGTGGAAGACTAGGTGGTGGACGATGAACCCAACCTGGGATGGTGACATGCAGAGCGAGGACGGCAGGGCACAGGAGGAGTGATCCGCAGCACCAGAAGAGGCAGTGGGGTGGCCAGAGACACAAGCTGGGCAACTGTTCCCCAGAGCACCAACAAGGGTGAAGTTGCCAAGCCAAGGGTTAGATGTTCCCGAGTCTGGTACTTTTTTTAATGACAGCCCAGTTAACCCAAAAAAGGCCATTTCCAACATCTGCCGAGAAAGCATCAGCAGAGACAGCACAACTAGCAGCCTGACCACCACCAGCAAACTCAGACATATGAAAGCAAAGCAGCCAACTACTTGGTCCAGAAACAGTATCTGTAGGTGACACCACTGCCTCTTCCCTTGTTCAACTTGCACACTAATCCCCTGTCCACGACATAGTCAAAGAGGCCTCCAACTCTGCACAGCGTTCAATTGTCCCTATTCCAGTCCTTGGAACGCAAGCGTAAATACGCAGTCACCCACCCACAGGCTACAATACTAAAAGGCTACATTATCAGAAAACTTGCCGTGAAAATGTTGCCGTTTAGACTTATGGAGATGGAACCTTTCCGCAACCTCATGGCTGCGGCTGTACCTCGGTACTCGGTCACCAGCCGCCACTATTTTTCACGGTGTGCTGTCACCGCCTTACAGAAGCACGTGTCCCATAACATCAGCCGTGCCCTGAACAACACTGTTACTGGGAAGCTCCACTTAAAGGGACTCTGTCACCTGAATTTGGAGGGAACAATCCTCAGCCATAGGGGCGGGGTTTTCGGGTGTTTGATTCACCCTTTCCTTACCCGCTGGCTGCATGCTGGCTGCAATATTGGATTGAAGTTCATTCTCTGTCCTCCATAGTACACGCCTGCGCAAGGCAAGATTGCAACTCTGATATCGGGGAGGTGGCAGCTCGATATTGGTGAGGTGGCAGCTCCGGTTGTAATGAGGTGGCAGCTCCAATATTGGTGAGGTGGCAGCTCGGATGGTGGTGAGGTTGCAGCCAGCTCGGATGGTGGTGAGGTTGCAGCTCTGATATTGGTGGGGTTGCAGCTCGGATGGTGGTGAGGTTGCAGCGTGGATGGAGGTGAGGTTGCAGCTCCGATATTGGTGAGGTTGCAGCTCCGATATTGATGAGGTTGCAGGTCAGATGGTGGTGAGGTTGCAGCTCAGATGGTGGTGAGGTTGCAGCACGGATGGTGGTGGGGTGGCAGCTCGGATGGTGGTGAGGTTGCAGCTCCGATATTGGTGAGGTTGCAGCTCTGATATTGGTGAGGTTGCAGCTCCGATATTGGTGAGGTTGCAGCTCCAATATTGATAAAGTTGCAGCTCAGATGGTGGTGAGGTTGCAGCTCGGATGGTGGTGAGGTTGCAGCTCAGATGGTGGTGAGGTTGCAGCCAGCTCGCATGGTGGTGAGGTTGTGGCTCCGATATTGGTGAGGTTGCAGCTTCGATGGTGGTGAGGTTGCAGCTCCGATATTGGTGAGGCTGCAGCTCGGATGGTGGTGAGGTTGCAGCTTGGATGGTGGTGAGGTTGCAGCCAGCTCGGATGGTGGTGAGGTTGCAGCTCTGATATTGGTGGGGTTGCAGCTCGGATGGTGGTGAGGTTGCAGCGTGGATGGAGGTGAGGTTGCAGCTCCGATATTGGTGAGGTTGCAGCTCCGATATTGATGAGGTTGCAGGTCAGATGGTGGTGAGGTTGCAGCTCAGATGGTGGTGAGGTTGCAGCACGGATGGTGGTGGGGTGGCAGCTCGGATGGTGGTGAGGTTGCAGCTCCGATATTGGTGAGGTTGCAGCTCTGATATTGGTGAGGTTGCAGCTCCGATATTGGTGAGGTTGCAGCTCCAATATTGATAAAGTTGCAGCTCAGATGGTGGTGAGGTTGCAGCTCGGATGGTGGTGAGGTTGCAGCTCAGATGGTGGTGAGGTTGCAGCCAGCTCGCATGGTGGTGAGGTTGTGGCTCCGATATTGGTGAGGTTGCAGCTTCGATGGTGGTGAGGTTGCAGCTCCGATATTGGTGAGGCTGCAGCTCGGATGGTGGTGAGGTTGCAGCTTGGATGGTGGTGAGGTTGCAGCCAGCTCGCATGGTGGTGAGGTTGTGGCTCCGATATTGGTGAGGTTGCAGCTCGGATGGTGGTGAGGTTGCAGCTCCGATATTGGTGAGGCTGCAGCTCGGATGGTGGTGAGGTTGCAGCTTGGATGGTGGTGAGGTTGCAGCTCGGATGGTGGTGAGGTTGTAGCTCCGATATTGGTGAGGTTGCAGCTCGGATGGTGGTGAGGTTACAGCTTGTATAGTGGTGAGGTGGCAGCTCCGATATTGGTGAGGTTGCAGCTCCGATATTGATGAGGTGGCAGCTCCGATATTGGTGAGGTTGCAGCTCTGATATTGGTGAGGTTGCAGCTCGGATGGTGGTGAGGTGGCAGCTCTGATATTGGTGAGGTTGCAGCTCCGATATTGATGAGGTGGCAGCTCCGATATTGATGAGGTGGCAGCTCCGATATTGATGAGGTGGCAGCTCCGATATTGATGAGGTGGCAGCTCCGATATTGATGAGGTGGCAGCTCCGATATTGGTGAGGTGGCAGCTCCGATATTGATGAGGTTGCAGCTCCGATATTGGTGAGGTTGCAGCTCGGATGGTGGTGAGGTGGCAGCTCTGATATTGGTGAGGTTGCAGCTCCGATATTGATGAGGTGGCAGCTCCGATATTGATGAGGTGGCAGCTCTGATATTGATGAGGTGGCAGCTCTGATATTGGTGAGGTTGCAGCTCCGATATTGGTGAGGTTGCAGCTCCGATATTGGTGAGGTTGCAGCTCCGATATTGGTGAGGTGGCAGCTCCGATATTGATGAGGTTGCAGCTCGGATGGTGGTGAGGTTGCAGCTCGGATGGTGGTGAGGTTGCAGCTCCGATATTGGTGAGGCTGCAGCTCGGATGGTGGTGAGGTTGCAGCTCGGATGGTGGTGAGGTTGCAGCTCGGATGGTGGTGAGGTTGTAGCTCCGATATTGGTGAGGTTGCAGCTCGGATGGTGGTGAGGTTACAGCTGGTATAGTGGTGAGGTTGCAGCTCTGATATTGGTGAGGTTGCAGCTCCGATATTGATGAGGTGGCAGCTCCGATATTGATGAGGTGGCAGCTCCGATATTGGTGAGGTTACAGCTCTGATATTGGTGAGGTTGCAGCTCGGATGGTGGTGAGGTGGCAGCTCTGATATTGGTGAGGTGGCAGTTCCGATATTGATGAGGTGGCAGCTCCGATATTGATGAGGTGGCAGCTCCGATATTGATGAGGTGGCAGCTCCGATATTGGTGAGGTGGCAGCTCCGATATTGGTGAGGTGGCAGCTCCGATATTGGTGAGGTTGCAGCTCCGATATTGGTGAGGTTGCAGCTCCGATATTGGTGAGGTTGCAGCTCTGATATTGGTGAGGTTGCAGCTCGGATGGTGGTGAGGTGGCAGCTCTGATATTGGTGAGGTTGCAGCTCCGATATTGGTGAGGTGGCAGCTCCGATATTGATGAGGTTGCAGCTCGGATGGTGGTGAGGTTGCAGCTCGGATGGTGGTGAGGTTGCAGCTCCGATATTGGTGAGGCTGCAGCTCGGATGGTGGTGAGGTTGCAGCTTGGATGGTGGTGAGGTTGCAGCTCGGATGGTGGTGAGGTTGTAGCTCCGATATTGGAGAGGTTGCAGCTCGGATGGTGGTGAGGTTTACAGCTGGTATAGTGGTGAGGTTGCAGCTCTGATATTGGTGAGGTTGCAGCTCCGATATTGATGAGGTGGCAGCTCCGATATTGATGAGGTGGCAGCTCCGATATTGGTGAGGTTGCAGCTCTGATATTGGTGAGGTTGCAGCTCGGATGGTGGTGAGGTGGCAGCTCTGATATTGGTGAGGTGGCAGTTCCGATATTGATGAGGTGGCAGCTCCGATATTGATGAGGTGGCAGCTCCGATATTGATGAGGTGGCAGCTCCGATATTGGTGAGGTGGCAGCTCCGATATTGGTGAGGTGGCAGCTCCGATATTGGTGAGGTTGCAGCTCCGATATTGGTGAGGTTGCAGCTCCGATATTGGTGAGGTTGTAGCTCTGATATTGGTGAGGTTGCAGCTCCGATATTGGTGAGGTTGCAGCTCTGATATTGGTGAGGTGGCAGCTCCGATATTGGTGAGGTTGCAGCTCCGATATTGGTGAGGTTGCAGCTCTGATATTGGTGAGGTTGCAGCTCGGATGGTGGTGAGGTGGCAGCTCGGATGGTGGTGAGGTGGCAGCTCGGATGGTGGTGAGGTGGCAGCGCCGATATTGGTGAGGTTGCAGCTCCGATATCGGTGAGGTGGCCGTGGGGTTAGTGCCGGCTGATATCACTTTATTGTACATTTCAGCATATAATGATGTGATGTTTGGCGGCGATCTTGTGGCTAGATTGTGCAGTGATGCTGCTCATGGCACATTTTAACCGCTTCATCTTTTTTTCTTCCACTTGGTTACTTTCCCTTGTCTTTTCCTCTGTATCTACAGCCCCATTATCGCTTCATCTCGTTTGCGTTGTCTCACTCTATTTCTTTCCGTCTCTTCCTCCTCGGGGTGGAGTTTAGTAAGTTCCTCTTTATTAAAGAGAGAACAGGCGACTTTCTGTAACATTCACCTAGAACCCGAGATATCGGAGCTGCGCTGGAGCCGCACGGACACGACGCCCGAGGAGGGGAGGCGATGAGCTCTCCTCCAGCCTCCGCCTCTAGAGGTATGTGCGACAGACGGGGGCAAATCATAGAGTAAATGTAGAACATGTGATATCATTATTAGGAAGAAAAATCAGGAAAAGAAGAATAGATATAGAGTTGTAACAATAAAAATAATTCATAGAAATGTAAATAAAAATGATACTGAAAATATAACTGATTTCCTAATACTGATGGACATAGCAATGATTATATGGTGGGGTGATTGTTATTACATGTATTGTTATTTTTCTGTTGTTTTAGCATTATATATTGTATTATTTTCACTTCTTATTCGAATGACATTTTGTCAATCAATAATTACAAATTCCACGCTGTCAATAGAAATGATTTTACACCAACTAAATGGAAGAATAGCGCTGAAGAAATATTTATAATACTCAGATATTAAGTGATACTTTTAATTAATGATACACTTATGATACAGCAACATTGTGACATCACCGCTGAGTGTATGGTGTCACGTGTGTCAGCTCGTGAAATATCCTGGGTAGTTTATGGTGCACGTGGATTTTTTCATCACTAATAATCACTTTTGTGAGTGTGAATTGTGGCACGTACTTTCGTGAAAAAAAAAATTTGTTTTTACTGCTGTTATGATTTTTTTCTTATTAGAGAGATAATAGATAATAAATAATTGATAGATAAGTAGATAGATGATTGACAGATGATAGATAATAGATAGTGATAGATAATAGATAGATAGATAATAAATAGTGATAGATAATAGATAGATAGATAGTGATAGATGATAGATAGATAGATAGATAGATGATAGATAGATAAAAAATAGTCATAGATAATAGATAGATAACAGATAGATAATAGTGATAGATAATAAATAGATAATAGATAGTGATAGATAATAGATAGTGATAGATAACAGATAGATAATAGATAGATTATATATAATAGATAATAGATAGATAATAGATAGATAGATGATAGATAATAGATAGATAATAGATAGATAATAGATAGATAGATGATAGATAATAGATAGATAATAGATAGATAATAGATAGATAATAGACAGATAATAGATAGATGATATATAATAGATGATAGATAGATAATAGATAGATAGATGATATATAATAGATAGATAATAGATAGATTATAGATAGATAGATAGATGATAGATAATAGATAGCTAGATGATAGATAATAGATAGATGATAGATAATAGATAGATAGATAGATGATAGATAATAGATAGATACATAGCATTCGTGATCTCATGGTCTGGTGTGGATTTCCCAAACATTGAGTCACTGGTGGGGATTCCTCTCTATGCTCCGGTGACAGCTGCGGCCGCCCACAGACATCTCCTTCGTCACCACAGAGTCACACAATGAGCGACAACGCAGGGAGAAATGAAACCGGGTCCCTGACAGACAGCCGGCACCTGCGGCCTATGTCCCCAGCCCAGGTGTGAGCGCCGCTCGCTGCAGATGACGCTCAGATTATTTATCTGCTTCTGCTACCATATAATTACAAGCCATCCTCCCTTCTGTCTGCAGAGCTCTGGATCTGATCCTGGCTCCCACCTTCCATCTGACTCTTATTTTACTATCCGCTATGATGGCGTGCTGCGCTGCGGAGCTGGAAAGTTTCTGAACTCTTCAGAATTTTGAAAACTTCTCCAATATTTGACCTAAAACTTTATCTGGTTTTCACTCACATCCTAAAAGTAGATGAAGAATCAAATCAAAGAAGTTAATTAAAAAAAATAAATAAAGTTTAAAGGGAAATGCTCCAATATCATGAGTCTGTGATTGGTAAAAGTCTCCTTCCGCTTTATCCTTTCGTATCACGACTCTTGTATCACATTCTTTTGCTACATGAACCACGTTGTCTTAAGATTCAGTTCACGGACAGACGTTCAGACATTTTCCTTTAGAATTTTCTGGAATTGAATGCTCCATTACTTTTAGGACTTGTGTGAAAATCTGATATAGATATAGGTCAAATTTTTGCAGGAATATAGAAAATTATGAAGGGTTCACAAACTTTCAAGTGTCACTGTAGCACTGCATAGGAGTTGTATACACAAAACAAGAGGGGATTAGAAATGAAGCCTACGTTTTAATGGAAATTTATCAAATTTGCAAACGTTCCCATGCCCTTTGTATTCACCAGTTTATTAGTTCTATCTACTTGCGAGAAAGTTGGGTAACAACAGCATAGCTGCCATTTAGAGCCATAGCTCTGCTGAGAGTCATGGGGCTCTGCGGGGGTTTTTGTGTCCAGGGGCGTAACTATCATGGTTGCATAGGGTGCGACCATGACCAGGCCCGAGCAGGATTGGGGACGGCAACACCAGCGGTTATTTCAGCTGGATGTGCATTCGAGGACTCACATTCAGGTGAAATGTATTGCGGCACTGGCTCCCCGGTCCACAATACACACCACTGGCCAATCAGGAGCCGGCAGTTGACATCGGTAGGCAGCGTATAGCAGTGACATATAAACCAGGATAGAGGACATATATACCAGTGTCAGGTGGTCCTACTCCACTATCACGCAATCAATAGAGCCAGGGATGAGTGAATGAGCCCAAGAACCTTTATTACATGGAAACCAAAAGGTCCATAAAACAATCCACCACACAGAGGATAAAATAGTCCAGGACCACGGATACAGTCCAGTAATGGGATAAAAACCCTGGGAGAGGAGTCTCAATCCTCCAGCAGTAGTTTCCAGGGTAATCAGGGTTTCTTCAAATCTCTCTGGGGCCTCCAACAAAGGATCTATCTTACTGCACTCCGTGTCCTTCTCAGGCCCTCTCCTTATATCCAGGGGTATGAAGACAGTTTGGAGGGATTTCAGCCCCCACAGACCTGGGAACGATGCCTCAGAGACCAAGGCTAGTGGATGGGGTGATTTGCAGAATTTGGAGACCAGAGAGGTCATGAATGGACAGTCAGGAAATGTCAGTAGGGATTTCTCAAGAGGCATGGACACATTCAGGCTGCAGATGGTAACTGAGCAAATTCAATCATCAGACCTCGTCACACCTCTGCTTGTGACCACATGACATGGACTCTGTGCATGCTCGTGGTCGGAGGTCGCAGTATTACTATTCATGAGAACTTCTGTGGCCTTTCCTCGGTGGCCTCTGTCAGCGACTCTCCAACTCAGCAGCAATCATAGTAATCTCCGGCAGCCATGATGCAGAGGACTTTACGTCTCGTGAAAAGGAAAAACCGCACCAAACCCGACGTAAATTTCATTTCTGCTCATGTGATTTACAATAAGAACAGGGAGGAGTAATAACATTTGTGGCAAACTGAGGACACTTTTTATTTTTTTTTCATAAGAATTACGGTGTAATATCAGGGAATTCCCAGGTGCAGATCTGAATAATGATTAATACGATTATTAGCTATTTTTCACTTTTGCATCATCCCATGACTGGCATCAGACTGAGATCACTGAGGATCAGCAAGTTTTATTATTTCCTGTCAAATGAATGTTAATATTGATTATTTTTATTATTTTGATTGCAGTTTTATGCTAGTATTTCTTTATCAATGTTTTCATGTTTATTGTGCAGTTTTTATATTACTTTATCATTTTATTTTATACTTTTCCATCCCATTTTTTTATTCTTTATGATTTGGCCCTCTTTTTGATATTCTATCAAATTAATGTTGATATGTTGTTCTTTTTTTGCATTTTTATTATTGATTTAAGTGTGTGTTTTTATATTTATTGCGTATTGTTTTTTACATTGTTTTATTGCATTTGCTTATTTTATAATTTTACGTTTTTATTATATTTATTGTTTTAACCATATTTATGAAGTTCTGTAATTGTTTTTAAATTGCTTTCTCGTGGCTACTCATTTTATACTTTTGCTTTACTTTTTTATTTTTTTCTAATTTTTAGTTCTATCAAATTAATGCTAGTATGTTGGTTACTTATTTTTACATTTTTTTTTATTATTGTATTACGTATGTTTAATATTACACAGGTCAACAAAAAAAAAATTTTTTTCTGGTGTCCAAAATATTTTAATGAATTTGGGGTATTTTTGGGGTGCTGATTCTGAATATGTCATCAGTTTTGCCAGATTGGCTCAAGTTTTTGAGATTTTTGGTATCTTATTTATAGCACTTGTTGGTAAATGCGACGCATCATCTCATTAATTTCTTTGGATTAGTACTTGAACTGAGCAGTTCTCAATATAGTTTTGTGTTAATTAGTGTTCTAAAAGTTTGTTCATAGCTTGATTTTTGCACTAACTTTATGTTGTTGTCTGTTTTCCAGTGAAAAGCATGAACTCATCAAGAAGAAGTTGTCTTAACGATCCAGACTCATTCTGTTACATTTGTGGTGAATACACACTTCATCATCATCAGGTGGGGGAAGGTCAGGTAACATGGTAACCACAGGTACAGGCACATCTTCACAATGAGGGACAGGCCTTCTTGCAGATTCCATGTTAGGATACTCCCATTTTCGTTTCTTATGCTTATTGAATCCTTGCACTTGCACTGCACAGAAATAACAGTCATCATGATGATTTTTTTGCTCTCTCCACACCATTGGAACACCAAATTTGAAGCTTTTTCTTTGTCCTTTGCTCCATTTTCGTAATAATTCGATACATGCTTTGCACACTATGTGTGGTGCCCAAAACTTGTCTTGGTCCCCAAGCATAACCCCAAAATAGGCAAAATACACTTTTTTTTACGAAGTCTGTTATGTTTCTTCTATGTTTTGGCAGTGTGTATTCACCACAAATGTAACAGAATGAGTCTGGATCGTTAAGACAACTTCTTCTTGATGAGTTCATGCTTTTCACTGGAAAACAGACAACAACATAAAGTAAAGGTACCTTCACACTAAACGATATCGCTAGCAATCCGTGACGTTGCAGCGTCCTGGCTAGCGATATCGTTTAGTTTGACACACAGCAGCGATCAGAATCCTGCTGTGACATCGCTGGTCGGGGCTAGAGGGCCAGACCTTTCTTTGGTCGCTGGCTCTCCCGCTGACATCGCTGAATCGGCGTGTGTGACACCGATTCAGCGATGTCTTCGCTGGTAACCAGGGTAAACATCGGGTAACTAAGCGCAGGGCCGCGCTTAGTAACCCGATGTTTACCCTGGTTACCATCCTAAAAGTAAAAAAACCAAACAGTACATACTTACCTACAGCCGTCTGTCCTCCAGCGCTGTGCTCTGCACTCCTCCTGTACTGGCTGTGAGCGTCGGTCAGCCGGAAAGCAGAGCGGTGACGTCACCGCTCTGCTTTCCGGCCGCTGTGCTCACACAGACAGTACAGGAGGAGTGCAGAGCACAGCGCTGGAGGACAGACGGCTGTAGGTAAGTATGTACTGTTTGTTTTTTTTACTTTTAGGATGGTAACCATGGTAAACATCGGGTTACTAAGCGCGGCCCTGCGCTTAGTTACCCGATGTTTACCCTGGTTACCGGCATAGTTGGTCGCTGGAGAGCGGTCTGTGTGACAGCTCTCCAGCGACCAAACAGCGACGCTGCAGCGATCCGGATCGTTGTCGGTATCGCTGCAGCGTCGCTTAATGTGAAGGGGCCTTTAGTGCAAAAATCAAGCTATGAACAAACTTTTAGAACACTAATTAACACAAAACTATATTGAGAACTGCTCAGTTCAAGTACTAATCCAAAGAAATTAATGAGATGATGCGTCGCATTTACCAACAAGTGCTATAAATAAGATACCAAAAATCTCAAAAACTTGAGCCAATCTGGCAAAACTGATAGCATATTCAGAATCAGCACCCCAAAGTTACCCTAAATTCGATGAAATATCTTTGGCACCAAAAATGCTGTTGACCAGTGTATTGATTGTATTTTTTATATTGTTTTATTGCATCTGCATATTTTACTTTTTTATCTCTTTTTTTTAAGTTCTACCAGATTAATGCTAATATATTGATTATATAATTTTGCTACTTTTTTAAAAAAAATTTAAGCATCAGAATTTTAGATTTTTATTGTGCGGGTTTTTTTTTTTATGTTTCTCTGTATCAGCTTATTTTATACTTTTTACCTTTTTTCAACCATATTTGTGATATTCTATCAAATTAATGTTAATATCTTGATTATTTTTGCTTTTATTATTAGCTTATATATCAGCATTTTAGAGTTTTATTGTATATTGTTTTTATTTTGTTGTATCTGCTTATTTTCCATTTTCTTGTTTGTGTTTTTACAGTATTTTGAGGTCACATATACAGTATGTGAAAAATATAAAAAATAATTTTTAGAAAACTATCAGCTAATTATGGGCAAATTTCATTGTATGTAACAAATATTGACCAGGTATATGAGTAAAGGTTGACGCCTAATACCTGACATAGCACTTTAGCAGGAAACCGAAAAATATGTCACTGTCCGGTATAAAAGTTATAAGGGAAGAATCAGTCGGCCATATAACTCCGATGAGGATCGCAACGCAATGCTCGGACTGGCCGGCAGCTCTCCCCACCAGTATCTGACAGCGTGTAATGTATTTTTCTTGCATTTTCACACCATTATAGACTGCAGGCCGTACTGTTCCCCTCCACAAACGGTTAAACAGCTTCTCGAGCAGAAACGACAGCACAACCCCGGCCAGGTAACTAGTGAAAATGGATTCTAATGAAATCCACAATTAACCCCTTTCTGTACATGCACATCACACGCCCGGTTCCAGACTCTTTACCTTGTGAATGATACATATCTGCCAGAAACAGCAGCAACCTGAGCTCGCTCCAATCGCTGCTGCTTAAACTTTTCAGTCCAGGACTATTGATCGGATCGTCCTCTCCCTGTCTGTTATGTATCAGCCGAGCAGCTACAATGTTGTCTTATCGTTCTCTAGGTATCTGCATCTCTGGTGGATTATCAGCCGGATCCAGGTGCGTCCTCTCTTCCTATAATTCACAGATTTATTTTTTTTAAAAAGACAATTGTACAAGTTACTAATATTTTATACAGAGGAGTCGCTGTCACTTTCGTATCTTCTGCTGATTCTGCGCCCAAATCTGCAGAAGTTTTTGTTGTAGCTGAGTCTGAAGGACAGACACCCTGACAAAAAAGATGATGCCACGAAAATGACACAATGTGATCTAGAACCAGAAGCTTCAGATTATCTCTGTACCCTGAAATATACTGTAATACTCAAGAGCTGCGCTCACAATTCTGAAGCTTCAAAACTGAAGTCCCCCCAACATCGCCATATAACTGAGGATCAGTAATGTAATGTATGTTCACAGTGACTGCACCAGCAGAATAGTGAGTGCAGCTCTGGAGTATAATACAGGATGTAACTCAGGATCAGTAATGTAATGTATGTACACAATGACTGCACCAGCAGAATAGTGAGTTCAGCTCTGGAGTATAATACAGGATGTAACTCAGGATCAGTAATGTAATGTGTGTACACAGTGACTGCACCAGCAGAATAGTGAGTGCAGCTCTGGAGTATAATACAGGAGGTAACTCAGGATTAGTAATATAATGTATGTACACAGTGACTGCACCAGCAGAATAGTGAGTGCAGCTCTGGAGGATAATACAGGAGGTAACTCAGGATCAGTAATGTAATGTATGTACACAGTGACTGCACCAGCAGAATAGTGAGTGCAGCTCTGGAGTATAATACAGGATGTAACTCAGGATCAGTAATGTAATGTATGTACACAGTGACTTCACCAGCAGAATAGTGAGTGCAGCTCTGGAGTATAATACAGGATGTAACTCAGGATCAGTAATGTAATGTATGTACACAGTGACTTCACCAGCAGAATAGTGAGTGCAGCTCTGGAGTATAATACAGGATGTAACTCAGGATCAGTAATGTATGTACACAGTGACGGCACCAGCAGAATAGTGAGTGCAGCTCTGGGGTATAATACAGGATGTAACTCAGGATCAGTAATGTAATGTATGTACACAGTGACTGCACCAGCAGAATAGTGAGTGTAGCTCTGGAGTATAATACAGGATGTAACTCAGGATCAGTAATGTAATGTATGTACACAATGACTGCACCAGCAGAATAGTGAGTGCAGCTCTGGAGTATAATACAGGATGTAACTCAGGATCAGTAATGTAATGTATGCACACAGTGATTGCACCAGCAGAATAGTGAGTGCAACTCTGGAGTATAATACAGGATGTAACTCAGGATCAGTAATGTATGTACACAATGACTGCAACAGCAGAATAGTGAGTTCAGCTCTGGAGTATAATACAGGATGTAACTCAGGATTAGTAATGTAATGTATGTACACAGTGACTGCACCAGCAGAATAGTGAGTGCAGCTCTGGAGTATAATACAGGATGTAATTCAGGATCAGTAATGTAATGTATGTACCCAGTGACTGCACCAGCAGAATAGTGAGTGCAGCTCTGGGGTATAATACAGGATGTAACACACGATCAGTAATGTAATGTATGTGCACAGTGACTGCACCAGCAGAATAGTGAGTGCAGCTCTGGAGTATAATACAGGATGTAACTCAGGATCAGTAATAATAATAATAATAATAATAATAATCTTTATTTATATAGCGCCAACATATTCCGCAGCGCTTTACAGTTTAACAGTTTCAAACACAAAAGTCATAAGTAACAACGTTAACAATACAATAATTAAAGCAAAATAAGCCGCCCCTGCTCGTGAGAGCTTACAATCTACAATGAGGTGGGGGAGATACAAAGTACAGGTGTGTATTTACAATGATGTATTTACAATCATGGTCCGGCCATCTTCAGGGGTTGGGGAATAGATGGGGATAGTGAATGGGCTACACACAAACATAACATAACTTTGATTAGTGAACGTGATAGGCCGCTCTGAACAAATGTGTTTTGAGCGAGCGCCTAAAACTATGCAAATTATGGATGGTCCTAATATCTTGGGGTAGAGCATTCCAGAGGATTGGCGCAGCACGGGAGAAGTCTTGGAGTCGGGAGTGGGAGGTACGGATTAGTGCAGAGGTTAGCCGAAAGTCATTTGCAGAGCGCAGTGGTCTGTTAGGCTGATAGACAGAAATGAGGGAGGAGATGTAAGGGGGTGCCGCACTGTGGAGAGCTTTGTGGGTGAGAACAAGTACTTTGAATTGTATCCTGTAATGAATGGGCAGCCAGTGTAACGACTGGCGAAGAGCGGACGCGTCCGAGTAATGTATGTACACAGTGACTGCACCAGCAGAATAGTGAGTGCAGCTCTGGGGTATAATACAGGATGTAACTCAGGATCAGTAAAGTAATGTATGTACACAGTGACTGCACCAGCAGAATAGTAAGTGCAGCTCTGGAGTATAATACAGGATGTAACTCAGGATCGGTAATGTAATGTATGTACACAGTGACTGCACCAGCAGAATAGTGAGTGCAGCTCTGGAGTATAATACAGGATGTAACTCAGGATCAGTAATGTAATGTATGTACACAGTGACTGCACCAGCAGAATAGTGAGTGCAGCTCTGGAGTATAACACAGGATGTAACTCAGGATCAGTAATGTAATGTATGTACACAGTGACTGCACCAGCAGAATAGTGAGTGCAGCTCTAGTATAATACAGGATGTAATTCAGGATCAGTAATGTATGTACACAGTGACTGCTCCAGCAGAATAGTGAGTGCAGCTCTGGAGTATAATACAGGAGGTAACTCAGGATCAGTAATGTAATGTATGTACACAGTGACTGCACCAGCAGAATAGTGAGTGCAGCTCTGGAGTATAATACAGGATGTAACTCAGGATCAGTAATGTATGTACACAGTGACTGCACCAGCAGAATAGTGAGTGCAGCTCTAGTATAATACAGGATGTAATTCAGGATCAGTAATGTATGTACACAGTGACTGCTCCAGCAGAATAGTGAGTGCAGCTCTGGAGTATAATACAGGAGGTAACTCAGGATCAGTAATGTAATGTATGTACACAGTGACTGCACCAGCAGAATAGTGAGTGCAGCTCTGGAGTATAATACAGGATGTAACTCAGGATCAGTAATGTAATGTATGTACACAGTGACTGCACCAGCAGAATAGTGAGTGCAGCTCTAGTATAATACAGGATGTAATTCAGGATCAGTAATGTATGTACACAATGACTGCTCCAGCAGAATAGTGAGTGCAGCTCTGGAGTATAATACAGGAGGTAACTCAGGATCAGTAATGTAATGTATGTACACAGTGACTGCACCAGCAGAATAGTGAGTGCAGCTCTGGAGTATAATACAGGATGTAATTCAGGATCAGTAATGTAATGTATGTAACATAGTAACATAGTAACATAGTAACATAGTTAGTAAGGCCGAAAAAAGACATTTGTCCATCCAGTTCAGCCTATATTCCATCATAATAAATCCCCAGATCTACGTCCTTCTACAGAACCTAATTGTATGATACAATATTGTTCTGCTCCAGGAAGACATCCAGGCCTCTCTTGAACCCCTCGACTGAGTTCGCCATCACCACCTCCTCAGGCAAGCAATTCCAGATTCTCACTGCCCTAACAGTAAAGAATCCTCTTCTATGTTGGTGGAAAAACCTTCTCTCCTCCAGACGCAAAGAATGCCCCCTTGTGCCCGTCACCTTCCTTGGTATAAACAGATCCTCAGCGAGATATTTGTATTGTCCCCTTATATACTTATACATGGTTATTAGATCGCCCCTCAGTCGTCTTTTTTCTAGACTAAATAATCCTAATTTCGCTAATCTATCTGGGTATTGTAGTTCTCCCATCCCCTTTATTAATTTTGTTGCCCTCCTTTGTACTCTCTCTAGTTCCATTATATCCTTCCTGAGCACCGGTGCCCAAAACTGGACACAGTACTCCATGTGCGGTCTAACTAGGGATTTGTACAGAGGCAGTATAATGCTCTCATCATGTGTATCCAGACCTCTTTTAATGCACCCCATGATCCTGTTTGCCTTGGCAGCTGCTGCCTGGCACTGGCTGCTCCAGGTAAGTTTATCATTAACTAGGATCCCCAAGTCCTTCTCCCTGTCAGATTTACCCAGTGGTTTCCCGTTCAGTGTGTAATGGTGATATTGATTCCTTCTTCCCATGTGTATAACCTTACATTTATCATTGTTAAACCTCATCTGCCACCTTTCAGCCCAAGTTTCCAACTTATCCAGATCCATCTGTAGCAGAATACTATCTTCTCTTGTATTAACTGCTTTACATAGTTTTGTATCATCTGCAAATATCGATATTTTACTGTGTAAACCTTCTACCAGATCATTAATGAATATGTTGAAGAGAACAGGTCCCAATACTGACCCCTGCGGTACCCCACTGGTCACAGCGACCCAGTTAGAGACTATACCATTTATAACCACCCTCTGCTTTCTATCACTAAGCCAGTTACTAACCCATTTACACACATTTTCCCCCAGACCAAGCATTCTCATTTTGTGTACCAACCTCTTGTGCGGCACGGTATCAAACGCTTTGGAAAAATCGAGATATACCACGTCCAATGACTCACCGTGGTCCAGCCTATAGCTTACCTCTTCATAAAAACTGATTAGATTGGTTTGACAGGAGCGATTTCTCATAAACCCATGCTGATATGGAGTTAAACAGTTATTCTCATTGAGATAATCCAGAATAACATCCCTCAGAAACCCTTCAAATATTTTACCAACAATAGAGGTTAGACTTACTGGCCTATAATTTCCAGGTTCACTTTTAGAGCCCTTTTTGAATATTGGCACCACATTTGCTATGCGCCAGTCCTGCGGAACAGACCCTGTCGCTATAGAGTCACTAAAAATAAGAAATAATGGTTTATCTATTACATTACTTAGTTCTCTTAGTACTCGTGGGTGTATGCCATCCGGACCCGGAGATTTATCTATTTTAATCTTATTTAGCCGGTTTCGCACCTCTTCTTGGGTTAGATTGGTGACCCTTAATATAGGGTTTTCATTGTTTCTTGGGATTTCACCTAGCATTTCATTTTCCACCGTGAATACCGTGGAGAAGAAGGTGTTTAATATGTTAGCTTTTTCCTCGTCATCTACAACCATTCTTTCCTCACTATTTTTTAAGGGGCCTACATTTTCAGTTTTTATTCTTTTACTATTGATATAGTTGAAGAACAGTTTGGGATTAGTTTTACTCTCCTTAGCAATGTGCTTCTCTGTTTCCTTTTTGGCAGCTTTAATTAGTTTTTTAGATAAAGTATTTTTCTCCCTATAGTTTTTTAGAGCTTCAATGGTGCCATCCTGCTTTAGCAGTGCAAATGCTTTCTTTTTACTGTTAATTGCCTGTCTTACTTCTTTGTTTAGCCACATTGGGTTTTTCCTATTTCTAGTCCTTTTATTCCCACAAGGTATAAACCGCTTACACTGCCTATTTAGGATGTTCTTAAACATTTCCCATTTATTATCTGTATTCTCATTTCTGAGGATATTGTCCCAGTCTACCAGATTAAGGGCATCTCTAAGCTGTTCAAACTTTGCCTTCCTAAAGTTCAGTGTTTTTGTGACTCCCTGACAAGTCCCCCTAGTGAAAGACAGGTGAAACTGTACAATATTGTGGTCGCTATTTCCTAAATGCCCAACCACCTGCAGATTTGTTATTCTGTCAGGTCTATTAGATAGTATTAGGTCTAAAAGTGCTGCTCCTCTGGTTGGATTCTGCACCAATTGTGAAAGATAATTTTTCTTGGTTATTAGCAGAAACCTGTTGCCTTTATGGGTTTCACAGGTTTCTGTTTCCCAGTTAATATCCGGGTAGTTAAAGTCCCCCATAACCAGGACCTCATTATGGGTTGCAGCTTCATCTATCTGCTTTAGAAGTAGACTTTCCATGGTTTCTGTTATATTTGGGGGTTTGTAACAGACCCCAATGAGAATTTTGTTACCATTTTTCCCTCCATGAATTTCAACCCATATGGACTCGACATCCTCATTCCCTTCGCTAATATCCTCCCTTAAAGTGGACTTTAGACAAGACTTTACATAGAGACAAACCCCTCCTCCTCTCCGATTTTTACGATCCTTTCTAAACAGACTGTAACCCTGTAAGTTAACTGCCCAGTCATAGCTTTCATCTAACCATGTCTCGGTTATTCCCACTATGTCAAAGTTACCTGTAGATATTTCTGCTTCTAGTTCTTCTGCTTCTAGTTCTAGTCACTGTACCCAGTGACTGCACCAGCAGAATAGTGAGTGCAGCTCTGGGGTATAATACAGGATGTAACACACGATCAGTAATGTAATGTATGTACAGAGTGACTGCACCAGCAGAATAGTGAGTGCAGCTCTAGTATAATACAGGATGTAATTCAGGATCAGTAATGTATGTACACAGTGACTGCTCCAGCAGAATAGTGAGTGCAGCTCTGGAGTATAATACAGGATGTAACTCAGGATCAGTAATGTATGTACACAGTGACTGCACCAGCAGAATAGTGAGTGCAGCTCTGGGGTATAATACAGGATGTAACTCAGGATCAGTAATGTAATGTATGTACACAGTGACTGCACCAGCAGAATAGTGAGTGCAGCTCTGGAGTATAATACAGGAGGTAACTCAGGATCAGTAATGTAATGTATGTACACAGTGACTGCACCAGCAGAATAGTGAGTGCAGCTCTGGAGTATAATACAGGATGTAATTCAGGATCAGTAATGTAATGTATGTACCCAGTGACTGCACCAGCAGAATAGTGAGTGCAGCTCTGGGGTATAATACAGGATGTAACACACGATCAGTAATGTAATGTATGTACAGAGTGACTGCACCAGCAGAATAGTGAGTGCAGCTCTGGAGTATAATACAGGATGTAATTCAGGATCAGTAATGTATGTACACAGTGACTGCTCCAGCAGAATAGTGAGTGCAGCTCTGGAGTATAATACAGGATGTAACTCAGGATCAGTAATGTATGTACACAGTGACTGCACCAGCAGAATAGTGAGTGCAGCTCTGGGGTATAATACAGGATGTAACTCAGGATCAGTAATGTAATGTATGTACACAGTGACTGCACCACCAGAATAGTGAGTGCAGCTCTGGAGTATAGTACAGGATGTAACACACAATCAGTACAGTTAGGTGTGTCTCCTAGGTTACATTCTTTTTTACTTTCTCTTATTGACATCCCTTCTCTCCATTATCTTTATCATCATGTATTTCTTATGGTGTCACCGTAGACCCGAACGCTTTGCATGCTCTTATTTCAGGCTCGGTCGGTCCTCCGTCTTTCCTCCATGACGGCTCCAGCCATCAGAATGATGACTCCATTGTGTTCCACAGAGCAGCTCCTCACTACACCTACTCTCCGCTGGAGGACCTGTATGTCTCCAGGCCTGGCCCGATGTACAGCCACGAAGATGGATATGAGACAGGGAAGACCGACACTCCTGCCGCAGACATGGACGTAGGGGTGAGAGGTGCTGCTGTAGCGACAGGGAGGACACATCTGGCTCAGCCGGCCCTCCGGAGCCCTCCTCATAGTTTGGTAGATCTAGATGTATACACTTGGTGTTCTCCCATATACTTAGTGTCCTAATATGAAACCCTTCCCAGCAATGGTGACATTTTACTTGTAATAGATAAATATATGTAATATTCTGGTTTTCTTGCTAAGGTTGCCTCTCCAGGCTCGTACATGGCCACTTTTGCCCACAATCCATCCTGGATGGGACACAGTTCAGGGACTTGTTCTACCACCAGAGCTGACACTTTTCTGAGGATGTCGGGATTTGTGGTTCCAGATCTGATGCCTCTAGAGCTGGAGGAAGCCAGAAGCCACATCCAGAGCATTGGTCCAGAGCAACTTCTGCATCGTGATGAGGACGGAGACACGTAAGTTGTGAGATGAGATGTCTCCTTGGGTCCTGGCTGGTGTCTAAGCCTCATGAGATATTTCCCATCATTATTTTATAATGTTCCTATTGGATCCATTTGTCAATGGGCAAAAAACTTGCAAATTCAAGATATGAAGTTTGTTTTCTTCCAAATTTTTAATTTTATTTCATAATGATCTCCAGAATCCTTCACCTCTACACAGCGAGAGGTTTGCGCTATCAATCCTACGCCGTGGCCGAGCGCTTCTTACAATATGGTCAACTGGATGCCAAGGAACATAACGGGAAGGTCAGTAGATTCTAAATATTAATTGTGGTGTAATAGAGTGCAGGGTAGAGTATGTCACCACGGAACAGAAAGACCAACTGTTGAGGGGGGTTTATTAACAGGAGCAATATTCGCCTCGCAGGGAGAAAACAGTATAATATATATTCTGATAAAATAACTGTGCAAATATATGAGAAGCATTTTAAGTTCCCAGACAGTCAAACAGTATAACGGTAGTAAACGGAAATTCTTGGGAAAACACTTATCAGTCTGATAGGCGCCGAGAAACAGCGGCACTTGTCGTCCCTCTGTTATCCGTGGGCTGTGTAGTCTCTAGCAACCCGCAATCTGGGGTTTAAGTGGTTACTGTGGTGGGCAGAGATGCTAGGAAACGGGGTCCCCTGTGCTCTGAGTCTTTTGCTTCAATAGTGCAGCCTATCCCGGGATAACGATGCTCAGTCTATTATTGGGTCTCTCAACAGGAATCAGGGGCTCTGCACTAATACCGTGGGTACTAGGGGCCACTGTCTCTGCACGGGTCACTGTCTCTGCATGGGCCACTGTCTCTGCACGAGTCACTGTCTCTGCATGGATCACTGTCTCTGCACGGGTCACTGTCTCTGCACAGGCATCAGGGCGCACCTCTCCAGAGTCCGTTTTCATGTACTCACAAGATGCAGTCTTTCTGGACAATCTCCCTATATCAGTCCTCCGACCGGGAGCTCGCTCTCTCTTCCCTGGAGCGCAGCTGCGTGCTGTTCTGGCCGCTGTATCCGCTGCTCTCCCTGCTGCGCCCGCTGCTCTCTCTGCTGCACACGCTGCTCTCTCTCCAGTACACGCTGCTCTAGCCCTGGAACGCGCACCCTTTTTCTCCCTCAGTCGGCTTCCTTCCTGTCCGTATATCTGCCCCCAGGGAAACCTGCTGCACAGCTAAGTGGTTCCAGGCACGGAGCAGAGAAGGTAACCCCCTTACAGTGGCTTGGCTTTTTATCATCTCAACCCTGTCTCCCTGGGTTTAGGTCGGGGTGTACCCATTGTACTCTCATCCATTGTTCGGGAAAGCAAAATAATCCATCTAATTTCAAAGATGAATCCAACCAGTGGATTTTTCCTATGTGTCTTCTATTTGGATGAATGCTTTGGACATTTTTCATCTAGAAATAGCAAATAGACTACATTCTGGCAGCGATCGAGTTAGAAAGTTTTATGGAGAACTTTTGTAGGCTCCTAGAAATGTTCAATCATGGTTGCCCAATGACCTAAAGTCATCTTTTCTTTCCTCCTCAGTCTCCCCTGCTGGTGGCAGTGGCGGCCAACCAGCCCGAGATTGTCTACGACCTCCTGACACTTGGTGCAGATGTCAATGCTTCCGACAGGAAAGGGCAGACCGCTCTTCATGTCGCGGGGACATATGGACTGTCTGATGTCCTCAGGGTAAACCCGTTTCCTGAAATTCTCTCGTTAAGGAATCCATGAGTCGACATCTCTTTGGTCGTGTGGTCTCCACTCTGTGCATCCTCATTCTCTAGAAAAGACTGGTGACAACCATCAAAATTAAGCATTGGCTGCCATATTGGTTATCTCCAAACTTTCCTAAAATCAGATATCGAAAATATCAGAGGAGACGACACCAGGGCTTATGTTAATTTATACGCTATGTAGACTCTTGTCCCATGGTCTTTGTTGGAATAAGTTTAAATGCAACAACTCCATTCCTGTTGTAGTCTGCATTGAATGTCTATGAGTGTTCATTTGTCAGCTATGCTGTGATTGTTAAAGTTTGTACAAAAAGGTCAGAGGACTCTCACTGATTGCATCATTCTGCTGCTGTTTCCTTCACAGAGAGACATGTGTTACATGGACTAGATTATATCGGTAGTTACTGTCAAAGCTTTCTTATTTTGTTCCAGTTCAAGCTGCATATATTAAACACAGTTTGCCTTACGTTGGATTCTGCTGCTTATATGAAGTAACACGCGCTGCTGTGGTAATACTCCGGCTAACAGGTTATGGGCCCAGCCACCGGAAAGTAAATGGTAAAAAGCCCAGTCACCGGAATAAGCAGCGAGCCAAGCGCAGACAGCACAGAGGAACCCCCGGAATACAAGGACACCGGAACGCAAAGGTACCGCAGTGTACAGAGCACCGGACAGCGCAGCTTAAAGGGCCAGTAACAAAAAAAAAAAGGTACAAGAGACAAGAATGTCTACAGAAAGGAATGCAGTGAAGTACACAGTGCCAAGTCTCACAAATCACAATTACAGCTCCTGGAAATTCAAGGTAAAGATGTTACTTATAAGAGAGGGTACATGGAAATGTATTGAACAGCCTGTGCCTGACCCAGTACCGGGTGATTGGCTAGAGACTGATCAGAAAGCACAAAGCACTATTTCCCTCAGCATAGATGATAACCAGATTGTACATGTATGCAAATGTGATACTGCAAAGAAAATGTGGGAAGAATTACAGAAAGTGCATGAAAGGTCAAATCTCAGCAATAAGCTATATCTTATGAGAAAGCTGTATCAGTCTAAATTAAGTGATGGCCAGCATATGCAGGACTATATCAGAAACACCCTAGAGATTGTGGAGCGCCTAAGGGGTATTGGTGAAGAAATTAAAGATTTTCATGTTGCTGCATTACTATTAAGTGGTCTTCCAGAAAGTTATGACACGCTTGTGACTGCATTAGATGCCAGACCAGATGATGAACTCACACTAGAATATGTGAAAGGGAAACTTGCAGATGAATACAAGAGAAAGTCAGAGACTATTAGCAATAATATATGCAAAGCAGAAGCAGCATTAAAGACACAGTACTTTTCTAAAGCTCAGAGTCATTTAAAGGAAACTCGTGAATGTTTTGTCTGTAAAAAGCCTGGTCACCTTAAAGCAGACTGCAGAGTGTGGAAAGCAAGAATGAATCAGTTTAAAAAGCAGGACAGTCATCAAAAGGTTAAAACAGCTGTAAAGAAGGAAGATGCATGTATTGCGACTGCATTTGGGGTCAGCACAAGCCCATATGCAAACCATGTTTGGTGTATTGACTCTGGAGCGACTGCTCACATGACACGTGATAAAGATTTCTTCATTAATCTAGATGAAAGCAAGTCTGAAAAGGTAATTTTAGCTAATGGTCACTATATGACATCAGAAGGAATAGGAGATGGTTATCTCCATTGTCAAGTTCAATCCTCAGCACAAGTCAGAAAAATCCCAGTTAAAGACGTGCTGTATGTTCCCAAACTTGAAAGTAACCTTTTATCTGTAAAGAAGCTTGCACAACAGGGAAATATAGTTACATTTAAGGATGACAGATGCATCATTTCAAAGAAGGGTCATACCCTTGCCGAAGGAAAAATCAAAGATGAACTTTATCAGCTGAAATGCAATGAAACTGTTTACAGTGCTAGACAAGATTTTCATAAGGACTGTATTCATGTGTGGCACAGACGCCTAGGCCACAGAGATCCAGAAGCAGTAAAGAAACTAGCTCAACTTGCAAATGGTATTGCAATCAACCAGTGTAATCAAACAATGAAGTGCACAAGTTGCCTAAAAGGGAAAATGTCCAGAAAATCGTTTCCTAAAGTAAGCACTACTAAATCTGCACAGATACTGGATTTGATACATACAGATGTGTGTGGTCCAATGAGTGTTCTTACTCCCAGCAAGAAGAGATATTTTCTCACATTCATTGATGATTATTCCAGATATACTGTTACTTACCTACTTCAAAGTAAAGATGAAGTTCCACAGAAACTTGAAGAATATCTTGCTGCAGTTCTTAACAAATTTGGAAGAATACCAAAGGTACTGCGAGCAGATAATGGAACTGAATATACAAGTGGTAAAGTGCAAACCATCCTGAAAAAGAATGGAATCGTGTTCCAGACAACCGTTCCATACAACCCAGAGCAGAATGGCACAGCAGAGAGAAAGAACCGAACTCTTTGTGAAAGTGGAAGAAGTATGCTATTTGATGGAAACCTACCTACAACATATTGGGGAGAAGCCATCATGACTGCTACCTATCTTCAAAATCGACTGCCAAGTAAAGCTACAAGTAAAACTCCATATGAGCTATGGAACTGTGAGAAGCCCAACCTGAAGCATCTCAGGATATTCGGAAGCAAAACTTTTGTGCATGTTCCCAAAGAAAAACGTTCTAAGTGGGAATCTCATGCAAAGGAAGGAGTTCTTGTGGGGTACAGTGAAACTCAGAAAGGATACAGAATCCTGCACCCACAGACCAACACAGTAACAATCAGCAGAGATGTAGTGATTGATGAAAACTCAGTATCGCTCAAATTTCATGAGGTTACGCAAATAATTCAACCTAAGGAACAAGAATTTCAGTCAGTGATTCCAGACATTGAAGAGAATCTCAAAGAAAATACTGAAGTCTGGATATGCTCTGAAAGTACTGAAAAAGAAACAGAAGAACCAAGCCAACCTCAGGAGATCAGAAGATCAGAAAGATCAAATAAAGGAATTCCAGCTAAACGCCTTTCTTATATGGTCAGATCAATTCCAGAAGAAGAGCCACAGTCATGGCAGGAAATGCAAAAACTGCCTATTCATAAGAAGCAAAAATGGATAAAAGCTGCTGATGAAGAAATGGAATCCCTTCATAAGCTCAAAACATGGGAGCTCACAGAGCTACCTCAAGGCAAGAAAGCAATTGGATGTAAGTGGGTCTTTAAGAACAAATATGACTCCGAAGGTAATGTTCACCGTTTTAAAGCAAGATTGGTCGCAAAAGGATATTCACAAAAATATGGTGAAGATTATGATGCTACTTTTGCTCCAGTTGCCAAGCAAACTACATTCAGAACTTTATTATCCATAGCTGCTGTTCAGCAGATGAAAGTAAGACATTTTGACATCAAAACAGCCTTTCTACATGGAGACATTGAAGAAGAGCTGTACATGACTCAACCAGAAGGCTATGTTAAAAGGGGTAAAGAGAACCTTGTTTGCAGAATGCAAAAATCTCTCTACGGCCTTAAGCAATCAGCAAGAGCATGGAACACTAAGATGAACAAAGTGTTAATCGACGAAGGATTTAAAAGGTCTCAAGCGGATCCATGTTTGTATACAAAAGGTGTATCACAAGATTGGATGTATGTTATTCTATATGTGGATGATGTAATAATAGCGCATCAAGAAGAGAGAGAAATTTCAAAACTAGGTCAAATTCTGAACAAGCATTTCGAGACCAAGGACCTTGGAGATGTGACATACTATTTGGGAATCCAAATCCAGAGAGAGGAAGATGGAAGTTTTCTTCTTAATCAAAATTCTAAAATCTCCACAGTTCTAAACCAGTTTGGAATGTCAGAAGCCAAAGGCATATCAACTCCAATGGATCCATCTTACCTAAAATTGGAAGGAGAAGAAGATCTGCTACCCACAAATGACAGTTACAGACAAGCAGTGGGGGCACTTCTATACATAGCAACCACAACCCGTCCAGATATCTCAGCCACAGTGGGAATTCTCTGCCGACGTGTAAGCAAGCCACGCCAAAGAGATTGGAATGCAATTAAGAGACTTCTTCAGTATCTTAAGGCAACCCAAGAGTTAAGTCTAAAGATTTCTGCATCAGGAGATCTAATTCTCAGAGGATATGTAGATGCAGATTGGGCTGGAGACTCAAGTGATCGAAGATCAACAAGTGGTTACTTGTTCAAGTTAGGACACACTTCAATCTCATGGTCCAGTAGAAAACAAGTGTCAGTTGCATTGTCTTCTACAGAAGCAGAATATACATCAGCTGCTCATGCAAGTCAAGAGTTAATTTGGTTGAAGCAACTTTTGGAAGAATTCGGCAAACCACTAGCTGAACCAACTGTTATCTATGAGGACAACCAAGGATGTATCAAGCTCGCCAGCAGTGAAAGGATAAGTGCAAGAACAAAGCACATTGATGTTAAACATCATCACTTGCGTGACTTAGTAGAGCGTGAAGTTCTAAAGTTTGTTTACTGTGAATCTGACAAGATGTTAGCAGATGTTTTGACAAAGCCATTGTCAAGAGCCAAGTTTGAAGAATTCAGAACTGCAATGGGACTAACAGGATAAGCAGTTGTTGAGTGGGGGTGTTGGAATAAGTTTAAATGCAACAACTCCATTCCTGTTGTAGTCTGCATTGAATGTCTATGAGTGTTCATTTGTCAGCTATGCTGTGATTGTTAAAGTTTGTACAAAAAGGTCAGAGGACTCTCACTGATTGCATCATTCTGCTGCTGTTTCCTTCACAGAGAGACATGTGTTACATGGACTAGATTATATCGGTAGTTACTGTCAAAGCTTTCTTATTTTGTTCCAGTTCAAGCTGCATATATTAAACACAGTTTGCCTTACGTTGGATTCTGCTGCTTATATGAAGTAACACGCGCTGCTGTGGTAATACTCCGGCTAACAGTCTTCCATGTAATGATCCTCAGTATCTTCCTTCTCAGATGTTCCTGGCTCTTCAGCAACAGAGGAACATTGACGTGGAGGCCAGAAATTATGATGGTGAGAACAACTTGTGCCTTCTTGGGTTTACAGTATATGGTGCTTATACAGAAGCAAGAGTATATAATAGTTCCATAATGCAGGCGGAAAAAGATACACGAGGGATGGAAGAGTGTAAAGGGAATGGGAGATGGGTACATCCATAATGCGTGTCCCAGTTGGCCTTAAGACTTTTTTTCTTCCTGATCCCAAGTGCCGATCAACATTCAAAACAAGGAGTTTTCCACATGTTCAGAACTATTTGTTATATTTTTCCGATAAAACATCTAAGCCTTTTTTGACACCATAAACTGTGACTAGTTCCTGAGCTGGACTGTCGTACAGTCACCGCTTACTGTAAAGAAGCAGTTCCTGAAGTCATTATATTGTCACCACTTTTACAGTAAAGAACCAGTTCCAGAGGTCGGCACTTCATATAGTCACCGTTCTTACAGTAAATATCCTGAGGTCGAGTCATTATATTGTCACCACTTTTACAGTAAAGAACCAGTTCCAGAAGTCGGCACTTCATATAGTCACTGCTCTTACAGTAATGAACCAGCTCCTGAAGTCGGCTCCATCATGTTGTCACCACTCTTAAAATAAAGAACCAACTCCTGAAGTCAGCTATTCATGGAGTGAGCACTCTTACCGGAAATATCTAGATCCTGAGGTCACCAGCTTACATAGTACCTGCTCTTACGGTAATGAACCAGCTCCTTAAACCGGCTGATCATCTTGTCACCACTGTAGCAGTAAAGAGCCAGCTCCTGAATTCGGTTGTTCATATAGTACCTGCTCTTACAGTAAAGAACCAGCTCCTGAGGTTGGGTTTTCATATAGTTAACACTCTTACATTTAAGAATCAGATCCTGTGGTTGACTGTTCAGATATTCACCGCTCTTACTGTAAAGAACCAGCTCATGAAGATGGCTGTTTCACAGATTAATAGCTTTTTTGGTCAATAATCTTGGACCTTTTAGCACAATGTTCCTCTTCTTGAAGACACTTTCAGGCAGGATTCATTCCCCCGATAATTCTAACCTTTTTTATTTTCTTGGACTGTTAGGTTTTTATTGTAAGATGTGATTTTTCTTTTCTCCTCCAGGTCTCACCCCTCTCCACTGTGCCGTGATCTCACAGAACAATGCGTTCAAAAGCAGAAAGATCCAGAATACTCCGACCGCTTATCAGCGTGAGAGAGAGACCTCCGAGTGCATCGAACTATTGCTCCAGATGGGCGCCAGCTGCACCAGTCAGGTACCGAAAACTCACCAGATACTCAACTTTTCAGAAAGCAGAAACTTTTTGATGCTTTTTTTTTTAAGGATCCAACTGTTTTGGTAACTCATTGCCAACCAATATGTCAGCAGGGTGCTGGCGAGGCGACAGAGTTCTGTAAGGAGTTATCTCTGATCCCATCCCTGATAATGAATTGCTGTTATAATGCCAATATTCTTTTTGGACAATTTTGTAACATTTTTGGACAACTTTAGTAGTTGGTAATCTACGGGAATGATTGGAGAACTTCTTGTCCATTGAGGCGAAATCAATGAAACATTACATAAAAATTTATATTAATATCCTAAAACAGGAAATCAAGAGTAATAAGACGGTGATCCACCTGGCAGTGCAAGACGGGAATGTCCCTCTGGTGAAGTTTTTCCTTGAGATGTCTCATGCCAATCTCCCTGCACTCATCAACATGAAGGTGAGCCAACAAACTCAATACTAGAGCCTCATCCCTTGATCTTGCCCCTCAAGAACATATGATCCGTTGAGGTTGACCTTCACGATGTGGTTTACCATTGGCCACAAAGTTGAAGGAGAGGCCATAGTCATTGCACCATGACTACTTTATAGCTTTGGTCTCCAGAACGAGTGATACATCCTACTTCATTCTTGGCCCTCAAGAACATATGATCCGTTGAGGTTGACCTTCACGATGTGGTTTACCATTGGCCACCAAGTTGAAGGAGAGGCCATAGTCATTGCACCATGCCTACTTTATAGCTTTGGTCTCCAGAACAAGTGATACATCCTACTTCATTCTTAGCCCTCAAGAACATATGATCCATTGAGGTTGACCTTCATGATGTGGTTTACCATTGGCCACGTCTCCAGAACAAGTGATGCATCCTACTTCATCCTTGGCCCTCAAGAACATATGATCCGTTGAGGTTGACCTTCATGATGTGGTTTACCATTGGCCACCAAGTTGAAGGAGAGGCCATAGTCATTGCACCATGGCTACTTTATAGCTTTGGTCTCCAGAACAAGTGATACATCCTACTTCATTCTTGGCCCTCAAGCACATATGATCCTATGAGGTTGACCTTCACGATGTGGTTTACCATTGGCCACCAAGTTGAAGGAGAGGCCATAGTCATTGCACCATGGCTACTTTATAGCTTTGGTCTCCAGAACAAGTGATACATCCTACTTCATTCTTGGCCCTCAAGAACATATGATCCGTTGAGGTTGACCTTCATGATGTGATTTACCATTGGCCACCAAGATGAAGGAGAGGCCATAGTCATTGCACCAAGGCTACTTTATAGCTTTGGTCTCCAGAACAAGTGATACATCCTACTTCATTCTTAGCCATCAAGAACATATGATCCATTGAGGTTCACCTTCATGATGTGGTTTACCATTGGCCACCAAGATGATGGAGAGGCCATAGTCATTTCACCACGCCTACTTTATAGCTTTGGTCTCCAGAACAAGGGATACCTCCTACTTCATCCTAACCATACAATGTCTACTTGTCTGTAAGGTTCTGACCTCCTGTTTCTTACAGGCCCATGGAAACACGGCTTTGCACATGGCAGCCGCCTTACAACCTACTCGTTCTACTGAGCATCTGATCCAGCTTTTACTCTTCTATGGAGGAGACCCAAGCATTCGCAACCTAGAGAATGATCAGCCGGCCCACTTGGTGCCTCCTGGAGAAATTTCTGAGCAAGTACGTAACACTGAAATATCCCATTGCTGTTCTTTTGTAGATCCGATTTCCAAAAAAAGAATAGAATAAAACATGAACTAGAAGGAGGGAGAGGAGGGGGATGCAGCTGAAGTTACAAAATCATTTTTCTATGAAACAATATGAGGACAGAAGATGCTGAGCAAAAACAGAGAGAATCTGATTGCCTGATTTTTTATGCATATGTTCATAAGTATCTTGGAAGTCCCTTTTTCAGGACAATAAACCGGACCAGTCCGGAGATTTTGCTCGTAGGATTCTAACTTTTGGTATAAGGTGTATAATGGTATAATGTCATTGTCTTCCATCAATGAATGTGAATCTAATCTCCAATCATCTGTATGTTTTTCCTTAGATAAAAATGCTCCTAAAAAGAAGACGCATGATGTCATCAACCCGCAGCCAATCAGCAAATTCCTTATAGGAAACAGATCAGGCGACTATAATAGTCACAAGGTCGAGATTCTTCCACTGATGAAGAAACAACGTGAAACACAACCCCGAGAATAGAAGATCATCCCAAAGACAAACAATTACTAATCAATTTTTAGAAGAATATTTCAAGCTGCATAAGGGATAACAACACGTTATTGTCACTGTGTGAATAAGGTTATCACATATTATAGTTTCTGAGAAACTGAGTCCTACTGATAACCAGTGTGTAATAATTACCATATACAACAGGCGAGAAGAAGAGATAAGAAACAATCATTCTATAGTAAATCAGAGAAAATATAATGTATCGTAATATTAGAGATTACTAATACTATAAAATTGCCCCTAATATACAGGAATACATCAATTATAACACTGCCCCTATGTACAAGAAAATAACTACTATAATACTGCCCCTATGTACAAGAAAATAACTACTATAATACTGCCCCTATGTACAAGAATATAACTACTATAATACTGCTCCTATGTGCAAGATTATAACTATTATAATACTGCTCTTATGTACAAGAAAATAACTACTATAATACTGCCCCTATGTACAAGAATATAACTACTATAATACTGCCCCTATGTACAAGAATATAACTACTATAATACTGCCCCCTATGTACAAGAATATAACTATTATAATACTGCTCTTATGTACAAGAATATAACTATTATAATACTGCTCCTATGTACAAGAATATAACTACTATAATACTGCTCCTATGTACAAGAATATAACTACTATAATACTGCTCCTATGTACAGGAATATAACTACTATTATACTGCTCCTATGTACAAGAATATAACTACTATAATACTGCCCCTATGTACAAGAATATAACTACTATAATACTGCCCCTATGTACAAGAATATAACTACTATAATACTGCCCCTATGTACAAGAATATAACTACTATAATACTGCTCCCTATGTACAAGAATATAACTACTATAATACTGCTCCTATGTACAAGAATATAACTACTATAATACTGCTCCCTATGTACAAGAATATAACTACTATAATACTGCTCCTATGTACAAGAATATAACTACTATAATACTGCTCCTATGTACAGGAATATAACTACTATTATACTGCTCCTATGTACAAGAATATAACTACTATAATACTGCCCCTATGTACAAGAATATAACTACTATAATACTGCCCCTATGTACAAGAATATAACTACTATAATACTGCTCCTATGTACAAGAATATAACTACTATAATACTGCTCCCTATGTACAAGAATATAACTACTATAATACTGCTCCTGTGTACAAGAATATAACTACTATAATACTGCCCCTATGTACAAGAATATAACTACTATAATACTGCCCCTATGTACAAGAATATAACTACTATAATACTGCCCCTATGTACAAGAATATAACTATTATAATACTGCTCTTATGTACAAGAATATAACTACTACAATTCTGCCCTTATGTACAAGAAAATAACTACTATAATACTGCTCCTATGTACAAGAATATAACTACTATAATACTGCTCCTATGTACAAGAATATAACTACTATAATACTGCCCCTATGTACAAGAATATAACTACTATAATACTGCCCCTATGTACAAGAATATAACTATTATAATACTGCTCTTATGTACAAGAATATAACTACTATAATACTGCCCCTATGTACAAGATTATAACTACTATAATACTGCCCCTATGTACAAGATTATAACTACTATAATACTGCCCCTATGTACAAGAAAATAACTGCTATAATACTGCTCCTATGTACAAGAATATAACTACTATAATACTGCTCCTATGTACAAGAATATAACTACTATAATACTGCCCCTATGTACAAGAATATAACTACTATAATACTGCCCCTATGTGCAAGATTATAACTATTATAATACTGCTCTTATGTACAAGAAAATAACTACTATAATACTGCCCCTATGTACAAGAATATAACTACTATAATACTGCCCCTATGTACAAGAATATAACTACTATAATACTGCCCCCTATGTACAAGAATATAACTACTATAATACTGCCCCTTTGTACAAGAAAATAACTACTATAATACTGCCCCTATGTACAAGAATATAACTACTATAATACTGCCCCTTTGTACAAGAATATAACTACTATAATACTGCTCCTATGTACAAGAATATAACTACTATAATACTGCCCCTATGTACAAGAAAATAACTACTATAATACTGCTCTTATGTACAAGAAAATAACTACTATAATACTGCTCCTATGTACAAGAATATAACTACTATAATACTGCCCCTATGTACAAGAATATAACTACTATAATACTGCCCCCTATGTACAAGAATATAACTACTATAATACTGCCCCTTTGTACAAGAATATAACTACTATAATACTGCCCCTATGTACAAGAATATAACTACTATAATACTGCTCCTATGTACAAGAATATAACTACTATAATACTGCCCCTATGTACAAGAATATAACTACTATAATACTGCCCCCTATGTACAAGAATATAACTACTATAATACTGCCCCTTTGTACAAGAATATAACTACTATAATACTGCCCCTATGTACAAGAATATAACTACTATAATACTGCCCCTTTGTACAAGAATATAACTACTATAATACTGCTCCTATGTACAAGAATATAACTACTATAATACTGCCCCCTATGTACAAGAATATAACTACTATAATACTGCCCCTTTGTACAAGAATATAACTACTATAATACTGCTCCTGTGTACAAGAATATAACTATTATAATACTGCCCTTATGTACAAGAATATAACTACTATAATACTGCTCCTATATACAAGAATATAACTACTATAATACTGCTCCTATGTACAAGAATATAACTACTATAATACTGCCCCCTATGTACAAGAATATAACTACTATAATACTGCTCCTATGTACAAGAATATAACTACTATAATACTGTCCCTATGCACAAGAAAATAACTACTATAATACTGCCCCTATGCACAAGAATATAACTACTATAATACTGCCCCTATGTACAAGAATATAACTACTATAATACTGCCCCTATGTACAAGAATATAACTACTATAATACTGCCCCTATGTACAAGAATATAACTACTATAATACTGCTCCTATGTACAAGAATATAACTACTATAATACTGCCCCTATGTACAAGAATATAACTACTATAATACTGCCCCTATGTACAAGAATATAACTACTATAATACTGCCTCTAGGTACAAGAATATAACTACTATAATACTGCCCCTATGTACAAGAATATAACTACTATAATACTGCTCCTATGTACAAGAATATAACTACTATAATACTGCTCCTATGTACAATCATATAACTACTATAATACTGCTCCTATGTACAAGAATATAACTACTATAATACTGCCCCTATGTACAAGAATATAACTACTATAATACTGCTCCTATATACAAGAATATAACTACTATAATACTGCCCCTATGTACAAGAATATAACTACTATAATACTGCCCCTATGTACAAGAATATAACTACTATAATACTGCCCCTATGTACAAGAATATAACTACTATAATACTGCTCCTATGTATAAGAATATAACTACTATAATACTGCTCCTATGTACAAGAATATAACTACTATAATACTGCCCCTATGTACAAGAATATAACTACTATAATACTGTCCCTTATGTACAAGAATATAACTACTATAATACTGCCCCTATGTACAAGAATATAACTACTAAAATACTGCCCCTATGTACAAGAATACAACTACTATAATACTGTCCCCTATGTACAAGACTATATCTACTATAATACTGCCCCTATGTACAAGAATATAACTACTATAATACTGCCCCTATGTACAAGAATATAACTACTAAAATACTGCCCCTATGTACAAGAATATAACTACTATAATACTGCTCCTATGTATAAGAATATAACTACTATAATACTGCTCCTATGTACAAGAATATAACTACTATAATACTGCCCCTATGTACAGGAATATAACTACTATAATACTGTCCCTTATGTACAAGAATATAACTACTATAATACTGCCCCTATGTACAAGAATATATCTACTAAAATACTGCCCCTATGTACAAGAATATAACTACTATAATACTGTCCCCTATGTACAAGAATATAACTACTAAAATACTGCCCCTATGTACAAGAATATAACTACTATAATACTGTCCCCTATATACAAGAATATAACTACTATAATATTGCCCCTATGTACAAGAATATAACTACTATAATACTGCCCCTATGTACAAGAATATAACTACTATAATACTGCTCCTATGTACAAGAATATAACTACTATAATACTGCCCCTATGTACAAGAATATAACTACTATAATACTGCCCCTATGTACTAGAATATAACTATAATACTGCCCCTATGTATATGTACGGTAATATTTCTACCTATTGAGGGTTTCTGTTGCCTCTTCTCGTCTGTTGATGATGGTCTGTGACATATATTTACATATGTATATATGATTTCTGTGAAATGAATTATGGACCATATTGGTCTAGTATAGTGGATACCTGCAGACTTACCTGTCTTCTCGTTTTGCCTTTCTAAGCTGAATATATGTATATTCTTATTTGTTTCTCGAGCTCTTTTATTCTTCGGAATAACACAGATTTACTGTATATAATCGGGATATTCTGACCACACAGTGCCGTTCTATACAGACACCAGGCGATTTGTGCTGCGTCCCAGGGTCTCCATGGACCAGCGTGCAGCCTCTGTGATCCGCTCCGCCATGTGCATGTGATATTAGACATCGGCATATTCCATACTGGGAGAAATGGTATTCTGCACCCAGTGCAATGGTTTTGCATAGACCTCATTATATACAGCAGGACGATCTGATGATAAAGCTCAGTCACTCCATAACATTAATACTGAAGGGCAAGATTTTATATTTCTTATCATTATTTAACTGATATTTAAGTTTCTCACTTTTTTTAACACTTTATTTATTCGTCAACTCTGTGTAATTTATCATTAAGTTTACAGAAAAATCTCAGATGCGGTTCATGCTAATTTAATACGAAATTGAGCTGGAAGAAATTAAAAAAAACATTAAAATCTCAAAGCAAAAAAAAAGTGTCTTTTTTAGTCTGAGAATATATTTTATTTTATTTACGCAATTTAATTTCTTTTTTTCTTGCAAATTTATTTTTGGATTTTATTTCGTTTGCAATATTTTGATTCTTTTAGTTATTTTCATTTGTTATTTGGAGATTATGAGTTTACTGACCTGAACCTGTTTTTTTTTTATTTACTTTGTATCCATGGCCGGTGGTTCTAGAACACAAACAAGATCTACGCACCGTGAATTGTGGCAGCGCGAATTCTGCAGCAGCTAAAGCAGATGCCGCTACTGTACATGCATGAAGGATCAATCTTCCTTCTTTTCCTTGCAAAATATAAACCCCTCCTAAAGATAAGCAAATCAAATTTGCATCAAATTTTGCAAAAAAAAATTTCCGATTCCCCAAACCCCAATTTTTAACATTATCCCATCCACTCTGAAAGATTAAGCACAAGAAAGAAAAATGGGGACATGTCAGTTGTGGCAGCGCGAGTTCTGCAGCAGCTAAAGCAGATGCCTGTTGTGAATTCTGTGGCAGAGCTCCCTCCTGTGGTCACAAGTGGTACTTCGGCTGATTCTCTCTGTGAGCTTCTGTTGGTGGAGGGAAGTGGTACTGCGGCTTCTGAGTTTCCTCCCTCAGGTGATCTGGTGAGGTCGTTAGGTGCTTCTCTACTTAACTCCACCTAATGCTTTGATCCTGGCTTCCTGTCAATGTTCCAGTGTTGGACTTGCTTTTCCCTGGATCATTCCTGTGGCCTGCTGCTCTGCATAGCTAAGTTCTTCTTTGCTATTTGTTTGCTATTTTTTTCTGTCCAGCTTGTCTAATTTGTTGCTGGAAGCTCTGGGACGCAAAGGGTGTACCTCCGTGCCGTTAGTTCGGTACGGAGGGTCTTTTTGCCCCCTTTGCGTGGTTTTCTTTAGGGTTTTGTGTAGACCGCAAAGTTACCTTTTCTATCCTCGATCTGTTAAGAAAGTCGGGCCTCACTTTGCTGAATCTATTTCATCTCTACGTTTGTCTTTTCATCTTAACTCACAGTCATTATATGTGGGGGGCTGCCTTTTCCTTTGGGGTATTTCTCTGAGGCAAGGTAGGCTTATTTTTTCTATCTTCAGGCTAGTTAGTTTCTCAGGCTGTGCCGAGTTGCATAGGCAGAGTTAGGCGCAATCCACGGCTGCCTCTAGTGTTGTTTGGAGAGGATTAGGGATTGCGGTCAACAGAGTTCCCACGTCTCAGAGCTCGTTCTATGATTTTGGGTTATTGTCAGATCACTGTATGTGCTCTGACCGCTATGTCCATTGTGGTACTGAATTGCCTTTCATAACAGTACAGGAAGCCAAAAGTACTAATGATTCTCAATAGAGGGAAAAAAGAAGTTCTGAGACCATTTTTTTTTCTTTGCACTGTGTTTTGCCTTTTTTTTCCCCTAGACATTTGGGTGGTTCAGTACACAGGTGTAGCGATGGACATTAGAAGTCTGTCTTCATTTATGGATCAGCTCTCGGCAAGAGTACAAAAGATTCAAGACACTATTGATCAGAAAGCTATGTTGGAACCAAGAATTCCTATTCCTGATTTGTTTTTTGGAGATAGAACTAAGTTTCTGAGTTTCAAAAATAATTGTAAATTATTTCTGGCCTTGAAACCTCGCTCCTCTGGTGATCCAGTTCAACAGGTTTTGATTGTTATTTCTTTTTTGCGCGGCGACCCTCAGGACTGGGCATTTTCTCTTGCGCCAGGAGATCCTGCATTGAGTAATATCGATGCGCTTTTCCTGGCGCTCGGATTGCTGTACGATGAACCTAATTCAGTGGATCAGGCAGAGAAAAATTTGCTGGCTCTTTGTCAGGGTCAGGATGAGATAGAGGTATATTGTCAGAAATTTAGAAAGTGGTCCGTGCTCACTCAATGGAATGAATCTGCGCTGGCAGCTATGTTCAGAAAGGGTCTCTCTGAAGCCCTTAAGGAAGTCATGGTGGGATTTCCTATGCCTGCTGGTTTGAATGAGTCTATGTCTTTGGCCATTCAGATCGGTCGACGCTTGCGTGAGCCTAAATCTGTGCACCATTTGGCGGTATTACCTGAGCTTAAACCTGAGCCTATGCAGTGCAATAGGACTTTGACCAGAGTTAAACGGCAAGAACACAGACGTCTGAATGGGCTGTGTTTCTACTGTGGTGATTCCACTCATGCTATCTCTGATTGTCCTAAGCGCACTAAGCGGTTCGCTAGGTCTGCCACCATTGGTACGGTACAGTCAAAATTTCTTCTGTCCGTTACCTTGATCTGCTCTTTGTCATCGTATTCTGCCATGGCATTTGTGGATTCAGGCGCTGCCCTGAATTTGATGGACTTGGAATATGCTAAGCGTTGTGGGTTTCTCTTAGAGCCCTTGCAGTGTCCTATTCCATTGAGAGGAATTGATGCCACGCCTTTGGCCAAGAATAAGCCTCAGTACTGGACCCAGCTGACCATGTGCATGGCTCCTGCACATCAGGAGGTTATTCGCTTTCTGGTGTTGCATAATCTGCATGATGTGGTCGTGTTGGGGTTGCCATGGCTACAAGCCCATAATCCAGTATTGGATTGGAAATCCATGTCGGTGTCCAGCTGGGGTTGTCAGGGGGTACATGGTGATTTTCCATTTCTGTCAATTTCGTCATCCACCCCTTCTGAGGTTCCAGAGTTCTTGTCTGATTACCGGGATGTATTTCATGAGCCCAAGTCCGATGCCCTACCTCCGCATAGGGATTGTGATTGTGCTATCAATTTGATTCCTGGTAGTAAATTCCCAAAAGGTCGACTGTTTAATTTATCCGTGCCTGAGCACGCCGCTATGCGCAGTTATGTGAAGGAATCCCTGGAGAAGGGGCATATTCGCCCGTCATCGTCACCATTAGGAGCAGGGTTCTTTTTTGTAGCCAAGAAGGATGGTTCGCTGAGACCTTGTATAGATTACCGCCTTCTAAATAAGATCACGGTTAAATTTCAGTACCCCTTGCCATTGTTATCTGATTTGTTTGCTCGGATTAAGGGGGCTAGTTGGTTCACCAAGATAGATCTTCGTGGTGCGTATAATCTGGTGCGAATCAGGCGAGGAGATGAATGGAAAACTGCATTTAATACGCCCGAGGGTCATTTTGAGTATCTAGTGATGCCATTCGGACTTGCCAATGCTCCATCAGTGTTTCAGTCCTTTATGCATGACATCTTCAGAGAGTACCTGGATAAATTCCTGATTGTGTACTTGGATGACATTTTGATCTTCTCGGATGATTGGGAGTCTCATGTGAAGCAGGTCAGAACAGTTTTTCAGGTCCTGCGTGCTAATTCTTTGTTTGTGAAGGGATCAAAGTGTCTTTGGTGTGCAGAAGGTTTAATTTTTGGGTTCATCTTTTCCCCTTCTACTATCGAGATGGATCCTGTTAAGGTCCAGGCCATCCATGATTGGACTCAGCCGACATCTCTGAAAAGTCTGCAAAAGTTCCTGGGCTTTGCTAATTTTTATCGTCGCTTCATCTGCAATTTTTCTAGTATTGCCAAACCATTGACCGATTTGACCAAGAAGGGTGCTGATTTGGTCAATTGGTCTTCTGCTGCTGTGGAAGCTTTTCAAGATTTGAAGCGTCGTTTTTCTTCTGCCCCTGTGTTGTGTCAACCAGATGTTTCTCTTCCGTTCCAGGTCGAGGTTGATGCTTCTGAGATTGGAGCAGGGGCTGTTTTGTCGCAGAGAGGATCTGATTGCTCAGTGATGAAACCATGCGCTTTTTTTTTCCAGGAAGTTTTCGCCTGCTGAGCGAAATTATGATGTGGGCAACCGAGAGTTGCTGGCCATGAAGTGGGCATTCGAGGAGTGGCGTCATTGGCTTGAAGGAGCTAAGCATCGCGTGGTGGTATTGACTGATCATAAGAACTTGACTTATCTTGAGTCTGCTAAGCGGTTGAATCCTAGACAGGCTCGTTGGTCGCTGTTTTTTGCCCGTTTTGACTTTGTGATTTCGTACCTTCCGTGCTCTAAAAATGTGAAGGCGGATGCTCTGTCAAGGAGTTTTGTGCCCGACTCTCCGGGTTTGTCTGAGCCGGCGGGTATCCTCAAGGAAGGAGTAATTGTGTCTGCCATCTCCCCTGATTTGCGGCGGGTGCTGCAAATATTTCAGGCTAATAAACCTGATCGTTGTCCAGCGGAGAGACTGTTTGTCCCTGATAGGTGGACCAATAAAGTTGTCTCTGAGGTTCATTGTTCGGTGTTGGCTGGTCATCCTGGAATCTTTGGTACCAGAGAGTTGGTGGCTAGATCCTTTTGGTGGCCGTCTCTGTCGCGGGATGTGAGTGTTTTTGTGCAGTCCTGTGGGATTTGTGCTCGGGCTAAGCCCTGCTGTTCTCGTGCCAGTGGGTTGCTTTTGCCCTTGCCGGTCCCGAAGAGGCCTTGGACACATATCTCTATGGATTTTATTTCTGATCTTCCCGTTTCTCAAAAGATGTCAGTCATTTGGGTGGTCTGTGATCGCTTTTCTAAGATGGTCCATCTGATACCCTTGTCTAAATTGCCTTCCTCCTCTGATTTGGTGCCATTGTTCTTCCAGCATGTGGTTCGTTTACATGGCATTCCAGAGAATATCGTTTCTGACAGAGGTTCCCAGTTTGTTTCAAGGTTTTGGCGAGCCTTTTGTGGTAGGATGGGCATTGACTTGTCTTTTTCCTCGGCTTTCCATCCTCAGACTAATGGCCAGACCGAACGAACCAATCAGACCTTGGAAACATATCTGAGATGCTTTGTTTCTGCCGATCAGGATGACTGGGTGTCCTTTTTGCCTTTGGCTGAGTTCGCCCTTAATAATCGGGCCAGCTCGGCTACCTTGGTTTCGCCATTTTTCTGCAATTCTGGGTTCCATCCTCGTTTCTTTTCAGGACAGGTTGAGTCTTCGGACTGTCCTGGTGTGGATACTGTGGTGGACAGGTTGCAGCAGATTTGGACTCATGTAGTGGACAATTTGACCTTGTCCCAGGAGAAGGCTCAACGTTTCGCTAATCGCAGACGCCGTGTGGGTCCCCGACTTCGTGTTGGGGATCTGGTTTGGTTATCTTCTCGTCATATTCCTATGAAGGTTTCCTCTCCTAAGTTTAAACCTCGTTTCATTGGTCTGTATAGGATTTCTGAGGTTCTTAATCCTGTGTCTTTTCGTCTGACCCTTCCAGATTCTTTTTCCATACATAACGTATTCCATAGGTCATTGTTGCGGAGATACGTGGCACCTATGGTTCCATCTGTTGATCCTCCTGCCCCGGTTTTGGTGGAGGGGGAATTGGAGTATATTGTGGAGAAGATTTTGGATTCTCGTGTTTCTAGACGGAAACTCCAGTATCTGGTTAAATGGAAGGGTTATGCTCAGGAAGATAATTCCTGGGTTTTTGCCTCTGATGTCCATGCTCCCGATCTTGTTCGTGCCTTTCATGTGGCTCATCCTGGTCGGCCTGGGGGCTCTGGTGAGGGTTCGGTGACCCCTCCTCAAGGGGGGGTACTGTTGTGAATTCTGTGGCAGAGCTCCCTCCTGTGGTCACAAGTGGTACTTCGGCTGATTCTCTCTGTGAGCTTCTGTTGGTGGAGGGAAGTGGTACTGCGGCTTCTGAGTTTCCTCCCTCAGGCGATCTGGTGAGGTCGTTAGGTGCTTCTCTACTTAACTCCACCTAATGCTTTGATCCTGGCTTCCTGTCAATGTTCCAGTGTTGGACTTGCTTTTCCCTGGATCATTCCTGTGGCCTGCTGCTCTGCATAGCTAAGTTCTTCTTTGCTATTTGTTTGCTATTTTTTCTGTCCAGCTTGTCTAATTTGTTGCTGGAAGCTCTGGGACGCAAAGGGTGTACCTCCGTGCCGTTAGTTCGGTACGGAGGGTCTTTTTGCCCCCTTTGCGTGGTTTTCTTTAGGGTTTTGTGTAGACCGCAAAGTTACCTTTTCTATCCTCGATCTGTTAAGAAAGTCGGGCCTCACTTTGCTGAATCTATTTCATCTCTACGTTTGTCTTTTCATCTTAACTCACAGTCATTATATGTGGGGGGCTGCCTTTTCCTTTGGGGTATTTCTCTGAGGCAAGGTAGGCTTATTTTCTATCTTCAGGCTAGTTAGTTTCTCAGGCTGTGCCGAGTTGCATAGGCAGAGTTAGGCGCAATCCACGGCTGCTTCTAGTGTTGTTTGGAGAGGATTAGGGATTGTGGTCTGCAGAGTTCCCACGTCTCAGAGCTCGTTCTATGATTTTGGGTTATTGTCAGATCACTGTATGTGCTCTGACCGCTATGTCCATTGTAGTACTGAATTGCCTTTCATAACAGATGCCGCTACTGTACATGCATGAAGGATCAATCTTCCTTCTTTTCCTTGCACAATATAAACCCCTCCTAAAGATAAGCAAATCAAATTTGCATCAAATTTTGCAAAAAAAAATTTCCGATTCCCCAAACCCCAATTTTTAACACTATCCCATCCACTTTGAAAGATTAAGCACAAGAAAGAAAAATGGGGACATGTCAGTTGTGGCAGCGCGAATTCTGCAGCAGCTAAAGCAGATGCCGCTACTGTACATGCATGAAGGATCAATCTTCCTTCTTTTCCTTGCACAATATAAACCCCTCCTAAAGATAAGCAAATCAAATTTGCATCAAATTTTGCAAAAAAAAATTTCCGATTCCCCAAACCCCAATTTTTAACACTATCCCATCCACTTTGAAAGATTAAGCACAAGAAAGAAAAATGGGGACATGTCAGTTGTGGCAGCGCGAATTCTGCAGCAGCTAAAGCAGATGCCGCTACTGTACATGCATGAAGGATCAATCTTCCTTATTTTCCTTGCACAATATAAACCCCTCCTAAAGATAAGTAAATCAAATGTGCATCAAATTTTGCAAAAAAAAAACTTTCCGATTCCCCAAACCCCAATTTTTAACACTATCCCATCCACTTTGAAAGATTAAGCACGAGAAAGAAAAATGGGGACATGTCAGTTGTGGCAGCGCGAATTCTGCAGCAGCTAAAGCAGATGCCGCTACTGTATATGCATGAAGGATCAATCTTCCTTGTTTTCCTTGCACAATATAAACCCCTCCTAAAGATAAGCAAATCAAATGTGCATCAAATTTTGCAAAAAAAATTTCCGATTCCCCAAACCCCAATTTTTAACACTATCCCATCCACTTTGAAAGATTAAGCACAAGAAAGAAAAGTGGGGACATGTCAGTTGTGGCAGCGCGAATTCTGCAGCAGCTAAAGCAGATTCCGCTACTGTACATGCATGAAGGATCAATCTTCATTCTTTTCCTTGCACAATGTAAACCCCTCCTAAAGATAAGCGAATTAAATTAAAATGGGGACATGTCAGTTGTGGCAGCCCAAATTCTGCAGCAGCTAAAGCAGATGCCGCAACTGTACATGCATGAAGGATCAATCTTCCTTGTTTTCCTTGCACAATATAAACCCCTCCTAAAGATAAGCAAATCAAATGTGCATCAAATTTTGCAAAAAAAATTTCCGATTCCAACACTATCCCATCCACTTTGAAAGATTAAGCACAAGAAAGAAAAATGGGGACATGTCAGTTGTCCTACTTTGCACAATGAAGTGATGTGGAGTTAAATCCTTGTGTTTTCGACTAGAAACAAACATTTTTTGCAAAAAAAATTAATTATAAATGTTGCACCACTCGTTTTCTACATCCTCTACGCATCACAGTACATGGCAATCTTTACAATAGTTACTTACCAAATTCCATTCGCCGTAGTAACAGACTTTTGTTACCCATGCTGTTTATTCATCCGAATCCACGACAATCACAAAAATGATTATTCTTTCATGTTGCAGAATATTTTTTTGTAAACAAAGGTTATTAAAATTCGTCCATCCGCCCCCACAAGAAAAAAAAGGGTCAATCCATATTTCTGAAGTGATACTGTACAATTACAATCTGATACTTTACAACATTTTATTTCTCTATATTATCCCATCTGCTGTTGTACAAGAGGCCGGATCATCGATTTACACAAATGGGACTTACATTTTTTTTTTATGGACTTAAGAAAAAAAATCTTTTCCTGCATGTACAGTATATCAGAGGTTAGTGAGTATCAAAAAATAACATTCTATTTCACACTAAGTGTCCCTGTCCCCCGTATGGCGTCTCGTAGGTTACAGATGGTAAATAGTCTGGTTCGTCGTATACCCGGCCTCCAGGTCCTTGGTATCCATCCCACGGCTGCTCTCCCCTGTCCTGCAAAACACAACAATGTCACTTCTAAATGATTACCAAGAAGAGATACAGCAATAAGTGTAAAGATCATATAACTCACTGTGGCTCCGCGCTGCCATTGTGTTCTGTGGGATGTTGGGTATTCTCCCCGAACCTCCTCATAATCATGGGGATCTGAAGCTCCGTACCAGTCTTCATACGCTCCATCTTCAAAAGGAAGAGGGTTCACTTTATAAATGAATTCAGACGCTGGGAGTGTGACTATACCAGACATAAAAGCCCCCTATGTACAAGAATATAACTACTATAATACTGCCCCCTATGTACAAGAATATAACTACTATAATACTGCCCCCTATGTACAAGAATATAACTACTATAATACTGCTCCTATGTACAAGAATATAACTACTATAATACTGCTCCTATGTACAAGAATATAACCACTATAATACTGCCCCTATGTACAAGAATATAACTACTATAATACTGATCCTATGTACAAGAATATAACTACTATAATACTGCTCCTATGTACGAGAATATAACTACTATAATACTGCCCCTATATATAAGAATATAACTACTATAATACTGCCCCTATGTACAAGAATATAACTACTATAATACTGCCCCATGTACAAGAATATAACTACTATAATACTGCTCTTATGTACAAGAATATAGCTACTATAATACTGCCCCCTATGTACAAGAATATAACTACTATAATACTGCCCCTATGTACAAGAATATAACTACTATAATACTGATCCTATGTACAAGAATATAACTACTATAATACTGCTCTTATGTACGAGAATATAACTACTATAATACTGCTCCTATATACAAGAATATAACTACTATAATACTGCTCCTATGTACAAGAATATAACTACTATAATACTGCTCCAATGTACAAGAATATAACTACTATAATACTGCTCCAATGTACAAGAATATAACTACTATAATACTGCTCCTATGTACAAGAATATAACTACTATAATACTGCTCCTATGTACAAGAATATAACTACTATAATACTGCCCCCTATGTACAAGAATATAACTACTATAATACTGCCCCTATGTAGAAGAATATAACTACTATAATACTGCCCCTATGTACAAGAATATAACTACTATAATACTGCCTCTATGTACAAGAATATAACTACTATAATACTGCTCTTATGTACAAGAATATAACTACTATAATACTGCTCCTATATACAAGAATATAACTACTATAATACTGCTCCTATGTACAAGAATATAACTACTATAATACTGCTCCTATGTACAAGAATATAACTACTATAATACTGCTCTTATGTACAAGAATATAACTACTATAATACTGCTCCTATGTACAAGAATATAACTACTATTATACTGCTCCTATGTACAAGAATATAACTACTATAATACTGCCCCTATGTACAAGAATATAACTACTATAATACTGCCTCCTATGTACAAGAATATAACCATTATAATACTGCTCCTATGTACAAGAATATAACTACAATACTGCTCCTGTGTACAAGAATATAACTACTATAATACTGCCCCTATGTACAAGAATATAACTACTATAATACTGCCTCCTATGTACAAGAATATAACTACTATAATACTGCTCCTATGTACAAGAATATAACTACTATAATACTGCTCCTATGTACAAGAATATAACTACTATAATACTGCTCCTATGTACAAGAATATATCTACTATAATACTGCCCCTATGTACAAGAATATAACTACTATAATACCGCTCCTATGTACAAGAATATAACTACTATAATACTGCCCCTATGTACAATAATATATCTTGCACTGACCTGCCCAGCTCTGTAATTCGGGGTCCCCCCTCTCCACAGTCTCATAGTGGGGGGACAGTGACGGCTGGTAGTCCCGGGTTGGGTAGTAATATAGTCCTGATTCGGAGCCACTGTCCTATGGAACATAATACCGCGTTGTCATTCGCCATTGCTCTCTACTATCCCCATATCGTCGTGTCCCCCTCACCTGATAAGCGCTGCTGCCAGTCTCAGAGCCGCTGTCGATCAGTAATGTCTTCTTTGCTTGGGTGTTGATCAGTTCTCCATCTCCGTACTCATTGAGGGCTCCATGGGTTGAGCTGCAGGGAACACAGACCGGACGGATGATTTAAAGGGGCTGAAAAGGTTTAGATAAAAAGGCTGTTTTTTTTCTGGGAAGCAGCGCCAATCTGTGGCAGTGAACGGAATTGCAGGTCACTTTTTCGGATACAAACCCAACTGTATACAGAAGCCTTCACCTCTTCCAGTATTTCCCTTACCTTTCATCTTTCTTCAGCGCTTCTCCTGTGAATGAGAAAATGCAAAATCAACTTTTGTGATCATTCTAGTGATTAATGTGTGTTTTTTTACTGCATGGAAACAGTCAACAAGTTGCTGGTGACTGATCTATTATTACCATTATCAGCATTTATATAGAAATTTGAGTGTTGAGGATTCTCCTTCCATAGGGTTTGGACTCATTAACTCCTTAAAGGGGTTGTTTAGTATGAACATATTGATGACCTATCCATTGTGTAGATCATCTCATGTTCTAGAGATCAGGCAAGAGCCTGCTTGCTGACAGTTTCCAAAATTAACTTTTTTTTTTCCTTTACCTTCCTTTCGCTTTCTTCTGAATTTTCTAACTAGGCAAAACACGATTCCTGCATTAGATAAGAGGAGAAGTGCCCCTCCTGCACCGATGGCAGCAAACATATACGGGGTCCATGGGAAATGATCTGATTGGGAGCCAAAAAATATATAAATAATTAATGTTTTTCTTAATTTAATCTTTATGACGTCTTTTTTTCAGTAAAGTTCCAACACCCACGATCCCTGTGACAATTAAGCCCAGGTTGGATTACTCACCGGTCTCTGGAGCTGGAGGAGCCGGTTGTGTGGGTTCAGGGCTCTTCACATCCGTGTCCACTGAAAAATCAATATGAGGTCGAGCAAGGTCATTTTTAAAGGGATTATTTCCATTTTACATATGGGTGTTGTCGGATAGGGCATGTAAAAACAAGCAATTTTGCAATTTTTTTGTTTATTAAAATTTTCAGCCGTTCTTGAGATATTAACGTTTTTCTTTCCTTTACAGCGAGCTGCCATTTTAGGTCGGTCTCCTAGGCAACGAGCGGTAAACAAGAGAAAAATCTTCATATCTCAAGAACGGAGGAAGATTTTAATAAGCAATAAATTGCAAAAGTGCTTGTTTGCGCAAACACTATTCAAAAATAACCATCTTTCAAAATGGGAAAAAAAACCTTTAAGGAAACATTTGTACAAACACTATCCATCTATCATGCCGAGAATACCACTTTAAATAAAAAGTTTGCACATGTACTATCCAAAAATAACCATTGATCGAGGTGGGAATATCTGTGCTATATCTTGTACAGGGTTGAAACAAAAATATGGACAGTGATTATGGTACCTTCCGTGGTGATGGTGAGTACAGCTCCACCATCTGCATAGTTGCTGTCTCCCAGCTTGTTGACGGCGTTCACAGAGAAGTTATACAACGTGCTGCCTTTGAGTCCAACTATAGTGAAGACGGTGGATTGGGGTGGGAAGACATCGACATACATGTAGCTATCGGCGCCGCTCATCCGATACCTGCAAATCGGAGGAGTAATTCATTATCTGACCACTAGGCGGAGTATAACCCATGAAAACTAATAGACACAGCAATATAAAACCATGTTAGGAGTTGTATTTTGCACCACCGCTCCAAAGACTATTACTTGGAAACTTTTGAGATTTTTTTCACCTTTATTTCAAAGTAAAAAGTCCACTAACCTGACGCGAAATTGTTGCTCCACTCCACCATCAAATCCCTCCTTCCATCCCAAGGTCACTGAGTTATGAGTGAAGCTTAGGATCTTCAGGTCGGTGGGAGGATCGGGGCGACCTTTAGCGCAAAGAGCATTTGTGTTAGTAAGAGTCGCCACCTGGTGGTCGCAGTGAGAATAACATTTGTCAATCTGACAGCTACAGAAAACTGAGGCTAAGCCGTTATGCAGTCACATGTGAGTCCTAGAAAAAAATTTAAAAAATTGGAAAAAATTCTATCAATTGGAATTTTTCCAATAATCTCACAATCACATGTAATTTTTAATTTCTTTTTTATTTCCGTTGCCTAAGATTGGGCAGCTCTACATTGTCTTACTCGTGCTGACAAGTTGGATCGAGAAGCTGTCCACTCCCAAAGCATTGGTGGCCGTGCAGGTGAAGATGGCATAATCATGCACCGCGCTGACATTGGCGATGATCAGCGTGCTTTTGTGAATCCAGAGCTCGTGAGATGTCTTCACGGAATACCTAAAAAAAAAAAAGTGATAGCGCATGGATGACCATAAAAATCCCTCCTCGTAGTACATATGTCACATCCCAAAAATTGTGGGAACAACGAAAAATTCAAAAATACAGGTGAGAGATTTAGCATTGTTCTTCCTGAATACCTGGGGTTTCTAAAGTCTAGGGTGATGCCATTTTTCGCCCAGCTAAAGGCCACGTTCGGGATGCCCTCGGCTTTACACTCAAGCCCCGTCGAGGTTTTCCCGTCTCCTGGAACGGCCATTTTGCTCAGGTGAACGCCTTTCTCTATCTCCGGTTTAACTGAAGAAAATAGAAATCAGCATACAACGTCATGGAGGAGCACAGGGGGCAACAGCGGAGGGTCCTCAGCTTTTATTGTTGGCCCATTTGACCCGCAGGCACACTATAGCCTATGAGGATTAAAGGGGCTTCTCTCCAGGAAAATAAAATAAATAATTTTAGAATTAATGTTTTTATAGTAAGAAAAAAAATTGCAAAAAGTATCACATTTATATTTAAAAATCGATAATATCCTCTTAAAGGGGACTTGTTACTTGTGTTAAATATACCATTTTTTTAATCTGACATAAATTCCGGCGCTCTCCTGAATCCGGCGATGTTTTTCTTTTGTTCCTGCGCCTCTCTGTTCCCGAGATATGGCCTCCTCTTCCTTGTCTATAAATGTAGTCTATAGTCCCAGTGGGCGTGGTCTTCAGCTGTCCTCTGAGTCTTCTTGATGACCACGCCCCCTTTTCTAGCGAGACCAGATTTCTATAAAGAGGGTCATAACTTATGAACGGTGAGGCGCAGAGACAAAAGAAGAACAACGCCGGATTCAGGAGAACAGCGGTGTTTACACCAGGCAAAAATCAGATATATTTGTGGAAAGTGATAAGTCCCCTTTAAATCAAAAATATTACCAAAAAATTAAATTTTTTTTAAGACAATCCTTTTAAGTGTTTTGACACTAGAATTTTTACATTAAATCCCACTCACAGCGTACAACCAGACGGGCATCAGCCTTAACAGCTGGAGGGATCCCATTATCCACAGTGCACTCGTAACGCCCGGCGTCTGTCCTCTTGGCATCATTGATAACGAGTCTCCCGGTGACGCCATCAACCTGTCTTTCCAAATCGGACAAGTCTCTCTCCTCGTCGCCCTGTTAGTGAGAAAAACGGGAGGATGCGGACTCTGATGGGGGTGATTGGACCCAGCCATTTCCCTGACATCATTGCACCATTCAGAAATCGGTCCCATCCCCCAGATACCGGAGAAGTCTGCCAGAAATGCAATAAAAAGGCCACAGAGCAGCTCCATACCAGCCATCTCCACTGAAACATGGCCTCGCTGACAGGATTCGCATCTGCAACGCACGCGAGCTCCGCTCTCCCTCCCAAGTCCACTTCTGTTGGGTCAGCGAGGCTGCGAATGGTCGGAGAATCTGTGGGTGAACATGAAAACATAGATCCGCCATCACTGGCTCTATATATCCTGCATGTATATAATATATCTCATTTGCTTTTTTTTTTTTTTTTTTTTTAAAGTGCATGGAAACCATAGACAAGCTGCTGTTGACTGATCTTTCATTTTATTCCGATTATGGCATAAACATCCAAAAACCTAAACCTTTAAGTGGAGCAATGAGATGGCGCATACCAAGACAATCAGACGCATAAGCCACTCCAGAGCCATAAAATACTAGTACCAGATCCATCAACAGCAGCTTGCTGATGGTTTCCATTTCGTTTTCAGATAGGTTACATAAAACTTTTCCAGAAATGGACATATTTAACGTAACATTGTGATTTCATGTATATTTTCCGGTGCACGGCGGATTATCAGTCCAGTAAACCCTTGGAAAGATAATCAGCTGATAACAGAGAACAGTTACCGATTGACACAAAAAGTAATATTATAATATAAAAATGTGTTTGGGGTCTTACAGTGAACATCCAGCTGTACCACGGTGCTGTTCATCCCCTCTTTGTTCTCACAGGTTACGCTGTATACCCCAGAGTCGGCTCGACTTACATTCCAAATCTCTAGAGAGCCGGCTCCTTTCAGGTGGTGCCTGTGAGCTCTTTCTGGGAAAAAAAAAAAAAGAAAAGAGAATAGGACCATAGGAAAAAAGGAAAACTGTAACTCTCCATTATGGTAGAGAGGCATTATAGTGTACTTATTATGGATTTGTGCAGGGAGGTGTAATACTGCAGTGTGGCCTCTAGATGTCACTGTTGTACCTTCCGTAGTATAGAATTGGCGCTGCACGGATAATCGCCTTGTGCGTAAGGTGCGGGCTAGGAACTGACTCCTCCGGGCTATGAAGTGGGAGGCTATGTTTTATTAAAAGGAGTTTGACGTACGTTGAATAATGCATCACACGGCTGCGGTAACCTAATGCTGCAGCATATGTACATTTGTGGGAAGCTGACATAACCTTTGAAGCGCCATACGCGCATCGTTAAACAAGATTTTGTATTTTTTCATGACTTTCGTCGTTTGCGGATTGTCAGCAGTAACTACACGGGATGGATTTGTCTGACTCTGCAGCTTCAGCTACCTACGATACCAAGGAGAGGGGAAAATCTCCGAACCTCAGGCATCAAAGATGTAAACGGGTCCTTATAAATTCATGAGGATTGGACAATAATTGATTTATGTGTTAGAAATAGTAGCTGAGGACTCCGTATATAGAATAGATGGCATGGTGGTACCTGCTCTTACATTTTGGTGTTCTGTGTGCACTTTTAGATGAAAAAAGCAGTGACTACACAGATAGGGTCCCCGGCGCACCTACAGTACAAGCAGACATATACAGGAAACCTAAATAACACGATGTCAAATGCAGATACCGTAGTCTAGAGTAAAAAGGGAAATACAGGGAACCTACGGGGTTGCACACAACTTTAACATTTATACACACACAAAAAAAATCACTCCTAGAAGGGAGGACTGGAGGATATTTACACCAAAAAACGTGCAACCTTTAAAAAGTTACTAATAATGAATTGAACGGAAAACATCTAGATTGCAAAAACCAAGCCTTCAAAATAGGCGCAACTTAAATTAAGAATTTGTCCAATAAAATATGGTTTAATGGTAGACAAAGAAAAACACAAAAAATGCAATAATGAATCGAGCCCATAATTCCTAATGAAATCATGGGCTGTAATACTTTAATTCCCCTGCGGAGGAGACTTCCCACTTCCACCACAAACTACAGTTGATTTTTCAGGTTTCCATGTCCACCCGTCATACCCTCTCACCTCGGTTCAGTACTTGTCCCCGTAGACTCCAGGTGAAGTTGACGGCAGTAGGGTTAGCCCGGATGTATAATGGGATGAGGGCTGCACCGTGTTCCACGGCTTGGACAACCTTTGGCTGCTCATCGGTGAATTCTGGAGGAACTAAAACACAAGGTACCTTTCAGACTACTCCCCATCTACAGTAAACGATGGAATCTTCAGACATTGTTGGCCAATCTGAGTTGACCATCATTTATGGTGTCTTAACCTCCATTGTCACATTTATATAGTTGATTGGTATCACATATGACTTGACCATCATTTATGGTCAGTAAGATATCTCCAGCTCAGATCCCTTCATATTTGGTTCTGGTCATGGATCTAAGAGCCTAAAGATTGGTCCCTCTATGGCCAGCACAAGAGAGTAGAACAAAGTCAAGGGGTGGTAATTATTAACCTAAATTCTGGTACAACGGAAAGGGTTAGCCCTTAAATAAGTCAACAATCTCATGAGAAGTGTAGACACGACTGGTGGTACTCACACAGGACGTTGAGCTTGTAGAAGGTGCTGACGGTCTCACTCAAGGTTTTGCTGAAGGCCTCGCAGGAGACGCGTTTTCCATTTTCTGCTGAAGATACTTTTATAGTGACGCTGCCGGAGGTCGACTTTCCACCAAATTCTGCTTTCACTGTCCCCAGATCTTTTCCATTCAAACTGATAAAGAGAAACGTCAGTTGATTGCTTGGTTGAGTAGTTAGTTCTTCAAGTGTTTTGGCTGGTTATGTGGTTGGTTGGCAAGTTGATCAGTTGGCTTCTTGGTTTGGTATTTGATTGGTTGATTGGTCAGCTTGTTATTGGGTTGCTTGGGTTTGGTGTTTGGTTGGTAGGCTGGTCCATTGGTTAGTTGCTTAGGAAATATGTTGGTTGTATGGTGGGCTGCATTGTTTGGTTGGTGGTTGGATGGTGTGTCGGTGTTTGGTTGCCAAAGTGGTTGGTTTTGGGGTGGAATCAAGGTGTTTCGGTGTTTGGTTACCAAAGCGGTTGGTTTTGGGGTGGAATCATGGTGTGTCGGTGTTTGGTTACCAAAGCGGTTGGTTTTGGGGTGGAATCATGGTGTGTCTGTGTTTGGTTGCCAAAGTGGTTAATTTTGGGGTGGAATCATAGACTGGATAGTCGTTTAGGTTTTTGGTCAGTTGGGTTGGGTGGTGGGCTCACATACACGGTATATGATATCAAGCTTACTACTCACATGACTCCATCCATGATCCAGGATATTGTTGCCTCCGGATTACTGCTCCCGGTTTTGCACACCAGACTGACCGTGCTTCCACGTTTATAATCTTTGACTGGGCTGGTAATTTTAACATCAATCGGAGGAACTAAACAAGAAGAAAAGGAATGCGAGACCTGAAGACCATGGTGAAAAATCCAACCAAGGATTCAAAAAAAATGGTGTTCTCCTTCTCTCCCATGTCACAATGTTCCATTTCCCATGGTCCCCATTTCCCATCCATCGGCATTTAACAGTTAGGGTATCTTCCTATTTTCATGTGGTTCTCAGTGCCGGTAAATAGAAGGACCTCATACTCGCCCCATCACTCACACTGTACGTGCAGCTTGGTGGTGGCAGTCAGTATGGTCTTCCCTCCATTGTTGGCATTGCACCGGTACGTTGCCTGGTTGTCATTCGGCACGGTTTTCACGGTGATCTCTCTGGACACAATCTTCCCCGCAGTTATCGTCGGTCCATCTGACACCGGTGTCTTTTCCTGAGTGTTTAAAAATAAAAAGTTTTCGATCATTTCTGCCCAAAAAAAATAATCTCTTTTTGGTTTTAAATCACATTTTTAATTTTTGTACCTTGAGCCAAGTGAGTTGAGGTGGCGGGTGACCACCGCTGGTGAGACAGGTTATCTTCACATGTGTCCCGATCCGGAAATGAGTGTCCAACGGAGGAGCCTCAATCCAGATCTTCTGAGGAGGGTCTGAAAACAACGTTAACCCCTTAAAAACCGTGCCAATGACTCCATATTGGTTGTAGGGTCTTCGTCACCGATATCCTGATACCTACGCAACCCAAGATGTCACCGGCAGCAGTGATCTGCCATGAAACATTCACTTTTCTGTGCCAATTAAATATAGACGATGACATTTATTCTTTTCCAAAGGGTCGTTACTGGAGGACCCAACCATATCCGTGCATTACACAAACAGCCCAGGAACAATGTAATGCTTCACTATTCCTGCGGAGGCGCTGGTTCCCCATGTTCATTAGTAGGATCTCCTCTCGTTATATCCTTTCACCTCTATGGAATGCTTGGAAAATCTGATTACTAAAGCTAAGATTACATCTGCCCCTTCCCTTATATCTGCTATCAGCACAGGAACAAGGGGCAAATAAGACTTCCCATTGCCTAAACTTTACCTTTTCCGTCTATTCTTGATGAATTAATCAGATTTTTGTAAAAATATATTTAGATAAAAAAACTTTCCCTAAGAGAAAAGTTTCTCATCAGACACAGAACGTTGCAGGGTTTTCCGCGGAACATTCGACTCACAGTTTACGCTGAGCTGGACGCTATTCGACTTGGTGTAGAGAAGAGCCTCATTGAAAGCCTCGCAGGTCAGCGACATGCCGTTATGTTGCCTCTGGACCACTGTGGTCATATTCGACATTGTCATCTTCCCTCCATGATCCGCCTGGAAATAGAATCATAGAGTAGAGACGAGAGAACCCGAACTTAAAAGTTTGGGGTTGGTACCGCGTCCGGTGGTAATCGCCGAACATGGACTTCTCCCAGTGTTCGGAGTTCCGGAAGAGAGAATATTTTCCAGATCAAAAGTTTTCAATGGAGATTGGCACCCGAACCAAACTTTGGAAAAAAGTTCAGATTGGGTACCAGAACCCAAAGTTCCACAGGTCCGCTCATCCCTACTAAGAGAGAGATAATGAGAAGTTATTACTCACATCAGTTACAGTGACTATAGTATTCTCCAGCTCTGCGGCCCCCAGCCACCAGCGGATGTGTACGGGGGGATTACTCGATGTCGTGAAACAAGAGAACGATAGAGACGTATTCTCCGGACCTCTGAATGATCCCAGAATCGTTACTTTGGTGGGAAGAACTAGGTGAAAAACAAATTAGGTAACTTTAAAAAAAAAAGCATCAGTTCAGACATTTCTATTGTTCTGTATGAATGAGAGATTAGTGAGGGGGCGCTATTGTTGTAGTTACTATGCAAAACATCTGGGACCAGCAGTGGTGAAAAGTGGTATTGCAAGTGACAAGATGATGTTTTGAGCTCCAGACTGGAAAGAAATATCCATATATATCAATTTAGACTAGATTCTATTACATTATATATAGTATGTAGGCTAAGTTACTCACAGAGGACAGTAAGAGTGATGCTAGCTCGGAGGACCGCCTGTGTCACGTGATTGAGGGCTTCGCAGCTTATAACGGCCTGATTATGCTCCGGCTTGATATTCATAGTCAGGACACTTTTAGAAAGTCTTTTGTTATTGTCCGTCTTCCAGCGGTTATACACCACTTTTTCATTCTAGAGGAGAAGTAGAGGCAAAATTAGAAGCCCTGTGAACTTCTCTACTCAGACAGGTTGATTGTAAATAATGGTCGCGTGCTAGAGCACCAGTTCAAAGCAGCTTGTAAAAGAGGCACTTTAGTTAAAAAGTTTTATAACTTTGTAAATGCTGATCAATAGTTTACAAAAAGTTTAATTACTCTTTAACTTGTCCTGTGGTGTCACTGCAAGGAAACAGAACACTACCTCCACCACAGAAGAGAATAAAGCTGACCACTGAAGGTCCTGGCAAGATATACTGTCATTGGCTTAAAATTAGGAAACCCATTGAAAAAAAAAAGATTGTCCAAAATAGTGACCTATCTTTATTAGCTAAAATGACGACAGTGACTCTCAGAAAACTCACCTCTAACCACTGCAAAGTTGCCAAAGGATTTCCACTATGAGATATACATGTGAGTTCCAAAGGTTCCTCAGACTTAACAGATGATCCTTTATTACTTTCAATGACTGGGCTGTCAGGGGGGACTATTGTGGAAATGAAAAAGTTAAGTATGAAGACCCCTTCCCAGTTTCTCCAAGAATACAGCTACCTATGTACATTACTGTTTTCTTGGGGCTTCTTGTTGAATATCATTGAATATCACATATATATTTGGGCTGTCTAACCCTTCTACTACAGTTTGGGGCACATTGTTGTTATAAGTTGTATTTTTCTCGTATAGTCTAATTGTATCCTCCAAGATAAAATGGTGCAACCGGTATAATTTTAGCCAGCACATTTGGTCATCTTGCTTATCTTTTGTGGAGAAACTAGCTACAAATATAATAAAAAAAAGTGTATCTATGGAAACTGAGATGTGAATGGTTTGTACAGTATAGCATTGTCTCACACAGCACATTCATGGTGAAGCTCACGGTCAGTGGTGTCTGAAGAGCCGGATTTAGCGCAGAGCAAACCAGTAGCTTTCCATTATCTGCACTTTGTGGGATGACTCTGTGAGTAGAGAAAATTGTAAAGGCTTTTATATACAATGTGTAAATAGACTTTGCCTTGATCCTCAATAAAAAATAGCCCATTTCAGGTCTTTTGTTGATATATTCATATGAGTCATACCATTAATTGACAACATCTAAAATAAGTTTACAATGTATGATCCAGTAATGTTAGATAATCAATGGGGTAATTGTGGTGCCCATTGCGGTACCCTTTGTGGTACGAATGCTTTCAGCATTTCCCTATCTTAAAAAGCTATTATGGGGTCCATAAAATACGCCTCTCTCCAATTGATATGAGTGGTAACAACCAATGAAGGTTACCCCTCTTCACAAACACTATAATGTTGCCAAATATCCTTTCTTTTTACCAATGGGCATAAAGAAGGTGAAAATTATGGGGCGCCATCTGCAGGTGGTAGCAACTGCAGGAGGAGCAATATTTTACCTTTTAAAATGGTTTTAAGTATGGCCCAGAACATGAACCCCAAATATTTTTATTTGATCAAGAGATGTCTGTAAAGTAGACTCTTCATTAAAATCTAATAGTTGCTGTTTACACTTACATCGCTGTTGACTCAGTGTTTTCCAGTTTGTCGACAGATCCAGGTTCCTCACTGGATAATCCTGTAACTTCCATTCCACCTACATGTAACCAGAACATCAATGACTTATATAAGGATGTTATTCAATCAAGTCTACCTTTAAATAAGAATGCCCACCACTCTCGTTCTCTTACGCACTCTTGATGATGGTCAAGGTAGCTGCGGGTTTGGCATTGAGGGCACTACAGGTGACAGGATACTCTACCCCATAGACCCATGTGACTGAACTTCCGGCTACATAGTCCTTAAATACAGGAGTTTCTGGAGGGACTGGAGGAAACACAATAAGCTGATTAACAAACTGTAACAAATTCAGCAGGAATATTTAAAGTATTTCACTATACAAAGTTATTGGAAGGAGTGGAACATACAATGTAACTTGGCAGAGTAAACATATAGTACAGACCAAGAGTTTGGACACACCTTCTCATTGAAAGATTTTTCTGTATTTTCATGACTATGAAAATTGTACATTCACACTGAAGGCATCAAAACTATGAATTAACACATGTGGAATTATATACTAAACAAAAAAGTGTGAAACAACTGAAATTATGTCTTATATTCTAGGTTCTTCAAAGTAGCCACCTTTTGCTTTGATGACTGCTTTGCACACTCTTGGCATTCTCTTGATGAGCTTCAAGAGGTAGTCACCAGGAATGGTCTTCCAACAATCACTGTGGTTGGAACCAAAGATCTCAAATTTGGACTCAACAGACCAAAGCACAGATTTCCACTGGTCTAATGTCCATTCCTTGTGTTCTTTAGCCCAAACAAGTCTCTTCTGCTTGTTGCCTGTCCTTAGCAGTGGTTTCCTAGCAGCTATTTTACCATGAAGGCCTGCTGCACAAAGTCTCCTCTTAACAGTTGTTGTAGAGATGTGTCTGCTGCTAGAACTCTGTGTGGCATTGACCTGGTCTCTAATCTGAGCTGCTGTTAACCTGCGATTTCTGAGGCTGGTGACTCCGATAAACTTATCCTCAGAAGCAGAGGTGACTCTTGGTCTTCCTTTCCTGGGGCGGTTCTCATGTGAGCCAGTTTCTTTGTAGCGCTTGATGGTTTTTGCCACTGCACTTGGGAACACTTTCAAAGTTTTCCCAATTTTTCGGACTGACTGATCTTCATTTCTTAAAGTAATGATGGCCACTCGTTTTTCTTTACTTAGCTCCATAATACAAATTCTAACAGTCTATTCAGTAGGACTATCAGCTGGGGATCCACCAGACTTCTGCTCGACACAACTGATGGTCCCAACCCCATTTATAAGGCAAGAAATCCCACTTATTATACCTGACAGGGCACACCTGTGAAGTGAAAACCATTCCTGGTGACTACCACTTGAAGCTCATCAAGAGAATGCCAAGAGTGTGCAAAGCAGTCATCAAAGCAAAAGGTGGCTACTTTGAAGAACCTAGAATAGAAGACATTTTCAGTTGTTTCACACTTTTTTGTTAAGTATATAATTCCACATGTGTTAATTCATAGTTTTGATGCCTTCAGTGTGAATGTACAATTTTCATGGTCATGAAAATACAGAAAAATCTTTAAATTAGAAGGTGTGTCCAAACTTTTGGTCTGTACTGTATACTATGGAATATACTGCGTACGTTGGAGGAGTGCGTTTATACTATGAAAGATACAATGTAACTGGAAGGAGTGGACCCAGTAGGGACATATATGGCACATGGAACATGAAAGGTATCTAGGAGAGGCAGATAGAGTGGATATAAAAAGTGTACACACATCTGTTAATATACCCCTAGAAGATCACCATCCCCACAGTGAGGCATGCTGGAGGCAGAATTGTGGCTGTTTTCAGCCGCAGATATATGGGATGGATTGTACAATATACACAGTAATGCGGAATAACTGACATTGAGTATATGGCAGAGCACCTACTTAGTACCGTCAGTATTGCAGCGTATGACATAATCCCCATGCTGACCTCCGACCTCCCCACTTGGCAGTGATACTGTGCGTCATCTGACAGCTCGCAACGCTCGATGCGTAGATGGTTCTCCCCTGTGGGGTTAATGAATGCAGAGATCCAATTAGAGAAAAATAATAATTATACGCGGCACAGCTGGGCGAGTCGCCTGGAGACACACAGAGGATGGCGGTGTAATTCATGGCATGTCGAGATATTACCCGGCACATGACCTGTTTTTTTATGGCAGGATGCTCATTCCATTTTCCTAGAGCGGCCTCGCGGATCGCACGGTCTGTGCCCCCAATTGTGTGGGTGTAAAAGAATCGGCCGCAAATGTTCTTCACGACTGATAACCCTGCATCACTTTACAGGAGTCACCTGACACGAGTGACATCATCACTTACAGGTGTGACATCACTGCCCTCCAAACACTGTCTGAACGGTGGTGCGTATTGGGATTAGGGTGCAGACATATTTGGAGATCTTACGGGGGCACGCACCTTTCTTGGGGTCTCCACTCATGCTGTAACGAGGGAATCCTGGTATCGTCCTCTCGGGTCCCAGTAGGAGCCCGTCTTTGACCCATTGCACCGTGCCCGATGCGTGCTCCACCTCACAGACCAGCACCTGTGTGGTCCCTTGCACCGCGGTGACGTTATCCGGCTCGACACGGAACACCTGCTGGAGTCCGGCGGATCCTTGGAGGAGCAAGAGGAGAACGTGGAAATTCTGATGATACTGTGGATGTGACTCTGCATTATCATCACAAGATGAACCGTGAGGTCACATGGCTAGCAGAGATAGAGCCGCTCATAATGCTCCCTGTCGGGAGAGCCGCGGCAAAATGTAACCACTGACGAATGCAAGGATTCCTAACACTAAACCGCGGGACACCAGGAAACTAAACCACAGGACACCAGGAAACTAAACCGCGGAACACCAGGGAAACTAAACAGCAGGACACCAAGAAACTAAACCGCGGGACATCAAGAAACTAAACCGCAGGACACCAAGAAACTAAACCACAGGAAACCAGGACACTAAACCGCGGGACACCAGAAAACTAAACCACAGGACACCAGGAAACTAAACCGCGGGACACCAGGAAACTAAACCGCGGGACACCAGGGAAACTAAACCGCAGGACACCAGGGAAACTAAACCACAGGACACCAGGAAACTAAACCGTGGGACACCAGGAAACTAAACAGCAGGACACCAGGAAACTAAACCGTGGGACACCAGGAAACTAAACCGTGGGACACCAGGAAACTAAACCGCGGAACACCAGGGAAACTAAACAGCAGGACACCAAGAAACTAAACCGCGGGACACCAAGAAACTAAACCGCAGGACACCAAGAAACTAAACCACAGGAAACCAGGAAACTAAACCGCGGGACACCAGGGAAACTAAACTGCGGGACACCAGGGAAATTAAACAGCAGGACACCAGGAAACTAAACAGCAGGACACCAGGGAAACTAAACCACAGGACACCAGGAAACTAAACCGCGGGACACCAGGAAACTAAACCGCGGGACACCAGGAAAATAAACCGCGGGACACCAGGGAAACTAAACCACAAGAGACCAGGGAAACTAAACCACAGGACATCAGGGAAACTACACCACAGGACACCAGGGAAACTACACCACAGGACACCAGGGAACTAAACCGCAGGACACCAGGGAAACTAAACCACAGGACACCAGGGAAACTAAACCACAGGACACCAGGGAAACTAAACCACAGGACACCAGGGAAACTAAACCACAGGACACCAGGGAAACTAAACCACAGGACACCAGGGAAACTAAACCACGGGACACCAGGGAAACTAAACCACGGGACACCAGGAAACTAAACCACAGGAGACCAGGGAAACTACACCACAGGACACCAGGAAACTAAACCGCAGGACACCAGGGAAACTAAACCGCAGGACATCAGGGAAACTAAACCGCAGGACACCAGGGAAATTAAACCGCGGGACACCAGGAAACTAAACCACAGGACACCAGGAAACTAAACCACAGGACACCAGGGAAACTAAACCACGGGACACCAGGGAAACTAAACCACGGGACACCAGGAAACTAAACCACAGGAGACCAGGGAAACTACACCACAGGACACCAGGAAACTAAACCGCAGGACACCAGGGAAACTAAACCGCAGGACATCAGGGAAACTAAACCGCAGGACACCAGGGAAATTAAACCGCGGGACACCAGGAAACTAAACCACAGGACACCAGGAAACTAAACCGCGGGACACCAGGAAACTAAACCGCGGGACACCAGGAAAACTAAACCACAGGACACCAGGGAACTAAACCACAGGACACCAGGAAACTAAACCGCGGGACACCAGGAAACTAAACCACAGGACACCAGGGAAACTAAACCGCGGGACACCAGGAAACTAAACCGCGGGACACCAGGGAAACTAAACCGCGGGACACCAAGGAAACTAAACCACAGGACACCAGGGAAACTACATCACAGGAAACCAGGGAAACTAAACCACAGGACACCAGGGAACTAAACCACAGGACACCAGGAAACTAAACCGTGGGACACCAGGAAACTAAACCACAGGACACCAGGGAAACTAAACCGCGGGACACCAGGAAACTAAACCGCGGGACACCAGGGAAACTAAACCGCGGGACACCAAGGAAACTAAACCACAGGACACCAGGGAAACTAAACCACAGGACACCAGGAAACTAAACCGCGGGACACCAGGGAACTAAACAGCAGGACACCAGGGAAACTACATCACAGGAAACCAGGGAAACTAAACCACAGGACACCAGGGAAGCTAAACAGCAGGACACCAGGGAAACTACATCACAGGACACCAGGGAAACTAAACCACAGGACATCAGGGAAACTATACCACAGGACACCAGGGAAACTAAACCGCAGGACAAGAGGGAAACTAAACCACAGGACATCATTGAAATTACACCACATGACACCAGGGAAACTAAGCTGCAGGACACCAGGGAAACTAAACCACGGGACATCAGGGAAATTACACCACAGGACACCAGGGAAACTACACCACAGGACACCAGGGACACTAAACCATGGGACACCAGGGAAACTAAACCACTGGGCACCAGGGAAACTAAACCACAGGACACCAGGGAAACTACACCACAGGACACCAGGGAAACTACACCACAGGACATCAGGGAAACTACACCACAGGACACCAGGGAAACTACAACACAGGACATCAGGGAAACTAAACCGCAGGACACCAGGGAAACTAAACAGCAGGACACCAGGGAAACTAAACCACAGGACACCAGGGAAACTAAACCGCAGGACACCAGGGAAACTAAACCACAGGACTCCAGGGAAAGTAAACCGTAGGACATCAGGGAAACTAAACCACTGGGCAGCAGGGAAACTACACCACAGGACACCAGGGAAACTACAACACAGGACACCAGGGAAACTACAACACAGGACACCAGGGAAACTACAACACAGGACACCAGGGAAACTACACCACTGGACACCAGGGAAACTAAACCACAGGACACCAGGGAAAATAAACCACAGGACACCAGCGAAACTAAACCGCAGGACACCAGGGAACTAAACCAAGGGACACCAGGAAACTAAACCGCAGGACACCAGGGAAACTAAACCGCGGGACACCAGGGAAACTAAACAACAGGACATCAGGGAAACTATACCACAGGACATCAGAGAAACTAAACCACAGGACACCAAGACACTAAACCACTGAACACCAGGGAAACAAAACCACTGGACACCAGGGAAACTAAACCACAAGACACCAGGGAAACAAAACCACTGGACACCAGGGAAACTAAAGCACAGGACAGCAGGGAAATTAAACCAATGGATGCTAAGACACTAAACCACTGAGCACTAGGAAAGCTAAACCACTGGACACCAGGGAAATTAAACCACAGGACACCAGGGAAATTAAACCACAGGACACCAGGAAAACTAAACCACTTGACAGCAAGACACTAAGCCATTTGACACTATAGACATTGGACGACTAGGCAGCAGGGAAACTAAATCATTAGACACCAGGAAAACTAAACCATTAGACACCAGGGACACTAAAACACTGGACACCACGGACTGGGAAATAAGCTATTGAACATCAGGTACATTAATCCACTGTACACCAGGAATCTCATGCCATTCAATACCAGGGAAAGTAAACCTAAGAACACAAGGAACTGGAAATAATCCACTGAGCACCATTGACATGGGACACCAGGACGTATGGACCTCAGCCCACTAAACATGAAGGAAACTAAACTACTGGACAACCAGGACTGAGAATCTAAAGCACAGGACTGGGATAATAAACCACTGGGTTAGTAACCACTGGACACCAGGGATAGGAATATAAACCACTGAACTTGAGGAACTGCTGTATTCTCCAGATACTACACCTACCTCCAAATATGCAGAGACAGACGGTCAGGATGGTGGTGACGTGGTCCATGTCCTCCTCTACAGGATGATGGCTACAAAAGTACAACACACAAAGGAAAGACGCCAGAGACTGATGGGATTTGGATTTGAAATAGTTACATTCCTGTAGAATAACTCCTATGCAATTTTAGGTATTCTAATCATGAACCAGGAGGCCCAGTATGAACATTCACCACATGTGCGCCTACTTACCCCGTGTGTGCGGCAGATACCCGGGACGTCGCTGTCTGCGCGTCAACGCACTTCACAGAATGAGCTGCTCCGTCCCACTCCTCCGACACCTTCCCCCTCTCCTCCTTATTGCTCAGAGATGGTGGGAGTCAGAGGATTCAGCAGTTGTAGGACTGACACATCATGTTCATCCCAATATCCTGCGACACCCGCAGATCACCCCACACATTCCAATATCCCAGAATAACGCCTACAAGGCTCTGGAATCCCCGTCCTTCATTCTAGGGGTCAGCGCCCTAATAGTACTGGAACCCCCAGACTTAATGTGCGTTCATGTCACCGATCACCAGCAGGTGGCAGCATCGTGACACATTCCAACAGGAGGCGTTCGGTCTGCAAGTTAGGCTGTGTTCACATGTTGCGTTTTTTTGCACTTTTTTTTTCCTGAAAAAAACAAAAAAAAGACGGTAGTAGAAAAAACGCTGCGTACAATACCTGCATTTTTGTCTCTTTTTCATGCATATTTTCACCGTTTTTACTTGCGTTTTTCACCGATTCATTTGATCTAATTTCTCACGCTCCTCCACCGCTGACACTCGTCACATGACGCGGTGAGCGACTCGACCTTCTCCCACACATCTCTGCATAATTATATAAAAACACTCCGGCTTCATTAACTCAGGACCGCGGGAGGACGAGCCATCAGAATTAACCCTCCCTCTACCGGCGCTTGTGAAACCGCACTTTTTGTTAAAAGCACGGGACCGTATATGAATTTATGAAAAACTATTGTGATATAATTTTCTATCTAAACACTAAATTATATTTTATTTGTCTAATTATTTATTATTTTATATTTAGACCCAAAATTATATTTTAATTCTTTATTTCTCTAATTTTTTATTTTGTATTTAGGCTGTAAATTTAATTTTATTTTTTTGTCTATTTATTTATTATTTTTATTTAGACACAATTATATTTTAATTATTTATTTGTCTAATTTATTTTATTTTTTATTTGGGCTGTAAATTTTATTTTATTTGTTTATTTATTTGTCTATTTATTTATTATTTTTATTTAGACACAATTATATTTTAATTATTTATTTGTCTAATTATTTTTTTTATTTTTTATTTAGGCTGTAAATTTAATTTTATGTGTTTATTTGTCTATTTATTAATTATTTTTATTTAGACTCAAAATTATATTTTAATTATTTATTTCTCTAATTTGTTATTTTGTATTTAGACTCTAAATTTAATTGTATTTTTTTTATTTTTTGGTCTATTTATTTATTATTTTTATTTAGACACAATTATATTTTAATTATTTATTTGTCTAATTCTTTTTTTATTTTTTATTTAGGCAGTAAATTTTATTTTATTTATTTATTTGCCTATTTATTATTTTTCTTTAGACACTAAATTATATTTTTTGCTTATTTGTACAATTATTTATTACTTTTTATCAATGATAAATTATATTTTATTTCTTTGTCCATTTATTTTTATTTAGACACTAAATTACATTTTATTGCGTTATTTGTCTATTATTTTTATATAGATACTAAATTATTTTATTTCTTTGTTTACTATTTTTATTTAAACACTAAATTATATTTTGTTCATTTATTTGTCCAAAACTATTTATTATTTTTTTGTGCAAAAACTATACAAAAATTCCCAACAATAGTGGAACTGAGATCTTGTTCTGGTCACTGATTACCTGATGATCCCTGAGTAATTACACAGGCAATTACACTGTGTTAGACAAGAATTACTGATGTCATCACATTTTTCTTGTTGTTTTTTTTTTTTTTACTTTACCTCCCCTCCCCAGCATGGAAGTTTCTATTTTTCTATATATTAACTTTTATTTTAGTCTTTAAACTCATTTACCACGGCCCTCTTGCCTATAATCTTTTTTGTGCAACTTAAAGTTTTATTAAATGATTTAGTTTTGTTCTAGAATTAGAAAAAAAAAAAGATTATGGTAAATTCAGACAAACTTCTTCAGTCAGACCGTCCTCGATTAGCATAAAAGAAACATTCCCAACAAAACTGATACCAGCATCTGAGGAGGAGGAGCACGACAGATTCTCGCCTTGGAATTCCGGCACCATGCTCCGCCCCTGCGGTGAACAGATTCCCATGCCATGCTCCGCCCCTGCATAGAACAGATTCCCATGCCATGCTCCGCCCCTGCATAGAACAGATTTCCATGCCATGCTCCGCCCCTGCATAGAACAGATTCCCATGACATGCTCCGCCCCTGCATAGAACAGATTTCCATGTTATACTCCGCCTCTGCATAGAACAGATTCCCATACCATGCTCCGCACTGCATAGAACAGATTCCCATGCCATGCTCCTCCCCTGCATAGAACAGATTCCCATGCCATGCTCCTCCTCTGCATAGAACAGATTCCCATGCCATGCTCCTCCCCTGCATAGAATAGAGTCCCATGCCATGCTCCTCCCCTGCATAGAATAGAGTCCCATGCCATGCTCCTCCCCTGCATAGAACAGATTCCCATGCCATGCTCCTCCTCTGCATAGAACAGATTCCCATGCCATGCTCCTCCCCTGCATAGAATAGAGTCCGATGCCATGCTCCTCCCCTGCATAAAACAGATTCCCATGCCACGCTCCGCCCTGCATAGAACAGATTCCCATGCCATGCTCCACCCCTGCATAGAACAGATTCCCATGCCATGCTCCGCCCCTGCATAGAACAGATTCCCATGCCACGCTCCGCCCCTGCATAGAACAGATTTCCATGCCACGCTCCGTCCCTGCATAGAATAGATTCCTATGCCATGCTCCACCCCTGCAATGAATAGATTCCCATGACATGCTCCGCCTCTGCATAGAACAGATTCCCATACCATGCTCCGCACTGCATAGAACAGATTCCCATGCCACGCTCCGCCCCTGCATAGAACAGATTCCCATGCCAAGCACCGCCCCTGCATAGAACAGATTCCCATGCCATGCTCTGCCCCTGCATAGAACAGATTCCCATGCCATGCTCCGCCCCTGCATAGAACAGATTCCCATGCCATGCTCCGCCCCTGCATAGAACAGATTCCCATGCCACGCTCCGCCCCTGCATAGAACAGATTCCCATGCATCAGTTTTCCTTGGAATTTCCTTTAAAGGAGTTTTGTCCACTTTTCTTACTTTCACTAAATGCATGCACTTGGGCTAATAATCATTTTTGCAATTGAGTTTGGTGAAAAAAATTGCCCCGTCGACCTTCTATAGCCTCTATGTTTGGCGGAGAATAAGTCAGTGAACCTCTTCTATCTGTCTTTTTCTGAGCTCCTCTCTGCTGATTTATGACCACAGACCACATGGAAGATGAAACATTCATTTTTGGCTGCAAAATTTATAATGGAACCCAATTGCAAAAATTGTATTTAGCCGCAAATACATACAATTAAGTTTTTAAAAAAATCCCCAAAAAGTGAACAACCCCTTTAAGTATCCATTCTATTATATTTAAAGGGGAAGTGGTTTATGCAAACTGATCAGATCTGGACACCCGACTTATGCGACTGATCAGATCTGGACATCCGGAAAAGCGGATCGGCGGGAGGTACTGGGTGTCGCACCACCACTGATCAGGATAGGCAATGAGTATTAAAGTACCAGAGAACCCCTTTAAGGGTCTATGACAAAGGTGATTTCCTACTTATTTCATTGCAGGTGGTTTAAAAATGAGAACGTATCCTAATATTAAAGGTTCCGAGCATGTAAACATCCCAAATTTACCCAGTGACAGTGCTCCTGATGTCAGGGTGTTAATATATACGAGGTATATACTATGTATATCCTATCCCGAGCCGAAAATACAACATCTCCAATGCCGCAGCACACCTCTATTTATAACGTGACACCTCGTGTTTAACCGTGAAGAGTGCGAGGAGGACGGTGTCGCTAATATAACCCTGTAAAAAACTCCTGCTGCAAGAGAAAGACTTGTAAGGTTCATCATTAGAGAACTGCTCAAGTAGCAATTACCAAACCGCCCCTTTAAGAGTGAGAGCAGAATAAAGTAAAGGGCCAGAGCCCGAGGACTCTATCTGCCAGTGGGCCGCAATGTAAAAGTTCCAACAGGGCCCCCAAATATTGGAAGACTTTAAAAGTAATCATCTTTTCTAAAGGGCCAAAGAGACCTTTAGGGCTCCTTAGTCTCCAGGGCCCAGGTGCAATTGCTACCCCTGCACCATATTTAAGGTCACCCTTTTGCATGGAAAAGGTGTCAATGAGACTACCAGCAATTTACAAAGCAACCACTTGGGGGCGATACAGACAATGCTCACTTATAGCCACAGTTTTGCAATATTTACAAATAAAAATTGCAACATTTATAAAAGAAGAAGGCGGCTGATAACAGGGAACAGTAGATTGTCCTCATGTGTCCCACAGTCAGAATCTTCCTAAAATGAGACGGCTGATAACAGACAGGAAATAATTATATGCACCTGTGCTACAGGCAGATGGCTGATAACAGAAAGCAATAGAATATGGTCCCTCATTCCACAGTCAATCCACTGAAACACCTGTCCCCGCCCCCCCCCCCCCCAGCCCTGACTGACACTCATCAGTCATAGATCTCGTCAGTGCAGCGTCACTCCATCACACTCGTGTTCCGCTAAATGGACGTATCGTGGTGTCATAATTATGTCTTTTCCTCCAGTCAAGGGATCAACTGTCATAAAAATGAGAGAGACGGAAATGAAGAAGTCAGGAGGACCATTAAGTGTGTACGTACCGCAATATAGAAGAAACTGTGAAAAATATATTATAGCGCCAGATGATGAGCCGTGAACAACACTAACAGAATGGGATTACTGCTAATAAAGTATTATAGTAGTTATATTCCTATACATAGAGGGCAGTATTATAGCAGTTATATTCTTGTACATAGGAGCAGTATTATAGTAGTTATATTCTTGTACTTAGGGGCAGTATTATAATAATTATATTCTTGTACATAGGGGCAGTATTATAGTAGTTATATTCTTGTACTTAGGGGCAGTATTATAGGAGATATATTCTTGTACATAGGGGCAGTATTATAGTAGTTATATTCTTGTACATAGGGGCAGTATTATAGTAGTTATATTCTTGTACATAGGAGCAGTATTATAGTAGTTATATTCTTGTACATAGGGGAAGTATTATAATAATTATATTCTTGTACATAGGGGCAGTATTATAGTAGTTATATTCTTGTACTTAGGGGCAGTATTATAGTAGATATATTCTTGTACATAGGGGCAGTATTATAGTAGTTATATTCTTGTACATAGGGGCAATATTATAGTAGTTATATTCTTGTACATAGGGGCAGTATTATAGTAGTTATATTCTTGCACATAGGGGCAATATTATAGTAGATATATTCTTGTACATAGGGGCAGTATTATAGTAGATATATTCTTGTACATAGGGGCAGTATTATAGTAGTTATATTCTTGTACATAGGAGCAGTATTATAGTAGTTATATTCTTGTACATAGGAGCAGTATTATAGTAGATATATTCTTGTACATAGGGGCAGTATTATAGTAGTTATATTCTTGTACATAGGGGCAGTATTATAGTAGATATATTCTTGTACATAGGGGCAGTATTATAGTAGTTATATTCTTGTACTTAGGGGCAGTATTAGAGTAGTTATATTCTTGTACATAGGAGCAGTATTGTAGCAGTTATATTCTTGTACAAAGGGGGCAGTAGGGCAGTATTATAGTAGTTATATTCTTGTACATAGGGGCAGTATTATAGTAGTTATATTCTTGTACTTAGAGGCAGTATTATAATAATTATATTCTTGTACATAGGGGCAGTATTATAGTAGTTATATTCTTGTACTTAGGGGCAGTATTATAGGAGATATATTCTTGTACATAGGGGCAGTATTATAGTAGTTATATTCTTGTACATAGGGGCAGTATTATAGTAGTTATATTCTTGTACTTAGGGGCAGTATTATAGGAGATATATTCTTGTACATAGGGGCAGTATTATAGTAGTTATATTCTTGTACTTAGAGGCAGTATTATAATAATTATATTCTTGTACATAGGGGCAGTATTATAGTAGTTATATTCTTGTACATAGGGGCAGTATTATAGTAGTTATATTCTTGTACTTAGGGGCAGTATTATAGGAGATATATTCTTGTACATAGGGGCAGTATTATAGTAGTTATATTCTTGCACATAGGGGCAATATTATAGTAGATATATTCTTGTACATAGGGGCAGTATTATAGTAGATATATTCTTGTACATAAGGGCAGTATTATAGTAGTTATATTCTTGTACATAGGAGCAGTATTATAGTAGTTATATTCTTGTACATAGGAGCAGTATAATAGTAGATATATTCTTGTACATAGGGGCAGTATTATAGTAGTTATATTCTTGTACATAGGGGCAGTATTATAGTAGATATATTCTTGTACATAGGGGCAGTATTATAGTAGTTATATTCTTGTACTTAGGGGCAGTATTAGAGTAGTTATATTCTTGTACATAGGAGCAGTATTGTAGCAGTTATATTCTTGTACAAAGGGGGCAGTAGGGCAGTATTATAGTAGTTATATTCTTGTACATAGGGGCAGTATTATAGTAGTTATATTCTTGTACTTAGAGGCAGTATTATAATAATTATATTCTTGTACATAGGGGCAGTATTATAGTAGTTATATTCTTGTACTTAGGGGCAGTATTATAGGAGATATATTCTTGTACATAGGGGCAGTATTATAGTAGTTATATTCTTGTACATAGGGGCAGTATTATAGTAGTTATATTCTTGTACTTAGGGGCAGTATTATAGGAGATATATTCTTGTACATAGGGGCAGTATTATAGTAGTTATATTCTTGTACTTAGAGGCAGTATTATAATAATTATATTCTTGTACATAGGGGCAGTATTATAGTAGTTATATTCTTGTACATAGGGGGCAGTATTATAGTAGTTATATTCTTGTACTTAGGGGCAGTATTATAGGAGATATATTCTTGTACATAGGGGCAGTATTATAGTAGTTATATTCTTGTACATAGGGGCAGTATTATAGTAGTTATATTCTTGTACATAGGAGCAGTATTATAGTAGTTATATTCTTGTACATAGGGGCAGTATTATAATAATTATATTCTTGTACATAGGGGCAGTATTATAGTAGTTATATTCTTGTACTTAGGGGCAGTATTATAGTAGATATGTTCTTGTACATAGGGGCAGTATTATAGTAGTTATATTCTTGTACATAGGGGCAATATTATAGTAGTTATATTCTTGTACATAGGAGCAGTATTATAATAATTATATTCTTGTACATAGGGACAGTATTATAGCAGTTATATTCTTGTACATAGGGGCAGTATTATAGTAGTTATATTCTTGTACATAGGGGGCAGTATTATAGTAGTTATATTCTTGTACATAGGGGCAGTATTATAGCAGTTATATTCTTGTACATAGGGTCAGTATTATAGTAGTTATATTCTTGTACATAGGGGCAGTATTATAGTAGTTATATTCTTGTACATAGGGGCAGTATTATAGTAGTTATATTCTTGTACATAGGGGGCAGTATTATAGTAGTTATATTCTTGTATATAGGGAGCAGTACTATAGTAGTTATATTCTTGTACATAGGGGCAGTATTATAGTAGGTATATTCTTGTATATAGGGAGCAGTATTATAGTAGTTAAATTCTTGTACATAGGGGCAGTATTATAGTAACTATATTCTTGTACATAGGGGTAGTATTATAGCAGTTATATTCTTGTACATAGGGGCAGTATTATAGTAGTTATACTCTTGTACATAGGGGGCAGTATTATAGTAGTTATATTCTTGTACATAGGGGGCAGTATTATAGTAGTTATATTCTTGTACATAGGGGGCAGTATTATAGTAGTTATATTCTTGTACAAAGGGGGCAGTAGGGCAGCATTATAGTAGTTATATTCTTGTACATAGGGGCAGTATTATAGTAGTTATATTCTTGTACATAGGGGCAGTATTATAGTAGTTATATTCTTGTACTTAGGGGCAGTATTATAATAATTATATTCTTGTACATAGGGGCAGTATTATAGTAGTTATATTCTTGTACTTAGGGGCAGTATTATAGGAGATATATTCTTGTACATAGGGGCAGTATTATAGTAGTTATATTCTTGTACATAGGGGCAGTATTATAGTAGTTATATTCTTGTACATAGGGGCAGTATTATAGTAGTTATATTCTTGTACATAGGGGCAGTATTATAATAATTATATTCTTGTACATAGGGGCAGTATTATAGTAGTTATATTCTTGTACTTAGGGGCAGTAATATAGTAGATATATTCTTGTACATAGGGGCAGTATTATAGTAGTTATATTCTTGTACATAGGGGCAATATTATAGTAGTTATATTCTTGTACATAGGGGCAGTATTATAGTAGATATATTCTTGTACATAGGGGCAGTATTATAGTAGTTATATTCTTGTACATAGGGGCAGTATTATAGTAGATATATTCTTGTACATAGGGGCAGTATTATAGTAGTTATATTCTTGTACTTAGGGGCAGTATTATAGTAGTTATATTCTTGTACTTAGGGGCAGTATTATAGTAGTTATATTCTTGTACATAGGAGCAGTATTGTAGCAGTTATATTCTTGTACAAAGGGGGCAGTAGGGCAGTATTATAGTAGTTATATTCTTGTACATAGGGGCAGTATTATAGTAGTTATATTCTTGTACATAGGGGCAGTATTATAGTAGTTATATTCTTGTACTTAGAGGCAGTATTATAATAATTATATTCTTGTACATAGGGGCAGTATTATAGTAGTTATATTCTTGTACTTAGGGGCAGTATTATAGGAGATATATTCTTGTACATAGGGGCAGTATTATAGTAGTTATATTCTTGTACATAGGGGCAGTATTATAGTAGTTATATTCTTGTACATAGGAGCAGTATTATAGTAGTTATATTCTTGTACATAGGGGCAGTATTATAATAATTATATTCTTGTACATAGGGGCAGTATTATAGTAGTTATATTCTTGTACTTAGGGGCAGTATTATAGTAGATATATTCTTGTACATAGGGGCAGTATGATAGTAGTTATATTCTTGTACATAGGGGCAATATTATAGTAGTTATATTCTTGTACATAGGGGCAGTATTATAGTAGTTATATTCTTGTACATAGGGGCAATATTATAGCAGATATATTCTTGTACATAGGGGCAGTATTATAGTAGATATATTCTTGTACATAGGGGCAGTATTATAGTAGTTATATTCTTGTACATAGGAGCAGTATTATAGTAGTTATATTCTTGTACATAGGAGCAGTATTATAGTAGATATATTCTTGTACATAGGGGCAGTATTATAGTAGCTATATTCTTGTACATAGGGGCAGTATTATAGTAGATATATTCTTGTACATAGGGGCAGTATTATAGTAGTTATATTCTTGTACTTAGGGGCAGTATTATAGTAGTTATATTCTTGTACATAGAGGGCAGTATTATAGTAGATATATTCTTGTACATAGGGGCAGTATTATAGTAGATATATTCTTGTACATAGGGGCAGTATTATAGTAGTTATATTCTTGTACTTAGGGGCAGTATTATAGTAGTTATATTCTTGTACATAGGGGCAGTATTATAGTGGTTATATTCTTGTATATAGGGAGCAGTATTATAGTAGTTATATTCTTGTACATAGGGGCAGTATTATAGTAGTTATATTCTTGTATATAGGGGCAGTATTATAGTAGTTATATTCTTGTACATAGGAGCAGTATTATAGTAGTTATATTCTTGTACATAGGAGCAGTATTATAGTAGTTATATTCTTGTACATAGGAGCAGTATTATAGTAGTTATATTCTTGTACATAGGGGCAGTATTATAGTAGTTATATTCTTGTATATAGGGGCAGTATTATAGTAGTTATATTCTTGTACATAGGAGCAGTATTATAGTAGTTATATTCTTGTACATAGGAGCAGTATTATAGTAGTTATATTCTTGTACATAGGAGCAGTATTATAGTAGTTATATTCTTGTACATAGGGGCAGTATTATAGTAGTTATATTCTTGTACATAGGGGCAGTATTATAGTAGTTATATTCTTGTACATAGGGGGCAGTATTATAGTAGTTATATTCTTGTATATAGGGAGCAGTACTATAGTAGTTATATTCTTGTACATAGGGGCAGTATTATAGTAGGTATATTCTTGTATATAGGGAGCAGTATTATAGTAGTTAAATTCTTGTACATAGGGGCAGTATTATAGTAACTATATTCTTGTACATAGGGGTAGTATTATAGTAGTTATATTCTTGTATATAGGGAGCAGTATTATAGTAGTTATATTCTTGTACATAGGGGCAGTATTATAGTAGTTATATTCTTGTACATAGGAGCAGTATTATAGTAGTTATATTCTTGTACATAGGGGCAGTATTATAGTAATTATATTCTTGTACATAGGAGCAGTATTATAGTAGTTATATTCTTGTACATAGGGGCAGTATTATAATAGTTATATTCTTGTACATAGGAGCAGTATTATAGTAGTTATATTCTTGTATACAGGGGCAGTATTATAGTAGTTATATTCTTGTACATAGGGGGCAGTATTATAGTAGTTATATTCTTGTACATAGGGGCAGTATTATAGTGGTTATATTCTTGTATATAGGGAGCAGTATTATAGTAGTTATATTCTTGTACATAGGGGCAGTATTATAGTAGTTATATTCTTGTACATAGGGGGCAGTATCATAGTAGTTGTATTCTTGTACTTAGGGGCAGTATTATAATAATTATATTCTTGTACATAGGGGCAGTATTATAATAATTATATTCTTGTACATAGGGGCAGTATTATAGTAGTTATATTCTTGTACTTAGGGGCAGTATTATAGGAGATATATTCTTGTACATAGGGGCAGTATTATAGTAGTTATATTTTTGTATATAGGGGCAGTATTATAGTAGTTATATTCTTGTACATAGGAGCAGTATTATAGTAGTTATATTCTTGTACATAGGAGCAGTATTAGAGTAGTTATATTCTTGTACATAGGAGCAGTATTGTAGCAGTTATATTCTTGTACAAAGGGGGCAGTAGGGCAGTATTATAGTAGTTATATTCTTGTACATAGGGGCAGTATTATAGTAGTTATATTCTTGTACATAGGGGCAGTATTATAGTAGTTATATTCTTGTACATAGGGGGCAGTATTATATTAGTTATATTCTTGTACATAGGAGCAGTATTATAGTAGTTATATTCTTGTACATAGGGGCAGTATTATAGTAGTTATATTCTTGTACTTAGGGGCAGTATTATAGTAGTTATATTCTTGTACATAGAGGGCAGTATTATAGTAGATATATTCTTGTACATAGGGGCAGTATTATAGTAGTTATATTCTTGTACTTAGGGGCAGTATTATAGTAGTTATATTCTTGTACATAGAGGGCAGTATTATAGTAGATATATTCTTGTACATAGGGGCAGTATTATAGTAGTTATATTCTTGTACATAGGAGCAGTATTATAATAATTATATTCTTGTACATAGGGACAGTATTATAGCAGTTATATTCTTGTACATAGGGGCAGTATTATAGTAGTTATATTCTTGTACATAGGGGGCAGTATTATAGTAGTTATATTCTTGTACATAGGGGCAGTATTATAGCAGTTATATTCTTGTACATAGGGTCAGTATTATAGTAGTTATATTCTTGTACATAGGGGCAGTATTATAGCAGTTATATTCTTGTACATAGGGGCAGTATTATAGTAGTTATATTCTTGTACATAGGGGGCAGTATTATAGTAGTTATATTCTTGTATATAGGGAGCAGTACTATAGTAGTTATATTCTTGTACATAGGGGCAGTATTATAGTAGTTATATTCTTGTACATAGGGGGCAGTATTATAGTAGTTATATTCTTGTACATAGGGGGCAGTATTATAGTAGTTATATTCTTGTATATAGGGAGCAGTACTATAGTAGTTATATTCTTGTACATAGGGGCAGTATTATAGTAGGTATATTCTTGTATATAGGGAGCAGTATTATAGTAGTTAAATTCTTGTACATAGGGGCAGTATTATAGTAACTATATTCTTGTACATAGGGGTAGTATTATAGCAGTTATATTCTTGTACATAGGGGCAGTATTATAGTAGTTATACTCTTGTACATAGGGGGCAGTATTATAGTAGTTATATTCTTGTACATAGGGGGCAGTATTATAGTAGTTATATTCTTGTACATAGGGGGCAGTATTATAGTAGTTATATTCTTGTACAAAGGGGGCAGTAGGGCAGTATTATAGTAGTTATATTCTTGTATATAGGGAGCAGTACTATAGTAGTTATATTCTTGTACATAGGGGCAGTATTATAGTAGGTATATTCTTGTATATAGGGAGCAGTATTATAGTAGTTAAATTCTTGTACATAGGGGCAGTATTATAGTAACTATATTCTTGTACATAGGGGTAGTATTATAGTAGTTATATTCTTGTATATAGGGAGCAGTATTATAGTAGTTATATTCTTGTACATAGGGGCAGTATTATAGTAGTTATATTCTTGTACATAGGAGCAGTATTATAGTAGTTATATTCTTGTACATAGGGGCAGTATTATAGTAATTATATTCTTGTACATAGGAGCAGTATTATAGTAGTTATATTCTTGTACATAGGGGCAGTATTATAATAGTTATATTCTTGTACATAGGAGCAGTATTATAGTAGTTATATTCTTGTATACAGGGGCAGTATTATAGTAGTTATATTCTTGTACATAGGGGGCAGTATTATAGTAGTTATATTCTTGTACATAGGGGCAGTATTATAGTGGTTATATTCTTGTATATAGGGAGCAGTATTATAGTAGTTATATTCTTGTACATAGGGGCAGTATTATAATAATTATATTCTTGTACATAGGGGCAGTATTATAGTAGTTATATTCTTGTACTTAGGGGCAGTATTATAGGAGATATATTCTTGTACATAGGGGCAGTATTATAGTAGTTATATTCTTGTATATAGGGGCAGTATTATAGTAGTTATATTCTTGTACATAGGAGCAGTATTATAGTAGTTATATTCTTGTACATAGGAGCAGTATTAGAGTAGTTATATTCTTGTACATAGGAGCAGTATTGTAGCAGTTATATTCTTGTACAAAGGGGGCAGTAGGGCAGTATTATAGTAGTTATATTCTTGTACATAGGGGCAGTATTATAGTAGTTATATTCTTGTACATAGGGGCAGTATTATAGTAGTTATATTCTTGTACATAGGAGCAGTATTATAGTAGTTATATTCTTGTACATAGGGGCAGTATTATAGTAGTTATATTCTTGTACATAGGAGCAGTATTATAGTAGTTATATTCTTGTACATAGGAGCAGTATTATAGTAGTTATATTCTTGTACATAGGGGCAGTATTATAATAATTATATTCTTGTACATAGGGGCAGTATTATAGTAGTTATATTCTTGTACTTAGGGGCAGTATTATAGTAGATATGTTCTTGTACATAGGGGCAGTATTATAGTAGTTATATTCTTGTACATAGGGGCAATATTATAGTAGTTATATTCTTGTACATAGGGGCAGTATTATAGTAGTTATATTCTTGTACATAGGGGCAGTATTATAGTAGATATATTCTTGTACATAGGGGCAGTATTATAGTAGTTATATTCTTGTATATAGGGAGCAGTATTATAGTAGTTATATTCTTGTACATAGGGGCAGTATTATAGTAGTTATATTCTTGTATATAGGGGCAGTATTATAGTAGTTATATTCTTGTACATAGGAGCAGTATTATAGTAGTTATATTCTTGTACATAGGAGCAGTATTATAGTAGTTATATTCTTGTACATAGGAGCAGTATTATAGTAGTTATATTCTTGTACATAGGGGCAGTATTATAGTAGTTATACTCTTGTACATAGGGGGCAGTATTATAGTAGTTATATTCTTGTACATAGGGGGCAGTATTATAGTAGTTATATTCTTGTACATAGGGGGCAGTATTATAGTAGTTATATTCTTGTACAAAGGGGGCAGTAGGGCAGTATTATAGTAGTTATATTCTTGTATATAGGGAGCAGTACTATAGTAGTTATATTCTTGTACATAGGGGCAGTATTATAGTAGGTATATTCTTGTATATAGGGAGCAGTATTATAGTAGTTAAATTCTTGTACATAGGGGCAGTATTATAGTAACTATATTCTTGTACATAGGGGTAGTATTATAGTAGTTATATTCTTGTATATAGGGAGCAGTATTATAGTAGTTATATTCTTGTACATAGGGGCAGTATTATAGTAGTTATATTCTTGTACATAGGAGCAGTATTATAGTAGTTATATTCTTGTACATAGGGGCAGTATTATAGTAATTATATTCTTGTACATAGGAGCAGTATTATAGTAGTTATATTCTTGTACATAGGGGCAGTATTATAATAGTTATATTCTTGTACATAGGAGCAGTATTATAGTAGTTATATTCTTGTATACAGGGGCAGTATTATAGTAGTTATATTCTTGTACATAGGGGGCAGTATTATAGTAGTTATATTCTTGTACATAGGGGCAGTATTATAGTGGTTATATTCTTGTATATAGGGAGCAGTATTATAGTAGTTATATTCTTGTACATAGGGGCAGTATTATAATAATTATATTCTTGTACATAGGGGCAGTATTATAGTAGTTATATTCTTGTACTTAGGGGCAGTATTATAGGAGATATATTCTTGTACATAGGGGCAGTATTATAGTAGTTATATTCTTGTATATAGGGGCAGTATTATAGTAGTTATATTCTTGTACATAGGAGCAGTATTATAGTAGTTATATTCTTGTACATAGGAGCAGTATTAGAGTAGTTATATTCTTGTACATAGGAGCAGTATTGTAGCAGTTATATTCTTGTACAAAGGGGGCAGTAGGGCAGTATTATAGTAGTTATATTCTTGTACATAGGGGCAGTATTATAGTAGTTATATTCTTGTACATAGGGGCAGTATTATAGTAGTTATATTCTTGTACATAGGAGCAGTATTATAGTAGTTATATTCTTGTACATAGGGGCAGTATTATAGTAGTTATATTCTTGTACATAGGAGCAGTATTATAGTAGTTATATTCTTGTACATAGGAGCAGTATTATAGTAGTTATATTCTTGTACATAGGGGCAGTATTATAATAATTATATTCTTGTACATAGGGGCAGTATTATAGTAGTTATATTCTTGTACTTAGGGGCAGTATTATAGTAGATATGTTCTTGTACATAGGGGCAGTATTATAGTAGTTATATTCTTGTACATAGGGGCAATATTATAGTAGTTATATTCTTGTACATAGGGGCAGTATTATAGTAGTTATATTCTTGTACATAGGGGCAGTATTATAGTAGATATATTCTTGTACATAGGGGCAGTATTATAGTAGTTATATTCTTGTATATAGGGAGCAGTATTATAGTAGTTATATTCTTGTACATAGGGGCAGTATTATAGTAGTTATATTCTTGTATATAGGGGCAGTATTATAGTAGTTATATTCTTGTACATAGGAGCAGTATTATAGTAGTTATATTCTTGTACATAGGAGCAGTATTATAGTAGTTATATTCTTGTACATAGGAGCAGTATTATAGTAGTTATATTCTTGTACATAGGGGCAGTATTATAGTAGTTATATTCTTGTATATAGGGGCAGTATTATAGTAGTTATATTCTTGTACATAGGAGCAGTATTATAGTAGTTATATTCTTGTACATAGGAGCAGTATTATAGTAGTTATATTCTTGTACATAGGAGCAGTATTATAGTAGTTATATTCTTGTACATAGGGGCAGTATTATAGTAGTTATATTCTTGTACATAGGGGCAGTATTATAGTAGTTATATTCTTGTACATAGGGGGCAGTATTATAGTAGTTATATTCTTGTATATAGGGATCAGTACTATAGTAGTTATATTCTTGTACATAGGGGCAGTATTATAGTAGGTATATTCTTGTATATAGGGAGCAGTATTATAGTAGTTAAATTCTTGTACATAGGGGCAGTATTATAGTAACTATATTCTTGTACATAGGGGTAGTATTATAGTAGTTATATTCTTGTATATAGGGAGCAGTATTATAGTAGTTATATTCTTGTACATAGGGGCAGTATTATAGTAGTTATATTCTTGTACATAGGAGCAGTATTATAGTAGTTATATTCTTGTACATAGGGGCAGTATTATAGTAATTATATTCTTGTACATAGGAGCAGTATTATAGTAGTTATATTCTTGTACATAGGGGCAGTATTATAATAGTTATATTCTTGTACATAGGAGCAGTATTATAGTAGTTATATTCTTGTATACAGGGGCAGTATTATAGTAGTTATATTCTTGTACATAGGGGGCAGTATTATAGTAGTTATATTCTTGTACATAGGGGCAGTATTATAGTGGTTATATTCTTGTATATAGGGAGCAGTATTATAGTAGTTATATTCTTGTACATAGGGGCAGTATTATAGTAGTTATATTCTTGTACATAGGGGGCAGTATCATAGTAGTTGTATTCTTGTACTTAGGGGCAGTATTATAATAATTATATTCTTGTACATAGGGGCAGTATTATAATAATTATATTCTTGTACATAGGGGCAGTATTATAGTAGTTATATTCTTGTACTTAGGGGCAGTATTATAGGAGATATATTCTTGTACATAGGGGCAGTATTATAGTAGTTATATTTTTGTATATAGGGGCAGTATTATAGTAGTTATATTCTTGTACATAGGAGCAGTATTATAGTAGTTATATTCTTGTACATAGGAGCAGTATTAGAGTAGTTATATTCTTGTACATAGGAGCAGTATTGTAGCAGTTATATTCTTGTACAAAGGGGGCAGTAGGGCAGTATTATAGTAGTTATATTCTTGTACATAGGGGCAGTATTATAGTAGTTATATTCTTGTACATAGGGGCAGTATTATAGTAGTTATATTCTTGTACATAGGGGGCAGTATTATATTAGTTATATTCTTGTACATAGGAGCAGTATTATAGTAGTTATATTCTTGTACATAGGGGCAGTATTATAGTAGTTATATTCTTGTACTTAGGGGCAGTATTATAGTAGTTATATTCTTGTACATAGAGGGCAGTATTATAGTAGATATATTCTTGTACATAGGGGCAGTATTATAGTAGTTATATTCTTGTACTTAGGGGCAGTATTATAGTAGTTATATTCTTGTACATAGAGGGCAGTATTATAGTAGATATATTCTTGTACATAGGGGCAGTATTATAGTAGTTATATTCTTGTACATAGGAGCAGTATTATAATAATTATATTCTTGTACATAGGGACAGTATTATAGCAGTTATATTCTTGTACATAGGGGCAGTATTATAGTAGTTATATTCTTGTACATAGGGGGCAGTATTATAGTAGTTATATTCTTGTACATAGGGGCAGTATTACAGCAGTTATATTCTTGTACATAGGGTCAGTATTATAGTAGTTATATTCTTGTACATAGGGGCAGTATTATAGCAGTTATATTCTTGTACATAGGGGCAGTATTATAGTAGTTATATTCTTGTACATAGGAGGCAGTATTATAGTAGTTATATTCTTGTATATAGGGAGCAGTACTATAGTAGTTATATTCTTGTACATAGGGGCAGTATTATAGTAGTTATATTCTTGTACATAGGGGGCAGTATTATAGTAGTTATATTCTTGTACATAGGGGGCAGTATTATAGTAGTTATATTCTTGTATATAGGGAGCAGTACTATAGTAGTTATATTCTTGTACATAGGGGCAGTATTATAGTAGGTATATTCTTGTATATAGGGAGCAGTATTATAGTAGTTAAATTCTTGTACATAGGGGCAGTATTATAGTAACTATATTCTTGTACATAGGGGTAGTATTATAGCAGTTATATTCTTGTACATAGGGGCAGTATTATAGTAGTTATACTCTTGTACATAGGGGGCAGTATTATAGTAGTTATATTCTTGTACATAGGGGGCAGTATTATAGTAGTTATATTCTTGTACATAGGGGGCAGTATTATAGTAGTTATATTCTTGTACAAAGGGGGCAGTAGGGCAGTATTATAGTAGTTATATTCTTGTATATAGGGAGCAGTACTATAGTAGTTATATTCTTGTACATAGGGGCAGTATTATAGTAGGTATATTCTTGTATATAGGGAGCAGTATTATAGTAGTTAAATTCTTGTACATAGGGGCAGTATTATAGTAACTATATTCTTGTACATAGGGGTAGTATTATAGTAGTTATATTCTTGTATATAGGGAGCAGTATTATAGTAGTTATATTCTTGTACATAGGGGCAGTATTATAGTAGTTATATTCTTGTACATAGGAGCAGTATTATAGTAGTTATATTCTTGTACATAGGGGCAGTATTATAGTAATTATATTCTTGTACATAGGAGCAGTATTATAGTAGTTATATTCTTGTACATAGGGGCAGTATTATAATAGTTATATTCTTGTACATAGGAGCAGTATTATAGTAGTTATATTCTTGTATACAGGGGCAGTATTATAGTAGTTATATTCTTGTACATAGGGGGCAGTATTATAGTAGTTATATTCTTGTACATAGGGGCAGTATTATAGTGGTTATATTCTTGTATATAGGGAGCAGTATTATAGTAGTTATATTCTTGTACATAGGGGCAGTATTATAATAATTATATTCTTGTACATAGGGGCAGTATTATAGTAGTTATATTCTTGTACTTAGGGGCAGTATTATAGGAGATATATTCTTGTACATAGGGGCAGTATTATAGTAGTTATATTCTTGTATATAGGGGCAGTATTATAGTAGTTATATTCTTGTACATAGGAGCAGTATTATAGTAGTTATATTCTTGTACATAGGAGCAGTATTAGAGTAGTTATATTCTTGTACATAGGAGCAGTATTGTAGCAGTTATATTCTTGTACAAAGGGGGCAGTAGGGCAGTATTATAGTAGTTATATTCTTGTACATAGGGGCAGTATTATAGTAGTTATATTCTTGTACATAGGGGCAGTATTATAGTAGTTATATTCTTGTACATAGGAGCAGTATTATAGTAGTTATATTCTTGTACATAGGGGCAGTATTATAGTAGTTATATTCTTGTACATAGGAGCAGTATTATAGTAGTTATATTCTTGTACATAGGAGCAGTATTATAGTAGTTATATTCTTGTACATAGGGGCAGTATTATAAAAATTATATTCTTGTACATAGGGGCAGTATTATAGTAGTTATATTCTTGTACTTAGGGGCAGTATTATAGTAGATATGTTCTTGTACATAGGGGCAGTATTATAGTAGTTATATTCTTGTACATAGGGGCAATATTATAGTAGTTATATTCTTGTACATAGGGGCAGTATTATAGTAGTTATATTCTTGTACATAGGGGCAGTATTATAGTAGATATATTCTTGTACATAGGGGCAGTATTATAGTAGTTATATTCTTGTACTTAGGGGCAGTATTATAGTAGTTATATTCTTGTACATACAGGGCAGTATTATAGTAGATATATTCTTGTACATAGGGGCAGTATTATAGTAGTTATATTCTTGTACTTAGGGGCAGTATTATAGTAGTTATATTCTTGTACATAGAGGGCAGTATTATAGTAGATATATTCTTGTACATAGGGGCAGTATTATAGTAGTTATATTCTTGTACATAGGAGCAGTATTATAATAATTATATTCTTGTACATAGGGACAGTATTATAGCAGTTATAATCTTGTACATAGGGGCAGTATTATAGTAGTTATATTCTTGTACATAGGGGGCAGTATTATAGTAGTTATATTCTTGTACATAGGGGCAGTATTATAGCAGTTATATTCTTGTACATAGGGTCAGTATTATAGTAGTTATATTCTTGTACATAGGGGCAGTATTATAGTAGTTATATTCTTGTACATAGGGGCAGTATTATAGTAGTTATATTCTTGTACATAGGGGGCAGTATTATAGTAGTTATATTCTTGTATATAGGGAGCAGTACTATAGTAGTTATATTCTTGTACATAGGGGCAGTATTATAGTAGGTATATTCTTGTATATAGGGAGCAGTATTATAGTAGTTAAATTCTTGTACATAGGGGCAGTATTATAGTAACTATATTCTTGTACATAGGGGTAGTATTATAGCAGTTATATTCTTGTACATAGGGGCAGTATTATAGTAGTTATACTCTTGTACATAGGGGGCAGTATTATAGTAGTTATATTCTTGTACATAGGGGGCAGTATTATAGTAGTTATATTCTTGTACATAGGGGGCAGTATTATAGTAGTTATATTCTTGTACAAAGGGGGCAGTAGGGCAGTATTATAGTAGTTATATTCTTGTACATAGGGGCAGTATTATAGTAGTTATATTCTTGTACATAGGAGCAGTATTATAGTAGTTATATTCTTGTACATAGGAGCAGTATTATAGTAGTTATATTCTTGTACATAGGGGCAGTATTATAAAAATTATATTCTTGTACATAGGGGCAGTATTATAGTAGTTATATTCTTGTACTTAGGGGCAGTATTATAGTAGATATGTTCTTGTACATAGGGGCAGTATTATAGTAGTTATATTCTTGTACATAGGGGCAATATTATAGTAGTTATATTCTTGTACATAGGGGCAGTATTATAGTAGTTATATTCTTGTACATAGGGGCAGTATTATAGTAGATATATTCTTGTACATAGGGGCAGTATTATAGTAGTTATATTCTTGTACTTAGGGGCAGTATTATAGTAGTTATATTCTTGTACATACAGGGCAGTATTATAGTAGATATATTCTTGTACATAGGGGCAGTATTATAGTAGTTATATTCTTGTACTTAGGGGCAGTATTATAGTAGTTATATTCTTGTACATAGAGGGCAGTATTATAGTAGATATATTCTTGTACATAGGGGCAGTATTATAGTAGTTATATTCTTGTACATAGGAGCAGTATTATAATAATTATATTCTTGTACATAGGGACAGTATTATAGCAGTTATAATCTTGTACATAGGGGCAGTATTATAGTAGTTATATTCTTGTACATAGGGGGCAGTATTATAGTAGTTATATTCTTGTACATAGGGGCAGTATTATAGCAGTTATATTCTTGTACATAGGGTCAGTATTATAGTAGTTATATTCTTGTACATAGGGGCAGTATTATAGTAGTTATATTCTTGTACATAGGGGCAGTATTATAGTAGTTATATTCTTGTACATAGGGGGCAGTATTATAGTAGTTATATTCTTGTATATAGGGAGCAGTACTATAGTAGTTATATTCTTGTACATAGGGGCAGTATTATAGTAGGTATATTCTTGTATATAGGGAGCAGTATTATAGTAGTTAAATTCTTGTACATAGGGGCAGTATTATAGTAACTATATTCTTGTACATAGGGGTAGTATTATAGCAGTTATATTCTTGTACATAGGGGCAGTATTATAGTAGTTATACTCTTGTACATAGGGGGCAGTATTATAGTAGTTATATTCTTGTACATAGGGGGCAGTATTATAGTAGTTATATTCTTGTACATAGGGGGCAGTATTATAGTAGTTATATTCTTGTACAAAGGGGGCAGTAGGGCAGTATTATAGTAGTTATATTCTTGTATATAGGGAGCAGTACTATAGTAGTTATATTCTTGTACATAGGGGCAGTATTATAGTAGGTATATTCTTGTATATAGGGAGCAGTATTATAGTAGTTAAATTCTTGTACATAGGGGCAGTATTATAGTAACTATATTCTTGTACATAGGGGTAGTATTATAGTAGTTATATTCTTGTATATAGGGAGCAGTATTATAGTAGTTATATTCTTGTACATAGGGGCAGTATTATAGTAGTTATTTTCTTGTACATAGGAGCAGTATTATAGTAGTTATATTCTTGTACATAGGGGCAGTATTATAGTAATTATATTCTTGTACATAGGAGCAGTATTATAGTAGTTATATTCTTGTACATAGGGGCAGTATTATAATAGTTATATTCTTGTACATAGGAGCAGTATTATAGTAGTTATATTCTTGTATACAGGGGCAGTATTATAGTAGTTATATTCTTGTACATAGGGGCAGTATTATAGTAGTTATATTCTTGTACATAGGGGCAGTATTATAGTAGTTATATTCTTGTACATAGGAGCAGTATTATAGTAGTTATATTCTTGTACATAGGGGCAGTATTATAGTAGTTATATTCTTGTACATAGGAGCAGTATTATAGTAGTTATATTCTTGTACATAGGAGCAGTATTATAGTAGTTATATTCTTGTACATAGGGGCAGTATTATAATAATTATATTCTTGTACATAGGGGCAGTATTATAGTAGTTATATTCTTGTACTTAGGGGCAGTATTATAGTAGATATGTTCTTGTACATAGGGGCAGTATTATAGTAGTTATATTCTTGTACATAGGGGCAATATTATAGTAGTTATATTCTTGTACATAGGGGCAGTATTATAGTAGTTATATTCTTGTACATAGGGGCAGTATTATAGTAGATATATTCTTGTACATAGGGGCAGTATTATAGTAGTTATATTCTTGTACTTAGGGGCAGTATTATAGTAGTTATATTCTTGTACATAGAGGGCAGTATTATAGTAGATATATTCTTGTACATAGGGGCAGTATTATAGTAGATATATTCTTGTACATAGGGGCAGTATTATAGTAGTTATATTCTTGTACTTAGGGGCAGTATTATAGTAGTTATATTCTTGTACATAGAGGGCAGTATTATAGTAGATATATTCTTGTACATAGGGGCAGTATTATAGTAGTTATATTCTTGTACATAGGAGCGTATTATAATAATTATATTCTTGTACATAGGGACAGTATTATAGCAGTTATATTCTTGTACATAGGGGCAGTATTATAGTAGTTATATTCTTGTACATAGGGGGCAGTATTATAGTAGTTATATTCTTGTACATAGGGGCAGTATTATAGCAGTTATATTCTTGTACATAGGGTCAGTATTATAGTAGTTATATTCTTGTACATAGGGGCAGTATTATAGTAGTTATATTCTTGTACATAGGGGCAGTATTATAGTAGTTATATTCTTGTACACAGGGGGCAGTATTATAGTAGTTATATTCTTGTATATAGGGAGCAGTACTATAGTAGTTATATTCTTGTACATAGGGGCAGTATTATAGTAGGTATATTCTTGTATATAGGGAGCAGTATTATAGTAGTTAAATTCTTGTACATAGGGGCAGTATTATAGTAACTATATTCTTGTACATAGGGGTAGTATTATAGCAGTTATATTCTTGTACATAGGGGCAGTATTATAGTAGTTATACTCTTGTACATAGGGGGCAGTATTATAGTAGTTATATTCTTGTACATAGGGGGCAGTATTATAGTAGTTATATTCTTGTACATAGGGGGCAGTATTATAGTAGTTATATTCTTGTACAAAGGGGGCAGTAGGGCAGCATTATAGTAGTTATATTCTTGTACATAGGGGCAGTATTATAGTAGTTATATTCTTGTACATAGGGGCAGTATTATAGTAGTTATATTCTTGTACTTAGGGGCAGTATTATAATAATTATATTCTTGTACATAGGGGCAGTATTATAGTAGTTATATTCTTGTACTTAGGGGCAGTATTATAGGAGATATATTCTTGTACATAGGGGCAGTATTATAGTAGTTATATTCTTGTACATAGGGGCAGTATTATAGTAGTTATATTCTTGTACATAGGGGCAGTATTATAGTAGTTATATTCTTGTACATAGGGGCAGTATTATAGTAGTTATATTCTTGTACATAGGGGCAATATTATAGTAGATATATTCTTGTACATAGGGGCAGTATTATAGTAGATATATTCTTGTACATAGGGGCAGTATTATAGTAGTTATATTCTTGTACATAGGAGCAGTATTATAGTAGTTATATTCTTGTACATAGGAGCAGTATTATAGTAGATATATTCTTGTACATAGGGGCAGTATTATAGTAGTTATATTCTTGTACATAGGGGCAGTATTATAGTAGATATATTCTTGTACATAGGGGCAGTATTATAGTAGTTATATTCTTGTACTTAGGGGCAGTATTATAGTAGTTATATTCTTGTACATAGAGGGCAGTATTATAGTAGATATATTCTTGTACATAGGGGCAGTATTATAGTAGATATATTCTTGTACATAGGGGCAGTATTATAGTAGTTATATTCTTGTACTTAGGGGCAGTATTATAGTAGTTATATTCTTGTACATAGGGGCAGTATTATAGTGGTTATTTTCTTGTATATAGGGAGCAGTATTATAGTAGTTATATTCTTGTACATAGGGGCAGTATTATAGTAGTTATATTCTTGTATATAGGGGCAGTATTATAGTAGTTATATTCTTGTACATAGGAGCAGTATTATAGTAGTTATATTCTTGCACATAGGAGCAGTATTATAGTAGTTATATTCTTGTACATAGGAGCAGTATTATAGTAGTTATATTCTTGTACATAGGGGCAGTATTATAGTAGTTATATTCTTGTATATAGGGGCAGTATTATAGTAGTTATATTCTTGTACATAGGAGCAGTATTATAGTAGTTATATTCTTGTACATAGGAGCAGTATTATAGTAGTTATATTCTTGTACATAGGGGCAGTATTATAGTAGTTATATTCTTGTACATAGGGGCAGTATTATAGTAGTTATATTCTTGTACTTAGGGGGCAGTATTATAGTAGTTATATTCTTGTATATAGGGAGCAGTACTATAGTAGTTATATTCTTATACATAGGGGCAGTATTATAGTAGTTATATTCTTGTACATAGGGGCAGTATTATAGTAGTTATATTCTTGTACATAGGGGGCAGTATTATAGTAGTTATATTCTTGTATATAGGGAGCAGTACTATAGTAGTTATATTCTTGTACATAGGGGCAGTATTATAGTAGGTATATTCTTGTATATAGGGAGCAGTATTATAGTAGTTAAATTCTTGTACATAGGGGCAGTATTATAGTAACTATATTCTTGTACATAGGGGTAGTATTATAGTAGTTATATTCTTGTATATAGGGAGCAGTATTATAGTAGTTATATTCTTGTACATAGGGGCAGTATTATAGTAGTTATATTCTTGTACATAGGAGCAGTATTATAGTAGTTATATTCTTGTACATAGGGGCAGTATTATAGTAATTATATTCTTTTACATAGGAGCAGTATTATAGTAGTTATATTCTTGTACATAGGGGCAGTATTATAATAGTTATATTCTTGTACATAGGAGCAGTATTATAGTAGTTATATTCTTGTATACAGGGGCAGTATTATAGTAGTTATATTCTTGTACATAGGGGGCAGTATTATAGTAGTTATATTCTTGTACATAGGGGCAGTATTATAGTGGTTATATTCTTGTATATAGGGAGCAGTATTATAGTAGTTATATTCTTGTACATAGGGGCAGTATTATAGTAGTTATATTCTTGTACATAGGGGGCAGTATCATAGTAGTTGTATTCTTGTACTTAGGGGCAGTATTATAATAATTATATTCTTGTACATAGGGGCAGTATTATAATAATTATATTCTTGTACATAGGGGCAGTATTATAATAGTTATATTCTTGTACTTAGGGGCAGTATTATAGGAGATATATTCTTGTACATAGGGGCAGTATTATAGTAGTTATATTCTTGTATATAGGGGCAGTATTATAGTAGTTATATTCTTGTACATAGGAGCAGTATTATAGTAGTTATATTCTTGTACATAGGAGCAGTATTATAGTAGTTATATTCTTGTACATAGGAGCAGTATTATAGTAGTTATATTCTTGTACATAGGAGCAGTATTATAGTAGATATATTCTTGTACATAGGGGCAGTATTATAGTAGTTATATTCTTGTACATAGGGGCAGTATTATAGTAGTTATATTCTTGTACTTAGGGGCAGTATTATAGTAGATATATTCTTGTACATAGGGGCAGTATTATAGTAGTTATATTCTTGTACATAGGGGCAGTATTATAGTAGTTATATTCTTGTACATAGGAGCAGTATTATAGTAGTTATATTCTTGTACATAGGAGCAGTATTATAGTAGATATATTCTTGTACATAGGGGCAGTATTATAGTAGTTATATTCTTGTACATAGGGGCAGTATTATAGTAGATATATTATCTTGTACATAGGGGCAGTATTATAGTAGTTATATTCTTGTACTTAGGGGCAGTATTATAGTAGTTATATTCTTGTAGATAGAGGGCAGTATTATAGTAGATATATTCTTGTACATAGGGGCAGTATTATAATAATTATATTCTTGTACATAGGGACAGTATTATAGCAGTTATATTCTTGTACATAGGGGCAGTATTATAGTAGTTATATTCTTGTACATAGGGGGCAGTATTATAGTAGTTATATTCTTGTACATAGGGGCAGTATTATAGCAGTTATATTCTTGTACATAGGGGCAGTATTATAGTAGTTATATTCTTGTACATAGGGGCAGAATTATAGTAGTTATATTCTTGTACATAGGGGCAGTATTATAGTAGTTATATTCTTGTACATAGGGGGCAGTATTATAGTAGTTTTATTCTTGTACATAGGGGCAGTATTATAGTAGTTATATTCTTGTATATAGGGAGCAGTACTATAGTAGTTATATTCTTGTAGATAGGGGCAGTATTATAGTAGTTATATTCTTGTATATAGGGAGCAGTATTATAGTAGTTAAATTCTTGTACATAGGGGCAGTATTATAGTAACTATATTCTTGTACATAGGGGTAGTATTATAGTAGTTATATTCTTGTATATAGGGAGCAGTATTATAGTAGTTATATTCTTGTACATAGGGGCAGTATTATAGTAGTTATATTCTTATACATAGGAGCAGTATTATAGTAGTTATATTCTTGTACATAGGAGCAGTATTATAGTAGTTATATTCTTGTACATAGGGGCAGTATTATAGTAGTTATATTCTTGTACACAGAGGGCAGTATTATAGTAGTTATATTCTTGTATACAGGGGCAGTATTATAGTAGTTATATTCTTGTACATAGGGGGCAGTATTATAGTAGTTATATTCTTGTACATAGGGGCAGTATTATAGTGGTTATATTCTTGTATATAGGGAGCAGTATTATAGTAGTTATATTCTTGTATATAGGGGCAGTATTATAGTAGTTATATTCCTGTACATAGGGGGCAGTATTATAGTAGTTATATTCTTGTATATAGGGAGCAGTATTATAGTAATTATATTCTGGTACATAGGAGCAGTATTATAGTAGTTATATTCTTGTATATGGGGCAGTATTATAGTAGTTATATTTTTGTACATAGGGGCAGTATTATAGTAGTTATATTATTGTACATAGAGGCAGTATTATAGTAGTTATATTCTGCAGTATTATAGTAGTTATATTCTTGTATATAGGAGCAGTATTACAGTAGTTATATTCTTGTACATAGGAGCAGTATTATAGTAGTTATATTCTTGTACATAGGAGCAGTATTATAGTAGTTATATTCTTGTACATAGGGAGCAGTATTATAGTAATTATATTCTGGTACATAGGAGCAGTATTATAGTAGTTATATTCTTGTATATGGGGCAGTATTATAGTAGTTATATTTTTGTACATAGAGGCAGTATTATAGTAGTTATATTCTGCAGTATTATAGTAGTTATATTCTTGTATATAGGAGCAGTATTACAGTAGTTATATTCTTGTACATAGGAGCAGTATTATAGTAGTTATATTCTTGTACATAGGAGCAGTATTATAGTAGTTATATTCTTGTACATAGGGAGCAGTATTATAGTAGTTATATTCTTGTACATAGGGGCAGTATTATAGTAGTTATATTCCTGTACATAGGAGCAGTATTATAGTAGTTATATTATTGTACATAGGAGCAGTATTATAGTAGTTATATTCTTGTACATAGGGGCAGTATTATAATAGTTATATTCTTGTACATAGGGGCAGTATTATAGTAGTTATATTATTGTATATAGGGGCAGTATTATAGTAGTTATATTATTGTATATAGGGGCAGTATTATAGTAGTTATATTCTTGTACATAGGGGCAGTATTATAGTAGTTATATTATTGTGCATAGGGGCAGTATTATAGTAGTTATATTCTTGTACATATGGAGCAGTATTATAGTAGTTATATTCTTGTACATGGGGGCAGTATTATAGTAGTTACATTCTTGTACATAGGGGCAGTATTATAGTAGTTATATTCCTGTACATAGGGGCAGTATTATAGTAGTTATATTATTGTACATAGGGGCAGCATTATAGTAATTATATTATTGTACATAGGGGCAGTATTATAGTAGTTATATTCTTGTACATAGGGGCAGTATTATAGCAGTTATATTCTTGTACATAGGAGCAGTATTATAGTAGTTATATTCTTGTACATAGGGGGCAGTATTATAGTAGTTATATTCTTGTACATAGGGGGCAGTATTATAGTAGTTATATTCTTGTACATAGGGCAGTATTATAGTAGTTATATTCTTGTACATAGGAGCAGTATTATAGTAGTTATATTCTTGTACATAGGGGCAGTATTATAGTAGTTATATTCTTGTACATAGGGAGCAGTATTATAGTAGTTATATTCTTGTACATAGGGGCAGTATTATAGTAGTTATATTCCTGTACATAGGGGCAGTATTATAGTAGTTATATTCTTGTACATAGGGGCAGTATTATTGTAGTTATATTCTTGTACATAGGGGCAGTATTATAGCAGTTATATTCTTGTACATAGGAGCAGTATTATAGTAGTTATATTAATTTTGTCAGGACAGGACATGTTCTTTATAGACTTCATTTTGGACCCTTGTTCTTGGATCTTCTCCTTTGTGATATTCTGGGGATACGGCACTTTTTGGATGGATTGTTCTTTGCATTGTGGTTGTTGTATGTTATAGCTGTGGGATCATTATTGTTGTTGTTATTATTTTATATATAATGATATGATGTTGTCTATCAGTCTGCAGATAATTTCTTTAGTGCTGTGTATATATTCCCCCACCACCTGGCATGTGGGGGGTACCTGACCCTGTTTGGCCCTTTCCTCCTCCCCACTCTCACTTTTAATTAATTTAGTGACCTCCAGAGAGGAGTTTTCCTAACAAGATAACAGGATTAATGTCTCAAGACTCTGCATCTGTCCTGAAGATCCCACCACAAAGACCCCCCAACCCGGAGGAGGATGAGATGGATCCACTGAGAGAGGAGAACTCCGCCACCTTCGTAAATGAAATAGATAATTACAAATTACACTAAATATAGAATTTTACACACGTATTAATTTTTTTCTATATACATCCGACAACATAAAATATACACCAGGACGGGGAGTTTGTAGAGGAAGGAAGGAAGCGCAGGAAATCTGCTCAGTATTCGGCTCTTTCACACGACAATATCTGTATCAATATTTATAACCAGGACTGACACGTGAACAGAGGGGCTACATGGAGAGACCGGCGCCCCTCCGTATTCTCAGCCCGATCGTGGTCATACTGATGAAAAATACTGAAAAAATACTGAGAAAAACTAACTAGAATCTGAAAGAATTGCTACAGAGATCCAGAACCAGAACCAGAACTGGAACCAGAACCAGAACCGCTCCTGAGCGTCATCTGTCCAAAGACACAGGGCTGTAACTATAGACACAGCAGCTGCGGGGGTCTCCCAGCCTTGGGGGGTCCTGCACTCTCAGAATGACACGTGGGCTCTGTGATATATGGTGCGAATATCCATACAGCTAATTATTACTAATTATGTGGTTGTGTCAGGATTCTATTATTAGGTGATGGAGACATCGCTCATTGCTGCGGAGAATAATGAATTCTAGCTGCTCGAAGGAGGGAGTGACGGATGAAGAGGTGTGATAGCAAGGAAGAGAAGATGGTAGATAGATAATAGATAGATAATAGATAGATAATAGATAATATAGATAGATAATAGATAGATAATAGATAGATAATAGATAATATAGATAGATAATAGATAATATAGATAGATATAGATAGATAGTAGATAATAGATAGATAACAGATAGATAGATAATAGATAGATAATAAATAGATAATAAATAGATAGATAGTTAATAGATAGATAATAGATAGATAGATAATAGATGATAAATAGATAATAGATGATAGATAATAGATGATAGATAGATAGATAATAAATAGATAATAGATAGATTGATGATAGATAATAGATAGATAGATAGATAGATAGATAGATAGATAGATAGATAGATAGATAGATAGATAATAGGTAGATAGATAACAGATAGATAATAGATAGATAGATAAATAGATAATAGATAGATAGATAGATAGATAGATAGATAGATAGATAGATATAGATAGATATAGATAGATATAGATAGATAGCAGATAGATATAGATAGATATAGATAATAGATAGATATAGATAGATAGATATATAGATAGATAATAGATAGATATAGATAGATAATAGATAGATAATAGATAGATATAGATAGATAATAGAGAGATATAGATAGATATAGATAGATAGATATAGATAGATAGTAGATAGATATAGATAGATATAGATAATAGATAATAGATAGATATAGATAGATAATAGATAGATATAGATAATAGATAGATAGATAATAGATGATTGATAGATAGATAGATAATAAATAGATAATAGATAGATTGATGATAGATAATAGATAGATAGATAACAGATAGATAATAGGTAGATAGATAGATAGATAATAGGTAGATAGATAACAGATAGATATATGGTAGATAGATAACACAGGGGAACAATTTGAAAAACATTTTCTGTTGAGTTAGGTTTTTGAGCTGATTTATACTAAAATTGGCATGCTGATTCCAAAAATGTAGTCAGTTTTTTTCTAGCACGTCAAGTTTTTCCTCCACATCTTACCTGCCAGAGAAGCACAATTGCACTGCTATCTGTAATAAGACTTGTTATCTGATTACAATTCGACTCATATAGAGCTACGTGGCAACTTGTAAGAGTAGTCACAACTTTGTCATGCCTATTTCTTATATATTTCATTTTTTGTTCATATTTGTACTATTTAAAAAAAAAACACTTTTTAGGTACAGTAGTTTACATAGATTTGAGAAGACAAAAATCCTATAGTTCAAAAACTTGACGTGATAGAGAAAAACTGAGATCATTTCTGGATTCAGCATCCAAAAATTAATTAAGAACAGTTGTCTGACCTAACTCCTAAAAAAATTGTGTTCCCCAGTGAGATAGATAGATAGATAGATAGATAGATAGATAGATAGATAGATAGATAGATAGATAGATAGATAGATAATAGATATATAAATAGATAATAGTGAAATAATTGATAGATTAATAGATAGATCAAATAAACACCAGTACAATGTTGCAATTTGCAACGGCTTCAGAGACTCACAGGATGGATGATGGATGTATAGATGGATGGATGATGGTGAGATAAATGGATGATAGATGGATGGATGATGGATGTATAGATGGATGGATGATGGTTAGATGGATGGATGATGGATGGACGGATGATGGATGTTGGATAAATAGATGGATGAACAGACGGATGGATGTACGATGGTGAGATGGATGGATGATGGTGAGATGGATGGATGATGGTGAGATGGATGTATACTGGAGCTATTTCTGGCCCCAGGTGATGATTACTGGGTATAATGGGGTCTCACCTCAGCTCTTTCTCCATACTGATTTCTGGGACTCATTACTGTCCTTCTGACCTATGAACCTGCTCAGTGAGGGGCTATGGAGACATCTCTGAGGGTAAGTATACTCCCACCAGGGTCCTCATAGCTATAGATCAGAGACACAGCACCTTGTATATACCCAGCAGAGGGCATAGTGGTCTACAATAACTCTCCCCATGATACCGCCTGGGGAAACAATGAGGCCCACCATACACTGCCATGAGTAACAATAGAGTCCAGCATTAACAGCAGGACAGGATTGATGTGAGATCCAGATGTTCACCAGATTCTACATTGCTCTATAGAGTGGGATTATTATTGATGCAAAGTTTTACTTTAGAAAACCCCCCATTGTTTATTTCAATGTTCATCCTTGGGGGCGCTGTTTCATTGACATCTATGAAATAAAGCATCAGCTGCAAATAGTGGTGAAAAACAGTACTGCAACTGAATGGAAATGCTCAACTTTGCAGCATGTGATACAATGTAACGGAGATTGCTTTACTTTACCTTCATATATTACTGGATTAGTTAAAATTAAATGTGTTAAATAAGGACATATTTGAAATATTCCAACACTGAGTGATCTCTCAGCCTTTGGCACTTGTACAAACAAAACAATGCTGCATGCGAAAAGAAATAACACTCACATGTCATAAGTGTATATGCTATAGAAACATGACTGTGATATAAAATGACTAAAGCTGGCTACTTCATGCAATAGTATGCGAAAAGAAAGTGTGTGTGCCAACTGTCACATGGTAGTGGTGTGGAGAGCGCACTGTTGGTAAAAGAGAGCGCACCGCCACTTGTAAAAAAAAAATTTAAAACGTGTCAGACAGTAATACATAGTTACAGTGGGGTCTCGGAGATGGCAACAGCTCACGCTGTGATATTATTCTCAAGGCGAGGGGCGGTCTCCAAATATTTCCCTCTTATTCATACACTTTGCATGTTGCTAATTAATAAAAATAAACGATTCACACTTCTAGTTTTGAAAGCGTTTGTGCTTTGCAGCATTTTTCCGCACCTGCCAATATGTCTGAAGCCTTTGTACAATATTGTATATATATATATTATTATTTATTTATATATTATTATTATTATTTATTTATATAGCACCATTAATTCCATGGTGCTGTATATATATATATATATATATATATATATATATATATATATATATATATATATATACATACATAGATACATGTACAGTGGGGCAAAAAAGTATTTAGTCAGTCAGCAAAAGTGCAAGTTCCACCACTTAAAAAGATGAGAGGCGTCTGTAATTTACATCATAGGTAGACCTCAACTATGGGAGACAAACTGAGAAAAAAAAATCCAGAAAATCACATTGTCTGTTTTTTTAACAATTTATTTGCATATTATGGTGGAAAATAAGTATTTGGTCAGAATCAAAATTTCATCTCAATACTTTGTAATATATCCTTTGTTGGCAATGACAGAGGTCAAACGTTTTCTGTAAGTCTTCACAAGGTTGCCACACACTGTTGTTGGTATGTTGGCCCATTCCTCCATGCAGATCTCCTCTAGAGCAGTGATGTTTTTGGCTTTTCGCTTGGCAACACGGACTTTCAACTCCCTCCAAAGGTTTTCTATAGGGTTGAGATCTGGAGACTGGCTAGGCCACTCCAGGACCTTGAAATGCTTCTTACGAAGCCACTCCTTCGTTGCCCTGGCGGTGTGCTTTGGATCATTGTCATGTTGAAAGACCCAGCCACGTTTCATCTTCAATGCCCTTGCTGATGGAAGGAGGTTTGCACTCAAAATCTCACGATACATGGCCCCATTCATTCTTTCATGTACCTGGATCAGTTGTCCTGGCCCCTTTGCAGAGAAACAGCCCCAAAGCATGATGTTTCCACCACCATGCTTTACAGTAGGTATGGTGTTTGATGGATGCAACTCAGTATTCTTTTTCCTCCAAACACGACAAGTTGTGTTTCTACCAAACAGTTCCAGTTTGGTTTCATCAGACCATAGGACATTCTCCCCAAACTCCTCTGGATCATCCAAATGCTCTCTAGCAAACTTCAGACGGGCCCGGACATGTACTGGCTTAAGCAGTGGGACACGTCTGGCACTGCAGGATCTGAGTCCATGGTGGCGTAGTGTGTAACTTATGGTAGGCCTTGTTACATTGGTCCCAGCTCTCTGCAGTTCATTCACTAGGTCCCCCTGCGTGGTTCTGGGATTTTTGCTCACCGTTCTTGTGATCATTCTGACCCCACGGGGTGGGATTTTGCGTGGAGCCCCAGATCGAGGGAGATTATCAGTGGTCTTGTATGTCTTCCATTTTCTAATTATTGCTCCCACTGTTGATTTCTTCACTCCAAGCTGGTTGGCTATTGCAGATTCAGTCTTCCCAGCCTGGTGCAGGGCTACAATTTTGTTTCTGGTGTCCTTTGACAGCTCTTTGGTCTTCACCATAGTGGAGTTTGGAGTCAGACTGTTTGAGGGTGTGCACAGGTGTCTTTTTATACTGATAACAAGTTTAAACAGGTGCCATTACTACAGGTAATGAGTGGAGGAAAGAGGAGACTCTTAAAGAAGAAGTTACAGGTCTGTGAGAGCCAGAAATCTTGATTGTTTGTTTCTGACCAAATACTTATTTTCCACCATAATATGCAAATAAAATGATAAAAAAAACAGACAATGTGATTTTCTGGATTTTTTTTTCTCAGTTTGTCTCCCATAGTTGAGGTCTACCTATGATGTAAATTACAGACGCCTCTCATCTTTTTAAGTGGTGGAACTTGCACTATTGCTGACTGACTAAATACTTTTTTGCCCCACTGTATGTATGTATATATATATATATATATATATATATATATATATATATATATATATATGGGCATCCTGTGTGATTCCGGCGATTGCCGACATCCTATAATCCCCATTTTACAGCAGAATGAATGGTAAATAAATGCCCCTATATAGAGAGGCGCTGGGCGGGGGGCTTACAGACCACAAGGTGCCCTTGCAGTGTTTGTTGCAATCTGCAGAACAGATGTAACACAGCAGCCTCTGGATTAAATCAACTGAACTAAAAAAAAAACAAAAAAACAACACAGGCATGGATTAGAAAATGCTGAAAATCCCAATTAAACTGTGGATAAAGCAGGACGTGAGCAATGAACTCTGGGAGAGAAGATAGAGCTGCGGACGAGGGGAGAGAAAACGCAGAGGAAAAAATAAGTGCACCCCTCCTTCTTGCACCCAAAAAAAAGCACCCAGTGAATACCAGGGTCATGGGTGGCAAGGAGGGCAATTGGGGCCGGGGTGGTGCCAACAAGCCAGATACAGGGTGAACCATTTGTATCCCATCCTGGGAAAGTGGGGTGACAGCCACAGCCGCCATTATAGTGAGCCAGAGTTGTCACCCTGCTTTCTACAACTCCTGAACATCAAAACTGAATACATCTGAAACAAGGGGATATTTAGACCTATGTGCCCTTCAGGAGTCAGAAAAAGCTAGGTGAAACGTCAATGCATCTATGCCAGCTTCCGGGGGGGGAGAAGACGTGGCATTAAATAATTACAGAAACTTGTCAATCAGTAGTTGAAAAAGCTGGGTGACATTTCTATATTCTATATTCATTTTCCCAGACACTATTATTACTAAATTATGCAGCGGAAAAGAATAAAAATGCCTGCCATTCAGTAGTCTGGGAGAGTTGGGTGACACATCAATAAATCGATGTTTGGAAGATGTTTAATTGTGTCGGGTCGTCAACCAGCTTTTCCTAGAAGCCGGAGAGAATTTGTATTTATTTATTTACTTATGTTTATTATTTGTTTATTGTTTTGATTTATTTGATTTAAAGGGGACGTGCAGAATTTTTTATTTTTTTTTAAACCCCCCCCCCCAGCGACAGAGAACGCGTTGAATAATAAGACACTGAGCGCGAGTAAACAATGCAGCGTGAGATTATGTGATTACGTCCCCAGTGCTTGTCGTTTATAACACTGTGAGCTGTGCGGAGTCATCCCTTAATCCGCCGTGTCGGGCGTAAGATGGTGACCCAGCTCCATATGGCACAATACGGCCCCCTCCGATTCTTACACACTGAGCCGGAGATAAAAAGACCCTTGGAAAGGGCAGCTCCCCGCAGGATTAATGGCTATGGCGGAATGCCCTCAGTGGGGGCATTAATGAGCACCTTGGTTAATAATCGTGACCCGGCATAAAATACCAGGAGTCAGTCCTCTGTAATGAAGGGTCTTTATACTTTATAAGGGGGCACTTGCAGCATTATAAGGGGGGGTTATAACTAGAGATGACTCGACCTTGGGGTCTGTACCGGACACTTAGTGGAGGATATCCTGGAAGTTTGGGGTTCGGGGGGGGAAGTCCGGGAAAAGGAGAGAGAGAGATCAGGTTCAATGGGGTTCGGGTTCAGGCTAAAGTTCGGGAAAGGTTTTGGTACCCGAACCGAACTTTAGACGTTGGAGTTTTATGAGATACCAGACCCCCAAACTTCCACGGATTGGCTCATTCCGAAGTATAACCTACAAAGGGGCTAATAAGATTTCTTTGTATTTCTTCCTAGAGCTGAATGTGGTTCTCATGGTAAGGGCTCATACAAGCGACCGTATTTTAGGTCCGAGTGCGATCCAAGAAAACATTGCATCGCACTCGAGGGTCTCCGGTATAATAACCAGCAAAGGCTAAGCAAACAGCTGTGAGCTGATACTAATAGCCTGGCAACCCTTATGGCTATTGGCTCCTTCCCAGAATATTAACATCAGCCCCCAGCTGTCGGCTTTCCCTCTGCTGGAATCTATTATCTATCTATCTATCTACTTATCTATCTATCATCTATCTATCTATCATCTATCTATTATCTATCTATTATCTATCTATCATCTATCTATCTATCATCTATCTATCTATCATCTATCTATTATCTATCATCTCTCTATCTATCATCTATCTATTATATCTATCTATCTACCTACCTATCACCTATCTATCATCTATGATCTATTATCTATCATCTATCTATTATCTATCTCTCTACCTACCTATCATCTATTATTTATCTATCATCTATCTACCTATCTATCTACATTATCTATAATCTATTATCTATCTATCTATCATCTATCTATCTATCTATCTTCTAGTATCTATTATCTATCTACCTACTTATCATCAGTCCCCAGCTGTCAGCTTTCCCTCAGCTTGTATCTATCTATCATCTCTCTATCTATTTATCTATCTACCTACCTATCATCTATCTATCTATCTATCATCTATGATCTATTATCTATCTATCTATTATCTATCATCTCTCTACCTATCTATCTACCTACCTATCATCTATCTATCATCTATTATTTATCTATCATCTATCTACCTATCTATCTACATTATCTATAATCTATTATCTTTCTATCTATTGCATTCGAGGGTCTCCCCTATAATAACAAGCAAAGGCTAAGCAAACAGCTGTGAGCTGATATTAATAGCCTGGCAACCCTTAGGGCTATTGGCTCCTTCCCAGAATATAATCACCCCCAGCTGTCGGCTTTCCCTCAGCTGGTATCTATCTATTATCTATCATCTATCTATTTATCTACCTATATATTATCTATCAACTATCATCTATCTATCTATCTATCATCTATAATCTATCTATCATCTATAATCTATCTATCTATCTATCATCTATTTATGTATCATCTATCTACCTATTATCTATCTATCTATTATCCATTATCTATCATCTATCTATCTATCTATCTATCTATCTATCTATCTATCTATCTATCACACCCAAGGGTCTCCCCTATAATAACCAGCAAAGGCTAAGCACACAGCTGTGAGCTGATACTAATAGCCTGGCAAACCTTAGGGCTATTGGCTCCTTCCCAGAATATTAACATCAGCCCCCAGCTGTCAGCTTTCCCTCAGCTGGTATCTATCTATCTATCTATCTATCTATCTATCTATCTATCTATCTATCTATCTATCTATCATCTATCATATTCCTAATCACTGTCTATCTCTGTCTTTAAACATCTTTAATATAACTCTTTCATTTCCATGCTGCATTTCATTCCATACACGTCACACTGACAGCACACGGATGCCACATACGTACATACGGATGGCACATGGACACGGACCACGGATCTCACCAGTACTGACTTTTCCAGTACAGGAATCGCCAGGGTGCGTGACTCATTCCAATGCACCATTTATAACGCAGGTATTGTATAGGGGTCTTCGGACCCCCTCAGGCACCAAGGCCCGGGTCCATTCCTATAGCTAATTCTTGGAAAAATTTGTCAAGACTCAAGACCAGAACGTGAGAGAAACGTGTGCTGCTGATTTACTTCGTTTATGGATTCGATTCCCTAAACTGATACATTGTAACAAGTCTTCAGATGCGCAAGCTGAGCTAGTTCCAGCGAATATCAGGAAATGATTTTTTTTTTCCTGCATTCGTCTCATAGAGAATTTATCAGAATCTGACACTGTGGCGACCACATGAGAGCGACGGCAGCAAATATTAATGACGGTAAGTGATGGCAGTGATTCTTCGGATCACACGCCGGTTGGCAGCAGTTATCGGCGACGTCAGTGACAGCTGACACAGAGATTCCGTAAGGACAACAGGCGACATGACAATGCAGAGCGGTCCTCAACAGATCCAAGGGGTCCGGGCACAAAGAAAGTGAAGAGGCAGCAAGGTTCTTAGTGTCACTGAGGAATGGGGCCCCACGGAGCCGCGTCCTGGGCTCCAGCCGAGGAGAAGCACAAAGGACGACTCAAGATGGACAATAGGAGACCCCAAGCTCAGAGGAAATCCCATTGTCCGGCAGGATCTGCCCCCAATGTCGATTGTGGCTTCCCCTCCGCGACTTTGCTCAGTCAGGCAAACTGAAGATTTTGGGGGCCAAAACCATCCAAAAGCGAAGAAGACAATGGGGGCAAGGAATGAATAAAAGCCCGAAGGCCACACAGGGGCGGATGGGGCAGGACTGGTGCAGACGTGAAATGGTTAATGGCGACAGGAAAAATAGCGCTCTGTACGACAAAATAAATCCAAATCATTTTATAGAATTTTTTATAGAATTTTCTGTTATGCTGTAATGTCTATTGTCTGTACAAGTCCCCTCTATAATTTGTAAAGCGCTGCGGAATATGTTGGCGCTATATAAATAAAAATTATTATTATTATATAGAATTCCGTTCTACATTTTATTTTCCAGTGTGTCAGTCTTCACTGCGGTCCTGGCATTGTATTCATACGCCAGGAGGATCAGGATGAAGAGCGATGTGAATCTTTTTTTTTTTACATAAACATTATAGAAGTCCTGGTCCCAAAATAGACTCTGTCCCTTTAAATTGAGTCCTTAAAGGTTTGTCCGTGACTTTAAAGGGACGTTATGTCTACACATACCTGTATGTATGCATAAACGCAATTTAACCGATGACCCCTTTAAATCTTCATCTTTTCTGGGAGGCTACCAATATGGCACAAGTATGGGTATTGAAGGATCACCCCACTTTATTAGGCTCCTAAATGAAACCACCCAGCTTTCCCAGGTACTGATAACACGCAGAACAAGACGTCTCCAGGATTTACATGGATGAAAAGCCGGAAAAAAACGTAATAAGATCCCTTAACCAGCTTTTAAAGGTACACCGCGCCGTAAAGCTCTTAATCGCGGTTTCTTCGTTGCTGGTTTCACCCACATCAAAGCGGCGTGATGAATCTCGCGGCTAATCCTCCTCCATTATTCCTTAATAACTGCACAAGACGATGGCGAGAAGTCTCAGAAGGAGAATTAACTTATCAGCCGGCCGCAGTGACAGCAAATCCCGCGTTCGGATGACGCCGCCTTTGTGCAGGGAAAAAAAAAAAGCTCCTTTATTTGTGGAAGTAGAAGATACAAAGACTGGAGATAAGTGAGGAAACCCAAGAAGAAGATGGCAGGGGGGCAACGAGTCCCGGTGACAAGGCAAACACCGCCGGACGCCATATTGGCCTGGACTGACCAGTCGTACAAAGAGGGAAGTCACCCACGGCACATTCCTGTCTTATCTGCCTAGGAGTCATGGGAGGGTCAGAGGGGTCACCAGGAAATAGAGACCTCCGAACTGCCGCCATGTCACACTATGGGCAATGTAAAGAGAGACGCATAAAAGGCGATCCTCAAAAATGGGTAATGGGTCATAAGAAGGAGGTTGGCCCATATGGACCAGACGGGCTCTCATGTGCCCTATAGTATCTGCATTGTCCTCTGGCATCCATCTCCCTTCCAAAACACATAGGCCAGAAGGGCATTATGACCCTCATTCTACACTGTGGACCCCAGAATTGAGCGGGATTCACTTTCCAATTCCGTGAATTCGTTTTTTAAAACAATCCCATAAAATGTTCTGTATCCAGCACTGAAATGGGAGCAACCTCTACAGAAAACGGTCCCATAAAGGGCCATTTCCGAGTGAGCCTGAAGTTTCCTTGAATTGACAACGTCAACGTTGGTGGAGATGGAAGAGCAAATGGGCATCTTGAACCTTGCTCCTTTTGGCATGTGGAGGGATCTGCCCAGGTTTAGGGAAAGTGGGCATGGACCCAAACAGAGTGGGCCTTTCACTCCTCAGACCCAACAGAAAACGAAGGAGGTGTCTATGGTCCATCTTGCTCCCCAACTTCTTGTACGGTAGGAGGGTATCACGATCTTATGCCTCATCCTCCCTTGCTTCTATGAGGCTTACCCGATCACAGAAGATGGCCCAAGGGGACTCCCGTATCATGAAGACAGAAGAGTCCCTTTGGGACCTTTGCAAATCCAATAGTTCCTCATAAAGCACAATTCCACCTGTTTTGGAGGTGGAAGTGGCCCCCTTATGTCTTGGGCCACTCTTGGAGGATGCACTAATGGTATGTCCATCCCGGCTTAAAGGACAGGAGGGCATCATGAACTTGTCCTCATCTTCCATCCTTGGTTTGTCATGATGCATAGAGTAAGGAATAAGGGGCCAATCTTGGGGTGTTACATCAAAGGTCCATGCATCTTTGACCCCTAATTTTTCCATATCAGGACAAAAGGGCATCATAAACTTTGACCCTGTCCATTTGAATGCACTTGTTATGTTATATACAGAGCGATGGAGTTGGGCAAAAATGGGGTAAGGGGCACCGGGCCTTCTATAGCTGGACCCCTCTCTCCAAGGGCCACACACCTAAGTGCCACCTGGTCAATAGTGGTCAGAATGTCCTACATTTACCGTGAGATGATCCAGTCTGAGGTTTCCTCAGGTCATAAATATGAAAATTTTAAGTAATTAGAAAAAAAAGCCCTCTCATCATTAAAAGCGTCGTCACAAAAACATGGCCGTTACCGTAATCAGTTAATGGATACTTTGTGTGTGATCTCATTGATCTTCCATCAGCTTCAAACAATAATGAGAATATTGGCAAAGAGAGCGATTGGCGGGGTGTTACTGCGGCCCCCATTGTCATTCTTATATATTGGAATCGCTGACGGACAGGAGTTTGAGCGAATTAAAGGAGCGGCAGCCCTAAAGCTTAACGAGACCCTTCTTTCCGCGCCCACGGATACATTTGAGGGGGCGACACAGATTTTGTTTCTTGATTGTTTGTTGACTTTGTCGTCCCATCAAATTTTTTTTTTTTGACATTTTCTTCAACAACAGCCCAAAAATAGAGATAGGGAATATTATTTTAAGTTAATTAATCGACGTGTATTCGGGGGGACGCGTCTCCCCCACTTGGCACCTTGTGTCTCCTGACTTCCCATATGCTCTGAGAATCCTAAATAAACTGAAAGCACCAAAACAAAAGGAATAACAGATGGCGCAGCCAAACCTGAGCCTGTCAGCGCGGCCTGTGATGCATTGCAGGGTCTGAAACGCGTCAGGGAGACTTCAAGGTGTATTTGGAGGAAGAGCACCTATCCCAGGGTGTCGTTCTTCATCTACCGAGTGACGAGATTGCTTAATGGGGCTTGAATCTTGGCGTAGTTGTTCAGTTTGGAAATGGGATTTCGACTCTCGCTGCGTTTCCGTCTCTCTGCGTTGACTGCTGCTCCTGGCCAAAAGCTGCTGTAAGCATTCTACAGGGTAGATGCATAGGTATGGCCACCGGTGGCCTCTTATAGACGCTCTTTGGGATCAACCATATAAAATGAGCTCTCTGATATTCGCGTAGATCCTGTGCTCATAAAAATCAGTGATGGCTAAAAGACCCTTCAGCATAGAGGGAAACGATAAGTATAGGAGGAAACCGACCTGCCGTGGTGGTGTAAGCCCAAAAACAAAATAAGGTTGGGGCTTCAATTTATTAAGACTTCATGCGCCTCATAGGCCCCCGCTGCCATTAAACAACCTATCGAGTTCCAATGACGGCGTTACGTTAGCCCAGTTGGGTTAACAGAGTGGCCACCCTGTTCTAGACGGCATGGTCGGCTGTTCCCAACGGCATCTAAGAGGTTAAACTGTCGCAATTAGCGCTAGCTCCAATTGCGTCAGTTGCGTAAAACGCATGTGCCCCCGTAATAATCCTCCCGACGTCTAATGTATTAATGAGAGAAGTGGGTGGGCGCCAAGGAAGGAACGGGGCTGTTCAGTGCCTAGTTGGGTTAACAGAGTGGCCGCCTCATCTAACCACCTAGACGCCATGGTCAGATGTTCACAGTGGCACCCAGGAGGTTAAACTGCAACAATCAGCGCTAGCTCCAATTGTGTCAGTTGCGTAAAACGCGTGAGCGCGCCTCCTACAAATCCTCCCAACTTCTCCTGTACTTATGGGAGAAGTCGGTGGGCACCAGGTAAGGAACGGGGCTGTTCAGCACCCAGTTGGGGTAACAGAGTGGCCGCCTCATCTAACCACCTAGACGCCATGGTCAGATGTTCACAGTGGCACCCAGGAGGTTAAACTGCAACAATCAGCGCTAGCTCCAATTGCGTCAGTTGCGTAAAACGCGTGAGCGCGCCTCTTACAAATCCTCCCAACTTCTCCTGTACTTATGGGAGAAGTCGGTGGGCACCAGGTAAGGAACGGGGCTGTTCAGCGCCCAGTTGGGGTAACAGAGTGGCCGCCTCATCTAACCACCTAGACGCCATGGTCAGATGTTCACAGTGGCACCCAGGAGGTTAAACTGCAACAATCAGCGCTAGCTCCAATTGCGTCAGTTGCGTAAAACGCGTGAGCGCGCCTCCTACAAATCCTCCCAACTTCTACTGTACTTATGGGAGAAGTCGGTGGGCACCAGGTAAGGAACGGGGCTGTTCAGCGCCCAGTTGGGGTTACAGAGTGGCCGCCCGTCTAACCACCTAGACGCCATGGTCAGCTGTCCACAAAGGCATCTAAAAGGTTAAACTGCAACAATCAGAGCTGGCTCCAATCGCGCCAGTTGTGTGAGAATAATGAAGATGGCTATACAGTGTAAACATTACTATGTCGGGAGTATACAGGACCTGCACCGTACGCCATTGTATGAGGTAATTTGCCTGGCGTAATTATCCAGGTTTACAGAATCCTGAATCGACAAAATAAAAGACGGCGGCGCTCGGTAATTCCCGTGACTGATTTATAGCTGCTCGCCGTGCGGCTTTGATGTCGCAGCATATGGGCGTTTTTATGTCTTTGATCACTGGCTGTCACCTATCAATGGTGCGGCTCAGCAGGTAGGCCCGGACCAGGCTGCAGCCATTTCAAGGCCTCTCATCACCGAGGCAACGGGGCCTGAAAGGCAAAACACACAAACACTGAGAGAAAACAGCAATCTATATTGTTCTCTTGTGTCAGCCGTTTCTTATAAGTGAAGAGCAATATGGCCGCAGTGCGGCTCCTACATGGATAGTAACCCCGCTTCACAGGACAATCAGGGACGTGGAGAGTTGTGACCGGGTCAGGCATAAAGCCGCTGTCTTATTGATGGTCCCAAAAATGGACGTCAGAATGACAGAAATGCCTTTATAACAACTGTCCCGGCACTCACAGTACTGGGAGTTGTGGCTCCTAGAGGGGCGCTATACCATTATAAATGAGAACTACGCCACTACCCCTTTATAAAATGCATTTTAATAGGTGAAGTTGGTACAATATGGCAGCACCTGAGGTACCTACATGTGCCTCATATGGACGCGTGCACATTGTACCGCGGGTCGGACTATCGGACATTCTGGATTATTGATGAAGGGGTGTAGTGTAGAACCGCCATAGCAACCTGTCGGCCAGGATGTGCCAGTGTTTTCCATGCTTGATGATGAGGCCCAAAATGGCCGACCTCTTCATGTTTGGTGCACCTGTTGGTGTTGCGTCCTTGAGGAGGGCGGTCATTTTTGATGGATTGACCCCAAAGAATACACCGTATGGGGGCAGCCACGGTGACGGATTGGTCCTCACTAAGGTCCTACATGGAGGCGGCCATCTTCTCACTAAGGTCCTACATGGAGGCGGCCATCTTGATAGATGGATTTCACTGAATGGCAGCGATCATTTTACACTGATTGATTTAGAAGTATTTGTGATGTCTCTCACACAGTATATATTTTTCAGAAGTGAGGGCCGGACGGCAGCAATCAGACATTCACTTGCTTTAATAGTTAGTTGTCACCTTTTAAGAAGATATAATGGATGGGATGTAGTAAGATCTGCTTCACTATCGCCCTAAGAACCACAGGGGTCGTGGCATCGCAGGGAATCGCACATCCTGCTCCAATAAGAAAAATCATACTCCATTGTTTCTTAGCTACGTCGCTGTCTCGAATGACCAATATGGCCGTCAATGAAAAGTGCGGTCTCCATGGATCGGACCAGCACCAGCAAGTCACCACCTCTTTCTCTTCATCATATTCCATGGACAATCTCTGACCGATCATCATCCTGCTGAAAGAGGAACAGCCGTTAGGTAATAGTCCTGCCGTATACTGGGAACACCCCACAAGACCCGCCGTATACCGGAAAGACCCCACAAGACCTGTCGCATACCGGGAACACCCCACAAAACCTGCTGTATACCGGGAACACCCCACAAGACCCCTCGTATACCAGGAACACCCCACAAGACCCGCCGTATACTGGGAACACCCCACAAGACCCGCCATATACCGGAAAGACCCCACAAGACCTGTCGCATACCGGGAACACCCCACAAGACCTGCTGCATAGCAGGAACACCCCACAAGACCCGCCGTATACCAAGAACACCCAACAAGACCTGCCTTATACAGGGAACACCCCACAAGACCCACCGTATACTGTGAACACCCCACAAGACCTGCCATATACCGGAAAGACCCCTTAAAACTTATCGTATAACGAGAACACCCCACAAGACCCGCCATATACCAAGAACACTCAACAAGACCCGCCGTATACTGGGAACACCCCACAAGACCTGCCCTATACCGGAAAGACCCCTTAAAACTTATCGTATACCGAGAACACCCCACAAGACTCTCCATATACCAAGAACACTCAACAAGACCCGCCGTATACCAGGAACACGCCACAAGACCCGCCGTATACAGGGAACACCCCACAAGACCTGACGTATACCGGGAACACCCCACAAGACCAGCCGTATACCGGGAACACCCTACAAGACCTGCTGTATACCGGGAACACCCCACAAGACCCGTCGTATACCGGGAACACCCCACAAGACCCGCCATATCCCGGAAAGACCCCACAAGACCTGCCATATACCGGGAACACCCCACAAGACCCACCGTATACTGGGGACACCCCACAAGACCCGCCATATACAGGAAAGACCCCACAAGACCTGTCGTATACCGGGAACACCCCACAAGACCCGTTGTCTACCAGGAACACCCCACAAGACCCGCCATATAGCAGGAACACCCCACAAGACCTGCTGTATACCGGGAACACCCCACAAGACCCTCCATATACTGGGAACACCCCATAAGACCCGCCATATACAGGAAAGACCCCACAAGACCTGTCGTATACCGGGAACACCCCACAAGACCCGTTGTCTACCAGGAACACCCCACAAGACCCGCCATATAGCAGGAACACCCCACAAGACCTGCCGCATACCGAGGACACCCCACAAGACCCACTGTATACTGGGGACACCCCACAAGACCTGCCATATACCGGAAAGACCCCACAAAACTTGTCGTATACCGGGAACACCCCACAAGACCCTCCATATACCAGGAACACCCAACAAGATCCGCCGTATACCAGGAACACGCCACAAGACCCGCCATATACAGGGAACACCCCACAAGACCTGACGTATACCGGGAACACCCCAGAAGACCCGCCGTATACCGGGAACACCCCAGAAGACCCGCCGTATACCGGGAACACCCCAGAAGACCCGCCGTATACCGGGAACACCCCAGAAGACCCGCCGTATACCGGGAACACCATACAAGACCTGCTGTATACCGGGAACACCCCACAAGACCCGCCGTATACCGGGAACACTCCAGAAGACCTGACATATACTGGGAACACCCTACAAGACCCGCCGTATACCGGGAACACCCCACTAGACTGAACAAGCCACATGATGTGCCACTTGGAGAAGCACCATCACAATTTGGCCTTTGTCAGAGACCCTTAGATTCTTGCATTTTGGCTGATCGGCTTCCCTATGAGATATTTTTGCCTTTCTGTGAGGCGGGATGCGATGTTGTATGTGGAGTTCCCCTTTAAGCCTCTTCTCTGTCGCTGCGCTGAATAACACCCGTCCTCCCGTGATGAAGGTGTGAATCCTCAGCCACACGTCTCCATGATTCCGGAGCGGCTGTGAATTCCGGCTAATCTAACGCGGCACATGTTCAATATTTCCCGGATAAAATCACGCTTTACACGGCGAAGCGAAGACTGGCGCCATCTCCGTGCGTGATGCTTCGAAAATAAATATATACAAGAAAAGGATAAATAAGATCTTCATGTTGTTAAATGGTGTTAAGCGCTGATTTTCCCGCAGGCGTCAAAACAAACAAATCTGATTATGACGGGAACCAAGAGGCGATACTCGGGATATATCGCCCGACGTGCGGCGGCGCCAGCGATGTCTTACTGGCAATGGCTCCCACCGCGTCCTGTATGGCAGACTGCCTATAACACATCTCAGGTGGCACGGCGTCTGGCCTAGGGCTACGGCGACACGGAGCAGGAGACATATCATTGCAGGTTCACCATTCAGGCTTCTGGGAAAGATGGGTGATTGTCCTACAGTGGTAAAATGGTGGCTGCGTTGGTTGTCACTCAGCTTTCCCAGAAACAGATGGATATAGATCCTTATAGACAAGGTCGCGGGGTACGTCAGCCTAGTAGCAGAGCTGCACCTCTACCACCGTCATTTCTGATGGATACATCCTCTCGCTGTTATCAGCCGCCTGCACATAGCACGACAGATGTGACAAATCCACTGGTCCCTCTGTGTCCGCTCCTATCTCCCGTGTCATGGGCGCGATTTGTCTCTATCCTTTATTTACTGCAGCAAAATCGAGATCTGCGCTGTAATATGGAGGAAGAAAGCTGAAATAATGATCCACTCCGCACTGCAGGGGAAGACCTCCCCAGGGGGCCGCGTGGTGCGCTGCCAGTGTATCTAGGCCTAACGCGTGATACCGTCTGCTGAGCTGTGTATCTAATCCTATCCTGTGTGATACTGTCTGCTGAGCTGTGTATCTAATCCAATCCTGTGTGATACTGTCTGCTGAGCAGTGTATCTAATCCTATCCCGTGTGATACTGACTGCTGAGCCGTGTATCTAATCCTGTCCTGTGTGATACTGACTGCTGAGCCGTGTATCTAATCCTATCTGTGTGATACTGACTGCTGAGCCGTGTATCTAATCCTCTCCTGTGTGATACTGACTGCTGAGCCGTGTATCTAATCCTATCCTGTGTGATACTGACTGCTGAGCCGTGTATCTAATCCTCTCCTGTGTGATACTGACTGCTGAGCCGTGTATCTAATCCTCTCCTGTGTGATACTGACTGCTGAGCCGTGTATCTAATCCCATCATGTGTGATACTGTCTGCTGAGCTGTGTATCTAATCCTCTCCTGTGTGATACTGTCTGCTGAGCAGTGTATCTAATCCTGTCCTGTGTGATACTGACTGCTGAGCCGTGTATCTAATCCTATCTGTGTGATACTGACTGCTGAGCCGTGTATCTAATCCTCTCCTGTGTGATACTGACTGCTGAGCCGTGTATCTAATCCTCTCCTGTGTGATACTGACTGCTGAGCCGTGTATCTAATCCTCTCCTGTGTGATACTGACTGCTGAGCCGTGTATCTAATCCCATCATGTGTGATACTGTCTGCTGAGCTGTGTATCTAATCCTCTCCTGTGTGATACTGTCTGCTGAGCAGTGTATCTAATCCTGTCCTGTGTGATACTGACTGCTGAGCCGTGTATCTAATCCTATCTGTGTGATACTGACTGCTGAGCCGTGTATCTAATCCTCTCCTGTGTGATACTGACTGCTGAGCCGTGTATCTAATCCCATCATGTGTGATACTGTCTGCTGAGCTGTGTATCTAATCCTCTCCTGTGTGATACTGTCTGCTGAGCTGTGTATCTAATCCTATCCTGTGTGATACTGTCTGCTGAGCAGTGTATCTAATCCTGTCCTGTGTGATACTGACTGCTGAGCCGTGTATCTAATCCTATCTGTGTGATACTGACTGCTGAGCCGTGTATCTAATCCTCTCCTGTGTGATACTGACTGCTGAGCCGTGTATCTAATCCCATCATGTGTGATACTGTCTGCTGAGCTGTGTATCTAATCCTCTCCTGTGTGATACTGTCTGCTGAGCTGTGTATCTAATCCTATCCTGTGTGATACTGTCTGCTGAGCCATGTATCTAATCCTCTCCTGTGTGATACTGTCTGCTGAGCTGTGTATCTAATCCTCTCCTGTGTGATACTGACTGCTGAGCCGTGTATCTAATCCTATCTGTGTGATACTGACTGCTGAGCTGTGTATCTAATCCTCTCCTGTGTGATACTGACTGCTGAGCCGTGTATCTAATCCTATTTGTGTGATACTGACTGCTGAGCTGTGTATCTAATCATCTCCTGTGTGATACTGTCTGCTGAGCCGTGTATCTAATCATCTCCTGTGTGATACTGACTGCTGAGCCGTGTATCTAATCCTCTCCTGTGTGATACTGTCTGCTGAGCCGTGTATCTAATAATCTGTGTGATACTGACTGCTGAGCTGTGTATCTAATCCGCTCCTGTGTGATACTGTCTGCTGAGCCGTGTATCTAATCCTCTCCTGTGTGATACTGACTGCTGAGCCGTGTATCTAATCCTATCTGTGTGATACTGACTGCTGAGCTGTGTATCTAATCCTCTCCTGTGTGATACTGACTGCTGAGCCGTGTATCTAATCATCTCCTGTGTGATACTGACTGCTGAGCCGTGTATCTAATCCTATCTGTGTGATACTGACTGCTGAGCTGTGTATCTAATCCTCTCCTGTGTGATACTGTCTGCTGAGCGGTGTATCTAATCCTCCCCTGTGTGATACTGACTGCTGAGCCGTGTATCTAATCATCTCCTGTGTGATACTGACTGCTGAGCCGTGTATCTAATCCTATCCTGTGTGATACTGACTGCTGAGCCGTGTATCTAATCCTATCCTGTGTGATACTGACTGCTGAGCCGTGTATCTAATCCTCTCCTGTGTGATACTGTCTGCTGAGCCGTGTATCTAATCCTATCCTGTGTGATACTGACTGCTGAGCCGTGTATCTAATCCTATCCTGTGTGATACTGTCTGCTGAGCCATGTATCTAATCCTATCCTGTGTGATACTGACTGCTGAGCCGTGTATCTAATCCTATCCTGTGTGATACTGACTGCTGAGCCGTGTATCTAATCCTCTCCTGTGTGATACTGTCTGCTGAGCCGTGTATCTAATCCTATCCTGTGTGATACTGACTGCTGAGCCGTGTATCTAATCCTATCCTGTGTGATACTGTCTGGTGAGCCGTGTATCTAATCCTCTCCTGTGTGATACTGTCTGCTGAGCCGTGTATCTAATCCTCTCCTGTGTGATACTGACTGCTGAGCCGTGTATCTAATCCTCTCCTGTGTGATACTGACTGCTGAGCCGTGTATCTAATCCTCTCCTGTGTGATACTGTCTGCTGAGCCGTGTATCTAATCCTCTCCTGTGTGATACTGTCTGCTGAGCCGTGTATATAATCCTATTCTGTGTGATACTGACTGCTGAGCCGTGTATCTAATCCTATCCTGGGTGATACTGACTGCTGAGCCGTGTATCTAATCCTCTCCTGTGTGATACTGACTGCTGAGCCGTGTATCTAATCCTCTCCTGTGTGATACTGTCTGCTGAGCCGTGTATCTAATCCTCTCCTGTGTGATACTGACTGCTGAGCCGTGTATCTAATCCTATCCTGTGTGATACTGTCTGCTGAGCCGTGTATCTAATCCTCTCCTGTGTGATACTGTCTGCTGAGCCGTGTATCTAATCCTATCCTGTGTGATACTGACTGCTGAGCTGTGTATCTAATCCTCTCCTGTGTGATACTGACTGCTGAGCCGTGTATCTAATCCTATCCTGTGTGATACTGACTGCTGAGCTGTGTATCTAATCCTCTCCTGTGTGATACTGACTGCTGAGCCGTGTATCTAATCCTATTCTGTGTGATACTGACTGCTGAGCCGTGTATCTAATCCTCTCCTGTGTGATACTGACTGCTGAGTCGTGTATCTAATCCTATCTGTGTGATACTGACTGCTGAGCTGTGTATCTAATCATCTCCTGTGTGATACTGTCTGCTGAGCCGTGTATCTAATCATCTCCTGTGTGATACTGACTGCTGAGCCGTGTATCTAATCCTATCTGTGTGATACTGACTGCTGAGCTGTGTATCTAATCATCTCCTGTGTGATACTGACTGCTGAGCCGTGTACCTAATCCTATCCTGTGTGATACTGACTGCTGAGCCGTGTATCTAATCCAATCCTGTGTGATACTGTCTGCTGAGCTGTGTATCTAATCCTCTCCTGTGTGATACTGACTGCTGAGCCGTGTATCTAGGCCTAACGCGTGATACTGTCTGCTGAGCTGTGTATCTAATCCTATCCTGTGTGATACTGACTGCTGAGCCGTGTATCTAATCCTATCCTGTGTGATACTGACTGCTGAGCCGTGTATCTAATCCTCTCCTGTGTGATACCGTCTGCTGAGTCGTGTATCTAATCCTCTCCTGTGTGATACTGTCTGCTGAGTCGTGTATCTAATCCTATCCTGTGTGATACTGACTGCTGAGCTGTGTATCTAATCCTATCCTGTGTGATACTGACTGCTGAGCCGTGTATCTAATCCTCTCCTGTGTGATACTGTCTGCTGAGCCGTTTATCTAATCCTCTCCTGTGTGATACCGTCTGCTGAGCCGTGTATCTAATCCTCTCCTGTGTGATACCGTCTGCTGATTCGTGTATCTAATCCTCTCCTGTGTGATACTGTCTGCTGAGCCGTGTATCTAATCCTCTCCTGTGTGATACTGTCTGCTGAGCCGTGTATCTAATCCTCTCCTGTGTGATACCGTCTGCTGAGTCGTGTATCTAATCCTCTCCTGTGTGATACTGTCTGCTGAGCCGTGTATCTAATCCTCTCCTGTGTGATACTGTCTGCTGAGCCGTGTATCTAATCCTCTCCTGTGATACCGTCTGCTGAGTCGTGTATCTAATCCTCTCCTGTGTGATACTGTCTGCTGAGTCGTGTATCTAATCCTCTCCTGTGTGATACTGTTCTGAGCCTCTGCGGTGATTGCACGGTTACTCGTGCCCGGTGGTGTTGGATTATTTGCAGTGTCCTCATATACAGATGGCCGCACACATCGCACATCAATGTGAACAGCACCTGAGTGTGAGCGGTGCAGTCCTGGGTGCAGTCCTCGCCCTCCTGTCAGTAAACCTGCCTGCACCCTGTGCGGAGTAACAGGGGTGTGATACCACCCAGACTTGTGTATCTAAGCTGTGAAAAGCGTGTTTGTTGTGTCCCTATCAAACAAGCGGCAGGGAAGGGGTTAAGCTAAGCCGAAATAGAAGACACTGCCACCCTGGTGCCAGGACAGTGATGGCGGCTGGGGAAAATGTTATGAATGGACCCAATCATCTCTGGCTTTATGTCACATTCCTCTCTATGGGGGCATCTTGTTACCCCACTGCCCACTCCCCAACCTTCCGGGCATACAGTTGGCTTATATATGCAACAGCAGCCAGTTCGGCAGAGAAACGCATCTGTGCTGTTTTACCATCACTGCACCAACCATTCTGGCATCGACTGTCCAGCGTTGCCATCCGAAAATGGTATACAGAACCACCATCCCCAAAGTACAAACATTGGCCATCACCATCACATCATAGCACCGTGCATCTACGCCATATGTGGCTGCCAACTACAAACCTGGAAGATAAGGAAACAAGACAGAAGACGAATGGACACCTTCGAAATGTGGTCCTGGAGAAGGATGTTATCAATAGCATGGATGGCAAGACAAATCAATTTTTGAACAAATCAAGCCTGACGTCACTGGAAGCAAGGATTCACCAAGCTACGACTTGTCTACTGTGGACACATCATACGGAGAGAGCGATCACTGGAGAAGGACATCATGGTCGGAAGAATAGAAGGAACAAGGCGAAGAGGAAGACAAGCAACCCGATGGCTTGATACCATCGAGGTAATGGTGGAGAAGACCCTGGAGGACCTACCTAAGCTGCACAAGCTTGATCTTCCTACAGAGCGTTCATCCATCAACTCACCATGCCTCAAGATCGATCCTAAGGTCGTTAAAAAAACTCCTAAAGTACCAGTCAAAAATTCAATATTACTCCATTGGAGCACATTTGCCTGTGTTAGGCACGGCCACCTGCCATGGTGACATAAGGTGACATAAGGTGTCTACTGGGTTTTATCCTTTCCTCTACCCACAGAAATAGAAATGGAGAGCTCATAGATTCATTTTCAGGCTGGCGGCCATATGTCCTTGCATGTTGTCACCGGATGTATCACCACCAGCCACTTTTAAAGGTCTTCTTACTTACCGTGACCCCTTCAACTCTATTTTTGTTACTGCTTTGTATTAATTAATCAGCCGTCGTGAGGTGCAGAGAATCTTCCTCTGCTTTGGGGATATAAAGAAATGCAAACGACTCGATATAATGATATACTGACACTATAAAAATGAGATTGTACAAAAGGCTTCAAGGCCCCGGCGTATTCAGCGCCTTCGCTGCTACCAGAGAGCAATGCCATTCCACTTGTGAATAATGAAACATTGTGCGCTTCCCACTGCCCAGGTATTGACCTTGCAGCTCCTCAAACCACTTAGAAGAATAAATCTGTAATTATCTGAATGCAAACAGCCATTAACCTGTGAGTGAGATGCTCTGCAGACCCCTTTGTGCAGGAGGGGGGGTTTGAAACTTTTGCAGGGTCCTCCCACCCTCAATCTGTTGTGATCATTAAGGTCCTGGACTTCAGCCATTAGATAAACATGTCTCATGTTTGCTGAGGAGATGGGCTCATTGTGTCCTGGTCTTCTTTTAATATTTGCTCTGCGAGGTGAGATTGTAGTGTGTGCACATGGGAGGAATGTGATTGACAGATCCGTCTTGGAGGTCAGCACCAAGTTGGTCCTTGGATTTTCTTGGATTGAGTTGGCTTCGTCATGGAGAACCAGTCCATAATGACATCAAAGATTACCATGGACCATTGAAACCCACCCTATGCCTATGGACTTCTGGAGAGTGGTGGCCAACATCTCTCACAAACAATTCTTTGCTAAACCTACATATATACAGTACTTAACCCCTGAAAAATCGGAGTCAATGACACCCCGGAAACTTATCCGACATTGAGGCCTACCCTACGACCATGGACCTGGTAACCATTGAGATACCCCCTGAACAATCGGAGTCAATGACACCCTGGAAACTTATCCGACATTGAGGCCTACCCTACGACCATGGACCTGGTAACCATTGAGATACCCCTGAACAATCAGAGACAATGACACCCCGGAAACTTATCCGACATTGAGGCCTACCATACGACCATGGACCTGGTAACCATTGAGATACCCCTGAACAATCAGAGTCAATGACACCCCGGAAACTTATCCAATATTGAGGCCTACCCTATGACCAAGGACCTGGTAACCATTGAGATACCTCTATCATCGTTTATCCTTCTGCATACAGAGTCAACTCATGAAAGATAGATGCCAATGACATTGAATATTGATGTCGGTTATTGAAGCCCACTCTACGTTCACAAGAGATACTCATCCGTCAACTTTAATGGGTATGGTCACCCTAATACTATAGGAGTATGGAAGCCCTTTTGAAAGTGGCCAGCAATGCAATTTCTCTCTAACTACTTGTCTTTCTCTACAACTGTATACATAGTTAACCCATGAATGATAGGCATCAGTAACATTCCAAACTAGTATCAAACTTTGAAGCCCACCCTGCATCTAAGAGACCTTTAGAAACTGGTGACCAACATTAAGACTCCTCTTCTCACCATGTGCCCTTCTCTGCAACCACATACAGGGCCAAAACATGAGTGATGAGTCAAAGACATCCCAGATTGCTATTGGGCAATCAAATATTTATGTACCTCTGGAAAGTGGTGGCCAATGTTGAGAATTATCTCTTACCACCTGTTCTTTTCGAGAATTACAAATATAGTCAAACATAAATGATTGTAGTCCATGACATCCCAGACTGCTATCAGATGTGGAAGCTCACCCTACTTCAATGGTACCTTTGGAAAGTGGTGACTAACAATAAAAGTGGTTGACAACATCCATCTCCAACAATTCTTCGCTACAACTACATATATAGTTAAGCCAAGAATGAAATGAGTCAATGACATCCTAAACTGTTGCCAATCATGGAATCCCACCCTATGGGAAGTGATGGCCAACATTGGGATTCCTCTCTCGCCATTTGTCAACTTTAGTCTACTAGGAATGGCCACCTTAAGAGGAGGCTTGGCAGTAAATGGTCCACCATTCCCAGGTGTCCAACATCTGAGAATACGGGACTGGTTTCCAATCACTGCCTTCGTTGGACGCTTATCAGCTCATATCTGTTGACTGCTCATATTTAGTAAAGTGACACAGGGGTTGCGTAGACTTAAACGATGGAAGCATTGGGTAATGGGATATAATCCCCTCGTTGAGACTGGTAAGGGTGAAGGCCTCCCAGCTTTAGGACTATCCTGGTATCAAAATTCCACCATAAAATATGCCAGGACAAATTGCACCAGTCAACACCCCCAAAAATCTTATTTAGTGGCCAAGTGCAAGTACCAGTGTAGCCAGTGGTCAAACAGGTTCGGTGGTTCGCGTCTATACACAATCCAAATGGGTGCGAAAAGTGACTGACCAGTGCCCACCATTTTTCCAAACCTATAATGTGCCAAGGGTAACTTTCCCATGCTTTCCCCCACTAAACTCCACCCAAGTTTTGGGAGATTACCGGTTAGAAGAGATGCATCACGGGACAAAACAAAATGCAAAATTACCATATAGATAAGCTTTTATTTTCTGAATTTGGGCCTGATCATCATGGCATCCTACTAGGATTTCATCCATATGAATTTATCTGGAGATTAGTGCCCTCTCCGCCTCGTCTTTGAATTGTTTCCTATTCACACAGTGGGATGAAGATCTCCATGATGCCGTTGGCATTTCCCGCTAATCTTGGCATCTCTGCTGGGTCCATTGAGCTAAACTGGCAGGAATGATGAGCGCTGTCCAAGCTGATGAGGAGAGTTGTATGACAGAGGCCGGACAGAAGTGATAGGAGGCTGCGGGGATGAGAGGCCTGACGTGAGTCTGGAGCCCGCAGTCCTCTGACACATCCCGCATAATGTCCTCCCTCTAGGAAAGGCTCACATCCGAGACTAATTGAGCTAGACAAGGCTAATGCTAATCCGCATTCCTGGTCAGTGCCACATCATACTGCTGCAGTGCAAAATCTCTAGCTGGGAGCACGTCCACCGTCCCCAGGTCTTCATCCGGATAGTCACCGCGGGACTGGGCATTGCCCACACTCCATTGTGGAGTACCTATAGGGGGTTACGAAGACATCTCTGCCAAGTGAGATAGTAGCAGAAGTGTAACTGCAGGCCGGAAACCACAGGCCGGACTCACTCCACCCTAGAGCCACAGTGGACCCAAAAAGTCTAATATTGCACATCGATTAAGGGCATAAGGATTGTTTGGGCCTATTTAGGCTCCATGATGCCTAATAATGGGGTCTGCTGTTACAGTTTTTGTGTAGTAGCCCATAATCTCCTTAAAATGGCTCATTGGAAGGGTGTCAAATTTTTGTACAAATTTTGCAAAAATTTGTGTAAGTCTTAACTTGTCCTGTGAAAGGGCAAATTGATCCCTACTTCCCCAAACACAATCTAAGCTGGTAATGGTTGTCCCCATATGGGGACATAATAATAATAATAATAATAATAATAATAATAATAAAATGTGTTGGACATCATTGCCTGTACGTACTGCTATGCATTTAATAAGCTGTTTAAGAAAATTTAAAAAAATGGCCTAGAAATTCCACCTCCAAGCACCACTTCCAATATCCTTTTTTTTTTTTTTTTTACAATTTTTGTCACCCCAGTGGTCCCGAAATCTTGAAAATCAAAAATAAACTTAATTCAAAATACATCTAAAAAAAAAAATTACTAAAAAAAATAAATAAATGTTACAACAGAGATAATAAAAGGGCAAACTTGACCTCCTGCCAAGAACAGGGTGATATTTTAGTCTAGATTTCATGGCGTTTTACTATGTGTCTTCCATTGCTGTGGCAAAAATAAAAGGAAAAATTGAAAAATTGTTAAAATTTAAAAAAAATAATACAAAAAAAAAATGTGCCGTTTTTTTTTTCCAAGCTTGGTTGTTTTGCCAGGAATACAATACATGCTGAGGTTGGCAGGCATGCTATAATGTCACATTAAATATAATCTGCGGGTAGGATGGGTGTCGGAGGGCGGTGGGGTTTGGACGCGAGGAGGTTAATTTGCCGGCAGCGGTGGCTAACCCTCATCAGGACATGTGGGAGAGTTGCCACATGTTTCAGCCGGGCTTTGCGCAGCTCTGACAATGGTCCTCAGACAAGAGGGGACGGATGCTCTGACACCCGCTGCCTCTCCATTGAAATGGCTTTTGGTTGGCGGCCCGCTTCCCCCCCGCCACCACAGCAAGTGCTCACAATGTGAATGGAAACAGCAGGTCCGATTCCCATCGGCCCCTCTTCCCCTCCTTCTCTGCGCAGCGCAGGGCTCTGCAGAGCATGGGAATTCCAGCAGCTTGCATGGAGGGCGAGGGGGCGATATGGACTCATGGGTACAGCTGCCCGTGCAGGTGGATGGTGCATGTGTGTGAGACCGGCATTGGAGAATGCGGCGCAGGTTGCAAGGTTCTCACAAGGCACAAAACCTCCGATAAATTCCCCCCAAAAAGGGGAAATTGATTGTTTTTTCTTCCAGCGTCCAAATTACCGGAGAGCCGACGCAGGGCCTAAAGAGGTGCAGAAAAAATACCAACAGTGACCCAGATGCTGCATACACCCCCAGGGTCCCAGCTAAAAAAAAAATGCACCCAAAATGCCAGCATTGCCCGGGGCCCCATATTTGATGGGAATTTTTATCATTCCTGTTCCCTAAATAAAGAAAGATGTTCACAAAACGTGTCAATCGCGTCTTGAAAAAAAAAAAGGATGCGCATGTTTTGGGTTCACAGTCTCCTAATTTGTGGCTCCAATCCTTTTTTGCATATAGAATTGGAATATTTGCCCACTAAGAGGACGCCCATGCTAGCTGTCGATACTCCCAGACCTGTTCGCTCTCGCCCCCATGAAATTCTGAATTTTCAGAGGATCGTGATATGACGGAACCAGCCAAATAAATGCACCCAAAAGCCGGCATCGCCCAGTTCCCCAAATTTGATGGGAATTTTTATAATTCCTGTTCCCTAAATAAAAAAGATGTTCACAAAATAAGTCAACCGCGCATTGAAAAAAAAAGGACGCGCATGTTTTGGGTTCACAGTCTCCTAATTTGTGGCTCCAATCTTTTTTTGCATATAGAATTGGAATATTTGCCCACTAAGAGGACGTCCATGCTAGCTGTCGATACTCCCAGACCTGATCGCTCTCGCCCCCATGAAATTCTGAATTTTCAGAGGATCGTGATATGAGGGAACCAGCTAAAAAATGCACCCAAAAGCTGGCATCGCCCGGGTCCCCAAATTTGATGGGAATTTTTATAATTCCTGTTCCCTAAATAAAAAAGATGTTCACAAAATATGTCAATCGCGCATTGAAAAAAAAGGACGCGTATGTTTTGGGTTCACAGTCTCCTAATTTGTGGCTCCAATCCTTTTTTGCATATAGAATTAGAATATTTGCCCACCGAGAGGACATCCAGCCGAGGGGTGAAGCAGGACTGCAGGTCGGACGGTGACTATCGGCGATAGAGTGACCGGATATTACTGCAAATGGGACTTTTAACAACTATTTTTTTTTGTTTCGCGGAAGGTGAGAAGCTCCATAAAAATAGCGGCTGTTTCTACTTTGCTCATTTTAACAGCAACCGCTTGAAGGGTCATATTCCTTTAAGAAGTGCATAAAACCGCGGCCCGGAGCCGGAGCACAATCGTTTCATCTGCACGCGCGGCGTCCGCTGACGGCGCAGCACAATAGGAATCTGCACCGAGGATGGAGAAAATCCATCAGATCAAATCCTCAATCTCTTCCGACAACTTCTATGTGACAGATTAAAGGGAGAGATGGGAGGAGGGAGATGGCAGAGTCAGGCGAAGGGTCACAGGCACCAGAGAGCAGGTGATGGAGAGAGACAGGCGGCCACGAGAGATGATAGGAAGAGACAGCCAGAGAGACAGACAGCGAGCGCACGACACAGCGGGTCCGCGGGGCAGATATGGAAGACATACAGAATGTCACCATACAATGCTGTACGGGCCCGTGTGCAGCGCAGCTGCTGTATCCAAGCCAACAGTGTGTGATACTGTCTGCAGAGCCGCGTATCTAATCCCATCCCGTGTGATACTGACTGCTGAGCCGTGTATCTAATCCCATCCCGTGTGATACTGACTGCTGAGCCGTGTATCTAATCCCCTCCCGTGTGATACTGACTGCAGAGCCGCGTATCTAATCCCATCCCGTGTGATACTGACTGCTGAGCCGTGTATCTAATCCTCTCCTGTGGGATACTGTCTGCTGAGCCACGTATCTAATCCGATCCTGTGTGATACTGACTGCTGAGCCATGTATCTAATCCTCTCCTGTGTGATACTGTCTGCTGAGCCGTGTATCTAATCCAATCCTGTGTGATACTGACTGCTGAGCCGTGTATCTAATCCTATCCTGTGTGATACTGACTGCTGAGCCGTGTATCTAATCCTATCCTGTGTGATACTGTCTGCTGAGCAGTGTAACTAATCCTCTCCTGTGATACTGACTGCTAAGCCGTGTATCTAATCCTCTCCTGTCATACTGACTGCTGAGCCGTGTATCTAATCCTATCCTGTGTGATACTGTCTGCAGAGCCGCGTATCTAATCCCATCCCGTGATACTGTCTGCTGAGCAGTGTAACTAATCCTCTCCTGTGTGATACTGACTGCTGAGCCGTGTATCTAATCCTATCCTGTGTGATACTGTCTGCAGAGCCGTGTATCTAATCCCTTCCTGTGTGATACTGTCTGCTGAGCCGTGTATCTAATCCTCTCCTTTGTGATACTGTCTGCTGAGCCGTGTATCTAATCCTCTCCTGTGTGATACTGTCTGCTGAGCCGTGTATTTAATCCTCTCCTGTGTGATACTGTCTGCTGAGCCGTGTATCTAATCCTATCCTGTGTGATACTGTCTGCTGAGCCGTGTATCTAATCCTCTCCTGTGTGATACTGTCTGCTGAGCCGTGTATTTAATCCTCTCCTGTGTGATACTGTCTGCTGAGCCGTGTATCTAATCCTCTCCTGTGTGATACTGTCTGCTGAGCCGTGTATCTAATCCTCTCCTTTGTGATACTGTCTGCTGAGCCGTGTATCTAATCCTCTCCTGTGTGATACTGTCTGCTGAGCCGTGTATTTAATCCTCTCCTGTGTGATACTGTCTGCTGAGCCGTGTATCTAATCCTGTCCTGTGTGATGCTGACTGCTCAGCTGTGTATCTAATCCTATCCTGTGTGATACTGTCTGCTGAGCTGTGTATCTAATCCTTTCCTGTGTGATACTGTCTGCTCAGCTGTGTATCTAATCCTATCCTGTGTGATACTGTCTGCTGAGCCGTGTATCTAATCCTATCCTGTGTGATACTGTCTGCTGAGCCGTGTATCTAATCCTATCCTGTGTGATACTGTCTGCTGAGCCGTGTATCTAATCCTCTCCTTTGTGATACTGTCTGCTGAGCCGTGTATCTAATCCTCTCCTGTGTGATACTGACTGCTGAGCCGTGTATCTAATCCTCTCCTGTGTGATACTGTCTGCTGAGCCGTGTATCTAATCCTCTCCTGTGTGATACTGACTGCTGAGCCGTGTATCTAATCCTATCCTGTGTGATACTGACTGCTGAGCCGTGTATCTAATCCCATCCTGTGTGATACTGACTGCTGAGCCGTGTATCTAATCATCTCCTGTGTGATACTGACTGCTGAGCCGTGTATCTAATCCTCTCCTGTGTGATACTGACTGCTGAGCCGTGTATCTAATCATCTCCTGTGTGATACTGTCTGCTGAGCCGTGTATCTAATCCTCTCCTGTGTGATACTGTCTGCTCAGCTGTGTATCTAATCCCATCCTGTGTGATACTGACTGCTGAGCCGTGTATCTAATCCTCTCCTGTGTGATACTGACTGCTGAGCCGTGTATCTAATCCTCTCCTGTGTGATACTGTCTGCTGAGCCGTGTATCTAATCATCTCCTGTGTGATACTGACTGCTGAGCCGTGTATCTAATCCTCTCCTGTGTGATACTGTCTCAGAGATCCGCACCGCACTACTCCCCCCATCATGTAGTATGGCAGTGTTCCTGGGGTCCTCCTGGCGGCCCCTAACACCCCTTGGTTTGGGCCTTTCTCCCATGATGACGGTGCGGAGCGGCCGGCGTCTGAGCCGCGTTTCACATCAAATAAACTTTCCTGAATGGCGCAAGATGTCACGTTAGACCTCCGGAGCGTGCGGGAGGGCAGCGGGCGCGTGCGAGGGCGCCAGGGGAAATGTCTCCTTGTGAGAGCGCTGTTTCGGAGGATTAGCAGAGAAACATATTTAAAAGCATTGGAGCCGCGGAAAATCTGCCGCTCCAGGATAAATCTCATCAAATCACCATGGCCGACAATCTGTTCCCTCCTTAGCACCTACAACCCCCACCGTGCACGCGTCTGAGCGACACACAAGGCCCAGCTCAGAGCAGTCGCTAAAAGGAAACTTCACACACGGTCACATTAAAGTTCCATTTCACTTTATTTATTTTTTTTATGATTTTACACATTTTTTTTATTTACTTTATTCTGTATAGTTTCAAGAAAATATGTTTCTATTTTTTATTTATTTTTTTTTAGATTTGATACGTTTCAGTTTTATCTGTTTTTAGACTCGGATTTACTTTTTTCTTATCTTTTCGCTGCTTTTATATATGCTTTTAATGTTGTCATTTTCCCATACTTTATTTTGCCATCATGTATTTTTTATTTTTGTCTATTTTGTGGTCATTTTACTATTTTACTTATTATTAATTTTATTTTAATGTTTACTTTTTTTTTTGGGCTTTTCAGTTTTTACTTTTTATTTTAATTTTTTTTTTTTTTTCACGTCTTATTTATTTTGGTTTATAGTTTTGTATTTTTCTGCTTTTTTTGTGTCTTAATTTTTATTTATTTTATCCTGATATTATTTTTCCTTTTATTCTATTGTATTTTTCTGTTTTTTTTGTATTTTCATTTTTATTTATGACTTATTTTAATTTATATTATTTTTCTTTCTTTTGCTTCTTGTTTTTTTTTTTACTTGTCATTAACTTTGTTTCGATATTTATTATTTTTCCTTTTTTTTTTATGTATTTTAGTTTATGGTTTTGTATTTTTCAGCTTTTTTGTATTTTCATTTTTATTTATTTTATCCTGATATTATTTTTCCTTTTATTCTTTTGTATTTTTCTGCTTTTTTGTATTTTAATTTTTATTATTTTTCTTCCTTTTGCTTTTTGTTTTTTTACTTGTCATTAAGTTTGTTTCGATATTTATTATTTTTCTTTTTTTTGTTTAATTTTAGTTTATAGTTTTGTATTTTTTCAACTTTTTATACTTTATCTTGACTCATCATTTTGTCTTTTTTTTTCTATTTATTTTTTTATTCGTTACTTATCGTCACGCTTTTATCTCCACTCTCTACACCGAACGTGGCATCAAAAAAAAAAAAAATAACTAGGTCTCTTTACAGATAATTGCTGAAACCGCTCATCATTAACGAACAAGAGATGCGAAAATCAGACAAAGAGAGAAGATGGAACAGGAGATCGTGATCCCAAACTGCTAGGAAACAAAACTCGAGGATGATAAAATATGGATTCTAGTCACATCCTGAGCCAGGATACATTTATTTAGCGCAAGGATCCTTTAATTAGATGCTTATACTCATTGGACCAGCAGAATAGCGCCTCTAAGTGCAATTAGACCCGCCCCCTTGACTCAGAACTCTTCCTGTTGCTTAGGTCATGTGACCCTTTTGGCTCTTCTGAATGGTTGAAGAGGCTCTTGCAGCCAAGTCTCCGCCCCCTAGGAGCCATTTTGGTTGCTAATCACAATTTTTCCCTTTATTTCAGTGTTTTTAGAATTTTAGAACAGTATCCAAGTAAATCAAATTTAAAGGACCCCCGTCCTGTCCACATTTTAAAGGGGCGGCTTGTTGAGATTAGCAATCTATATCCATATAGAAAGACATATTTTTTTTAACCATACGAGATCCAATGGCGCCGCTGATTTATGAGCTTTCATCAATATTGAGGGGGGGGGGATTTTGTGGCAGAATGTAGCTGAGTTTACAAAAAGGAGAGTCGCCAATTACCTAATATTTTGTTATTATAAGAATGGCACCCCGAGGGGTATAGGAGGCGTATATGTAACAACGGGCAAATGTCTCCAGATTCTCCCCCCCCCATAGCCATTGATCCCGTGCAAAAGGCAACTACTCCAATCATTGCAATACATGAAACAATGAACTAAAATGTCAAAATAAAAGCACAAAAAATAGCAAAAAAATATCTAGGTATAGGAAAATGATTGTATATAAGTGCAGAAGTCGATGGCCCAAAAAGAATATTGTATTGCGACCGCAAGAAGCATGTGCCCCCCGATCGCTCCTGCTGCACGCGCTCAGTCGGATCGATCGGATCTGGATTTTTCGTTACTTTGTTGCGGTTTCCTTTGTTGCATCCGTGTGAAGTTCATGATTAGCCGGGCCGTAATTACGGATGGCGCACTTCTGTGATGGCGGGCTCTCCCCGGAAATAATTGATATAATATAATCATCCTGACAATAGAGGCCTTAATGCCGTCCTCACCTTGATCCTCCTCAATGTACAGAACATCACAGGGAGCGGAGGCGAAGGCTGCCCTGCGGAGGGGACTACAGAGACTCAGCCAAATGGGTCCGCTCATGTCCTGAGCGTCACTGGAGACCCCACATGTGTAATCAGTCTGGTCTGGGTCCTGTATTTTATAAGACGTCTGATTTGGGTTCTGTATTTTAGAAGGGGTCTTGTCTGGGGTCCATATTTTATAAGGGGTCTGGTCTGAGGTCTATATTTTATAAGGGGTCTTGTCTGGGGTCCATATTTTATAAGGGGTCTGGTCTGAGGTCTGTATTTTATAAGGGGTCTTGTCTTGGGTCCATATTTTATAAGAAGTCTGGTCTGAGGTCTGTATTTTATAAGGGGTCTGGTATGAGGTCTGTATTTTATAAGGGGTCTGGTCTGGGGTCCATATTTTATAAGGGGTCTGGTCTGGGGTCCATATTTTATAATGGGTCTGGTCTGGGGTCCATATTTTATAAGAGGCCTGGTCTGAGTTCTGTATTTTTAAAGAGTCTGATCTGGAGTCCGAATTTTAGAAAGAGTCTGGTCTGGGGTCCATATTTTATAAGGGGTCTGGTCTGATTTCTGTATTTTACAGGGGGTTGGTCTGGGGTCTAAATTTTACAGGGGGGTCTGGTCTTGGGTCCATATCTCATAAGGTGTCTAGTCTTGAGTCTGTATTTTACAGGGGATCTGGCAAAGGGGCCGTATTTTATAAGGGGTCTGGTATGGGGTTCATATTTTATAAGGAGTCTGGTCTGGGGTTCATATTTTATAAGGGGTCTGGTCTGGGGTTCATATTTTATAAGGGGTCTGGTCTGGGGTTCAAATTTTATAAGGGGTCTGGTCTGGAGTTCACATTTTATAAGGGGTCTGGTCTGGGATTTAAATTTTATAAGGGGTCTGGTCTGGGGTCTATATTTTATAAGGAGTCTGGTCTGGGGTCTATATTTTATAATGGGTCTGGTCTGGGGTTCATATTTTATAAGGGGTCTGGTCTGGGGTTCATATTTTATAAGGGGTCTGGTCTGGGGTCTATATTTTATAAGGGGTCTGGTCTGGGGTCTATATTTTATAATGGGACTGGTTGGAGGTCTATAACGTATATGGGGTCTGTATTTTACAAGAGGTCTCATCTTAGGTCCGTTTTTCATAGGGGGTCTGGTCTGAGGTTTGTATTTTACACAAGGTCTGGAGACTGCAATAAAGGGTCTGGTGTGCACTCGGTCATTTATATGGGGGTCTGTATTTTTAGGTGATCCGCTCTGGGGTCTCTTAATTGACGTCTGGGAGAATCCATATTTACTGATGGGTCTGGATCCGCTTAGGTGGTCTCACACGTATTCATTTTGTGGTGCGTGGCAGGGGATCGCAGCCACAGTTTGTGATCGGAAGCCCCTATGTCTCAGGTGTGCCCCATACAAATTGCTGGGGCGTAAATGAGCCCAATTTCCGCGCGTCGCTATGTGAGTGCTGCGTACTGATCCACATTTAGCTCTTTCCATGGACTCTGCAGGGAAACGTGTCGCTTACTGAAGACGTCTTCAAATCTGACGCGGAAAGATCTGCAGATGCCAGAACCGGAATGCGCATTTCCCATTTAAACCATAGGGAGGCGCTTTATCGGCGCCATTCATGTAAGGTGCTCTAATAGAGCATATCCTAACGCACAGCGCCAAAAGTCTGCACTGACTCCCATAATATACACGGTATACTTTCTTTTTTACGAAAAAACGTGCCATAATTTTGCGCAAATGCTTGGCTCCTTCGCACGTGCATCCAGTGCTTCCTGGTGCATTAAAAAAAAAAAGCGGAGCCTAAACATAAGCAATGCTGCATCCACGTCTGCAATCTATGGGGGATCGCTGAACATCCTTCTATACGGAAACTTCTATAAATTATACATGCCACCTAGCAACTCCGGGCCGCGGCGGCTGTTGCTATGCAGCGCAGCGTGGCGTCCGGTTGCTGCAGTGTCCACTGCTGACCTAAGATCCCTGTTCTGCAAATAGATTGTCCTGGTACCCAGATATATGGCTGCGGCCGGAGATGTCCATCCGTCAGCGCAGGATCTGGCCGCGGAGGGGTTAAGGAAGATCGCGCTCAGCTCTTTTTCCTCCTGTAAACTCAATATTACGGATTGTGCTGAGCTCAGCAGATTCTGCGAGTGGTAACGAGCGAGTGCCCGATGAGATAGCGCAGCTGCAGCCGAGCGCTCCTCACATCAGACACAGCTGCACCATTCACGAGACAGAATTAGATATCGCTGCGGCAGCCGCGCCGATCACAGCCATATTTATACTTCTCCACTTATCTCATGGCGACATCTCACTCTGGGGGGGGGGGGGAATTTGCCGGTGCTGGATCCGATCCCGTGCGGAGGAAAATCGGAGAAAAAGTAGTGTCATCGAACCAGCTCAACTTATGTGATCAACGGCTTATCGGGGGCCATAAGTGGACCCCTGGAAACAAAGTATATGGGCCCCAAATGAGTCAACATAATCCGGATACATTGGCAGATATTACTCCCCTCCCGCTAGGAGCCCTCCAGAACTAGTATGGTCCATTATGGGGTCAGTAAATAGGGCAGAGACTTGGCTTCTTTTTGTCCCAAAGTCAATGCTGGGCCCACACTGCTATAGATATGGGCAGAGGTGCTGATGCCTGCAGTAGTAGCTTGAAGGTCCTTTAACAACGAAAACCCCTTTAATGATTATGTAGTTGTCACGGGGTTAGTTTGGAGCCAGAAGACCGCAGTGTCTGATTGCTCCTACTCCGGAGCTGAGAAGAAGCAATTCTCCTTCATTTTAAATGTGTTTATTTCCTCTGGCAGAACAGGGGTTAAATCAGCCCTGTGCTCACAGCTGAGCTCGGTTAGCCACTCCTTTCCCCTTTATAATCTGGGCTCTGTTGCTAATCCTTGTCAGAGCTAGCATTTGCTGCATGGCTAATGGTGGGAGAGGACTAGATATGAGAAGGAGAGTTGGAGGAGTAATTAGTGACTGTTGCCTGGTTTGAAAGTGTGGTCATTCCTTATCCTTCCCTATTTTAGGTTTATTCCCCTACCTCCACACCCCGGTGCATTCCTCTGTTATATGTCAGTGAATATTTTGTAAGGCTGGAGTATTCTGTTAACCCTCGTTTGTGTTGCCTTGTTTGTCAGGTTGGTGTACTGCAGTGCACAGTAGCCCTGGGTGGGGGAAGAGAACAGAGAGCTAACTCAGGAAATAAGGCAAGGGTGGAGGCATCTTCACCTTCAGAAGTATTCCAGGGAACAGGGCAAGCTAGGGCGCCTCCTAGTGTCAGGGACAGGAAACGAGCCCCTGGGCCCAGGTCACCCGACAGCTGTGTCGTGGCAGCACTGCTGTATTTTAGGTTGTCTGTGCCCAAAAGGAGTGACATGTCACATGTGTCTGTGAGCTGTGGGTTCTGTGAGTCTAAAGTTTTGAACCAGTGGAAGACAATCAGTAGAAGTTGGCATTGGCATATTTGGGCACTGAAAGCTACCATTGTACTTGCAAAATTATGTCACCAATTCTCAGCTTTTGGGTCCAGCGATGTCATAACAGTTACATGATAATGTCATTAGTTCTCAAATAATAAGTCTAATGATCAGAGCTGGACTGGCCATCTGGCAGTTCTGGCCAATGCCAGATGGGCCGGTTCAGCCGTGGGCCACATTACCTGCTATGAACAATTGTCACAGAGCACAGGCTCAGTCACTTACCCAGGCGGTCCACGGGCATCTCTTCTTCCAGGGGCCTGTTGGGAGGCCGTCGCACACAGGTCAATTAGGCAGGCGGGCCATGGGCATCCCTTTTGCCGAGGGCCTGCTGGAGGCGTCGCACGGCGGTGACATCGGTGGTGCGATGATATCACTGTATCGCACTACCAGCATCCACTGAGAGACAAGACAGAAGAGGAGACGGACGCTGCGAGGGAGCCAGGATTAGGTGAGTAGAAGGATTTGCTTTTGGAAGCTGTCGAGAACCATAATAATTTATAGGGGATGTTTGTGAGGGACCATTATAATAAATGGGGGGCTGTTTGTGGGGGACCATCATACTATATGGGGGGCTGTTTGTGGTGGACCAACATACTATATAGGGGCTGTTTGGGAGGGCCATCATACTATATGAGGCTGTTTCTGGGGGATCACAATACTATATGGGGCAGTTTTTGGGGGACCAACATACTATATGAGGACTGTTTCTGGGGGATCACAATACTATATGGGGGCAGATTGTGGGGGACCAATATACTATATAGGGAGTTGTTTGTGGTGGACACATCATACTATATAGGGGACTGTTTGTGAGGGACCATCATACTATATAGGGGGCTGTTTGTGGGGGAACATCATACTGTATGGGGGGCTGTTTGTGAAGGACCATCATACTGTATGGGGCTGTTTATGGGGGGCCATCATACTACATTGGTGTCTGTTTGTGGGGAACCATCACACACACTATATGGGGGGCTGTTTGTGGGTGACTATTGTACTATGTAAGAGGCTGTTTATGGAAGACCATCAGACTATATGGAGGGCTGATTCTGAGGGACCATCATACTATATAGGGGGCCGTTTGTGGTGGACACATCATACTATATGGGGGGCTATTTGTGGGGGACCGTTATACTATATGAGAGGCTGTTTGTGGGGGACCATCAAACTATATGTGGGGCTGTTTGTTAGGGACCACCATAATATATGGGGGTTATTTTATGAGGGACCATCATACTATATTGGGTGCTCTTGAGGAGGACCATCATACTGTATGGGGGCTGTTAGGGGGACTGTCAAACTATATAAGGGTCTGTGGAGGATCTTCATAGTGTGTGGGGGCTGAGGTAAACCTTAAACTGTGTGGAGGTATATGGGGTACATTATACTATGTAGGGGGCTGTGGTGACCTTTATACTGTATGGGATGATTAAGGGTGATATCAAACTTAATGGGGTGGTTATGGGAGATACTTACAGTGCCTACAAGTAGTATTCAACCCCCTGCAGATTTAGCAGGTTTAATAAGATGCAAATAAGTTAGAGCCTTCAAACTTCAAACAAGAGCAGGATTTATTAACAGATGCATAAATCTTACAAACCAAAAAGTTTTGTTGCTCAGTTAAATTTTTATAAATTTTAAACATAAAAGTGTGGGTCAATATTCAACCCCTAGGTTTAATATTTTGTGGAATAACCTTTGTTTGCAATTACAGCTAATAATCGTCTTTTATAAGACCTGATCAGGCCGGCACAGGTCTCTGGAGTTATCTTGGCCCACTCCTCCATGCAGAACTTCTCCAAGTTTTCTAGGTTCTTTGGGTGTCTCATGTGGACTTTAATCTTGAGCTCCTTCCACAAGTTTTCAATTGGGTTAAGGTCAGGAGACTGACTAGGCCACTGCAACACCTTGATTTTTTGCCTCTTGAACCAGGCCTTGGTTTTTTTGGCTGTGTGCTTTGGGTCGTTGTCTTGTTGGAAGATGAAATGACGACCCATCTTAAGATCCTTGATGGAGGAGCGGAGGTTCTTGGCCAAAATCTCCATGTAGGCCGTGCTATCCATCTTCCCATGGATGCGGACCAGATGGCCAGGCCCCTTGGCTGAGAAACAGCCCCACAGCATGATGCTTCCACCACCATGCTTGACTGTAGGGATGGTATTCTTGGGGTCATATGCAGTGCCATCCAGTTTCCAAACGTCACGTGTGTGGTTGGCACCAAAGATCTCGATCTTGGTCTCATCAGACCAGAGAACCTTGAACCAGTCAGTCTCAGAGTCCTCCAAGTGATCATGAGCAAACTGTAGACGAGCCTTGACATGACGCTTTGAAAGTAAAGGTACCTTACGGGCTCGTCTGGAACGGAGACCATTGCGGTGGAGTATGTTACTTATGGTATTGACTGAAACCAATGTCCCCACTGCCATGAGATCTTCCTGGAGCTCCTTCCTTGTTGTCCTTGGGTTAGCCTTGACTCTTCGGACAAGCCTGGCCTCGGCACGGGAGGAAACTTTCAAAGGCTGTCCAGGCCGTGGAAGGCTAACAGTAGTTCCATAAGCCTTCCACTTCCGGATGATGCTCCCAACAGTGGAGACAGGTAGGCCCAACTCCTTGGAAAGGGTTTTGTACCCCTTGCCAGCCTTGTGACCCTCCACGATCTTGTCTCTGATGGCCTTGGAATGCTCCTTTGTCTTTCCCATGTTGACCATGTATGAGTGCTGTTCACAAGTTTGGGGAGGGTCTTAAATAGTCAGAAAAGGCTGGAAAAAGAGATAATTAATCCAAACATGTGAAGCTCATTGTTCTTTGTGCCTGAACTACTTCTTAATACTTTAGGGGAACCAAACAGAATTCTGGTGGGTTGAGGGGTTGAATAATAAATGACCCTCTGAAAAGACTTTTCACAATTTATAAAAAAATAAACAAAGAAATAACATTCTTTTTTGCTGCAGTGCATTTCACACTTCCAGGCTGATCTACAGTCCAAATGTCACAATGCCAAGTTAATTCCAAATGTGTAAACCTGCTAAATCTGCAGGGGGTTGAATACTACTTGCAGGCACTGTATATATAGAGATCTGTGGTGCACCTCACACTGTATATTGGGGGCTGTGGTGAATACCATAATGTATGGGGGGCTGTGGTGACCATCTTATGTGGAGTGCTGTGGGGCATCATACTTTATATAGGGTGTGGGGTCATCATACTGTGGGGGGGGGCTTAATTCTCTAAAGGGGTCATGAAAGAGGCATCCTAGGGGGTGAGACCACTAAGGGGCTCTAGCAGAGGGAAAATATATGTAAGGGCTCCATTTCTTAGAAAGTTGGGAGATGTGCCCTTCTCTGACTGTGACGTGATAGGACTTTTTCTACGGGATCTGTTATTTCTAGGTACGCCTCTCCTCAGGACTTAGGAGCCTTATTACAATAGTGAGGTCGTTATTATAAGGAGGCCCAATGGGGGGTCGTTATCATTATGGGGAAGCAAAGAGGCATTAGTGCTTTCAGAAAGCACAAGGGGGTCTGTGTTATTATAGGGAGGTGCAGGGTCACTATTATATAGGGTTATGGGGAGTATTAAAGCAGGCACAGGCGCATTACTATAAGGCACCAGTCCTCGGATTTTAAGTTGAGTGTTGTCATAGTATTTTCACGATGATGTCGCCAGTCCTCCGATTTTGGGACGAGCGATGTCATAGCAGTTGCACAATGATGTCATTAGTCCTTAGCTTTTGAGTCCAGTGATGTCATAGCACTTGCATGATGACGTCACCAGTGTTTCCCACTGTTCAGTTATCATAAAGGTGAGGTCCGAATAGTAAACCCCTTTATATCACTGTATGACCCCTATGAAAGGCTCTTGTCTCAGTAGTTTTGCCTTTAACCTTGATATCAATTCATTTTGATCACAGAGCTCTTTAAAATATGATGCATAAACCAGGACCCGGCACAATATGTTTTCCCACCTCCAAAAATAGGGACGTATTCATAAAAATAAAAGATATAAAAAATTGTCAATCCTACCACCAGATTGTGATTTCCGAGCCATGTGCAGGGACACAATGTGAATGCGGAGGCTCCTGGCGCGCGCCGTCCCTGCAGCCGCCGCCTCCTCCCTCTGTGTTTGGCTTTAATTTGCCTTGAAGCCGGTTGCAGTTTGCTGCCTGCGCCGCCGTCATTGTAATTCCAATGGAGTTTTTACTGGAAAGTTTGTGCAGCTCAGCAGTCAGTAAACATCCAGGGCCTGAAGATGAGGGTGGTGATGATGGAGAGGTGACAGGCCGCCGATCAGGGGCTTCACACCACAGTGTCAGGTGCGCAGGGGGGTAAATCTGCTATTGGCAGGAAATCGTTACCTAAATAAATGTTGTAATTAATCCCAGCGCAAATTGCTCATTCCTCAATAGAAAGGACGGATTTATCACCTGCACCAGGAAAATGTTATTATAGCAGACGCCTGGTGTAAATTATAGATGCTGCACAGTACCATATTATTATTATTATTCTACATTTTTTATAGCGCCATTTATTCCATGGAGCTTTACATGTGAAAAAGGGCAAATATAGACAAATACAATTAACATGAGCAAAAAACAAGGCGCTAACAGGTACAGGAGGAGAGAGGACCCTGCCCGCGAGGGCTCACAGTCTGCAGGGGATGGGTGAGGGTACAGTAGGTGAGGGTAGAGCTGGTCGTGCAGCGGTTTGGTCGATCGGTGGTTCCTGCAGGTTGTAGGCTTGTCGGAACAGGTGGGTCTTCAGGCTCTTTTTGAAGGTTTCGATGGTAGGTGAGAGTCTGATATGTTGTGGTAGAGACTTCCAGAGTAGGGGGGAAGCACGGGAGAAGTCTTGGATGCGGTTGTGGGAAGAGGAGATAAGAGGGGAGTAGAGAAGGAGATCTTGTGAGGATCGGAGGTTGCGTGTAGGAAAGTATCGGTAGACGAGGTCACAGATGTATGGAGGAGACAGGTTGTGGATGGCTTTGTACGTCATGGTTAGGGTTTTCTACTGGAGTCTCTGGGTAATGGGGAGCCAGTGAAGGGATTGACAGAGGGGAGAGGCCGGGGAATAGCGGGGGGACAGGTGGATTAGTTGAGCAGCAGAGTATAGAATGGATTGGAGCAGTGCCAGAGTGCTAGAGGGGAGGCCACAGAGTAGGAGGTTGCAATAGTCGAGGCGGGAGATGATAAGGGCGTGCACTAGCGGTTTTGTGGTTTCGTGGTCAAGGTATGCGCGGATCCAGGAAATATTTTTGAGTTTGAGACGGCAGGAGGAGGCAAGGGCTTGGATATGTGGCTTGAAAGAGAGGGCAGAGTCGAGGATCACCCCGAGGCACCGAGCATGCAGGACTGGGGAAAGTGAGCAGCCATTAACATTGATGGATAGGCCTGGTGGAGGAGAAGAGTGAGATGGAGGAAAGATGATGAATTCTGTTTTGTCCATGTGCAGTTTTAGAAAGCGAGCAGAAAATAAAGCTGAAATAACACAGACAATGTGGGATTTTGGTCAGTAAGGAAGTGAGGTCGGGTCTGGATAGGTAGATCTGCGTGTCATCAGCGTAGAGATGATACTGCAGACCGTAGGATTCTATGAGCAGTCCCAGGCTGAAGGTGTAGATACATCTCCTGTATAATGGGAGTAACCATAGCTCGCAACCATCCCTCATACTGCAGGACTGTCCCGATTTTGAGGCTGTGCCCCGCAGTCCCGGACGGGACTCTGCTTCTCCTGCACAGCCAGAAGCAGCCGACACGCCCCCTTGTATTAAGCCACGCCGCTCCGTATCTTCTCCGGTGTTTTAGAGAGGGAGAGAGGACATTCTGAGGTACGTGTGTGAGGTGTGTGTGAGTGTGTGTTGCAGCTGGCCCTGCTGTGCTTATAGTACAAGGCATTATAGCCAGGAGTACTGGCAGCAGTTAGAGCAACCCAGTGCAGCCTGTTAGTCATAGGAACAGTATATATATTGTATATACTGTGTGTATATATATATATATATATATATATCCACTGTATACTACAGCAGTTATGGAGTGGAGCCAGTAGTTAGTGGTGGTGTCTGAGTGCATGCAGTGTTCGCAGGGCTAGGCTACATTGCAATATGCAGGATCTGTGAGGCAGCAGTGTGGACAGCAACAGGTGGTGAAATCTTTGCCTGCATTGTAAGCAGAGCTGCTGGGACACATCTACAGCCGCTGACTGTACACTGGCATCGTCATGTGTTGCCATTATACAGTATGGAGCATCATGTGTGGCCATTATACAGTATGGAGAATCATGTGTGGCCATTATACAGTATGGAGCACTGTGTGGCCATTATACATTATGTAGCACTGTGTGGCCATTATACAGTATTGAGCATCATGTGTGGCAATAATACAGTATGGAGCATCATGTGTGACCATTATACAGTATGGAGCACTGTGTGGCCTTTATACAGTATTGAGCATCATGTGTGGCCGTTATACAGTATGGAGCACTGTGTGGCAATAATACAGTATTGACCATCATGTGGGGCCATTATACAGTATGGAGCACTGTGTGGCCTTTATACAGTATTGAGCATCATGTATGGCCATTATACAGTATTGAGCACCATGGGGCCACTATACAGTATGGAGCACTGTGTGGCAAAAATACAGTATTGAAAATCATGTGGGGCCATTATACAGTATGGAGCACTGTATGGCCTTTATACAGTATTGAGCATCATGTGTGGCCATTATACAGTATGGAGCATCATGTGTGGCCATTATACAGTATGGAGCATCAAGTGTGGCCATTATACTGTACGCAGCATCATGTTTGGACATTATACTGTATATACACTGCACAGTACCGTACCTCCTGTATATACACTGCACAGTACCGTTCCTCCTGTATATACACTGCACAGTACCGTTCCTCCTATATATACACTGCACATACCACTCCTCCTGTATATACACTGCACAGTACCGTTCCTCCTGTGTATATACACTGCACAGTACAGTTCCTCCTGTATATACACTGCACAGTACCGTTCCTCCTGTATATGCACTGCACATACCACTCCTCCTGTATATACACTGCACAGTACCGTTCCTCCTGTATACACACTGCACAGTACCACTCCTCCCGTATATACACTGCACAGTACCGTTCCTCCTGTATACACACTGCACAGTACCGTTCCTCCTGTATATACACTGCACAGTACCGTTCCTCCTGTATATACACTGCACAGTACCGTTCCTCCTGTATATACACTGCAAAGTACCACTCCTCCTGTATATACACTGCACAGTACCGTTCCTCCTATATATACACTGCACATACCACTCCTCCTGTATATACACTGCAAAGTACCACTCCTCCTGTATATACACTGCACAGTACCGTTCCTCCTATATATACACTGCACATACCACTCCTCCTGTATATACACTGCACAGTACCGTTCCTCCTGTGTATATACACTGCACAGTACAGTTCCTCCTGTATATACACTGCACAGTACCGTTCCTCCTGTATATGCACTGCACATACCACTCCTCCTGTATATACACTGCACAGTACCACTCCTCCTGTATATATACACTGCACAGTACCACTCCTCCTGTATATATACACTGCACAGTACCACTCCTCCTGTATATATACACTGCACAGTACCACTCCTCCTGTATACACACTGCACAGTACCACTCCTCCTGTATATACACTGCACAGTACCGTTCCTCCTGTATATACACTGCACAGTACCGTTCCTCCTGTATATACACTGCACAGTACCGTTCCTCCTGTATATACACTGCACAGTACCGTTCCTCCTGTGTATATACACTGCACAGTACAGTTCCTCCTGTATATACACTGCACAGTACCGTTCCTCCTGTATATGCACTGCACATACCACTCCTCCTGTATATACACTGCACAGTACCACTCCTCCTGTATATATACACTGCACAGTACCACTCCTCCTGTATATATACACTGCACAGTACCACTCCTCCTGTATATATACACTGCACAGTACCACTCCTCCTGTATACACACTGCACAGTACCACTCCTCCTGTATATACACTGCACAGTACCGTTCCTCCTGTATATACACTGCACAGTACCGTTCCTCCTGTATATACACTGCAAAGTACCACTCCTCCTGTATATACACTGCACAGTACCGTTCCTCCTGTGTATATACACTGCACAGTACAGTTCCTCCTGTATATACACTGCACAGTACCGTTCCTCCTGTATATGCACTGCACATACCACTCCTCCTGTATATACACTGCACAGTACCGTTCCTCCTGTATACACACTGCACAGTACCACTCCTCCTGTATATACACTGCACAGTACCGTTCCTCCTGTATATACACTGCACAGTACCGTTCCTCCTGTATATACACTGCACAGTACCACTTCTCTGGGTGTTTCGCTTAGTCTATGGAATGTCTATGGGCAGCTTCAGCTCTAGGAGTCTCGCTCTCGGTTGGCTCGGATCAGCCGCCACGTGCGCACATTCGCCAGCAGTGCACGGATTGCGTTTATCAAATATTTACTTGCCCCGGAGCTGTATCCATGTTAAATGTGTAAATTAAAATATTCCAACACTTTTATTGTCAACCGCGGCTTAATCATTGCTGCAAGTGGAGCAGAACATCGCAGAGCAGATTATTACACATAATGGGATATAATAGGAGACTGCGGAGAGGGCTGGGGTCTCCCTGCCTTGTTCTGTGGATATCCCCTCCATTTGCGCGGATATCCCCTCCGCAGGACCTGTGCTCTCCTCACCCTCTCATCCTGTTTTACTGATGTTGTTGCCTGAAGCCTTATAACAATCCTGGCACAGGAAGATGTGTCAGCAAACCCGGCCAGGACGACAACCACCCCGACACCTGATCCCCTCCATGGCTTCTCTGCAGATACAATGTTACATTTTATATTATTATAATTGATACTTTTTTTCTGCAGTTGTCTTATAGGGGCTGTAGTGCAACAGTAGCACACATATACAGTGAGGAGGCAGTGACCCAACAAAGTTCCAACTCAAACTCTCAGCACTAAATGTTCAGTTCACACCAGTGTATATCCTTAATGTCCAATTCATAGCACTACACAGCACCCTGTATGTGCCAGATAGCAGTCGGGTACATATACTCTGTGTTGCACAGACACTACACACGCTGGTCTACCTTCATGACCAGCTGCCATGGGCGACTGCACCGCTGTGCCAATGTCTCTTTACTCACAGCTTTTCCACAGTACACAATACCCCTCAGTTTGTAGCCATTACACACCTCAGTCCTCCTCTGGCCAGTTACCGTGGGCGACTGCACCGCTGTGACACAATATCCCTCAGTTTGTAGCCATTACACACATCAGTCCTCCTCTAGCCAGTTACCGTGGGTGACTGCACCGCTGTGACACAATATCCCTCAGTTTGTAGCCATTACACACATCAGTCCTCCTCTCACCAGTTACCGTGGGCGACTGCACTGCTGTGCCAATGTCTCTTTACTCGCAGCTTTTCCACAGTACACAATATCCCTCAGTTTGTAGCCATTACACACATCAGTCCTCCTCTGACCAGTTACCGTGGGCGACTGCACCGCTGTGCACGCTGTGGGTGCCAGGTGTCTCAGCTCCCCTGGCTACTTGGCTCCGTTTGCCTGTGTTGCCTCATGCAGGACTTCTGCAGAGCTGACTGCTCTGTCCTCTAGATCCACCAGACTAATACTGACTCTGACCCTGACAGTGACACACCCAAACCCTTTCCTGCAGGGCTTTTAACAAAGAAATCTGTGGCCTCCAGTCACATGGAAAACCCGGACCTGGAATGAAAAACTACACGACTACCATCTTGCAGTCTGCTTCAAAACACAACAACCCAGCACAGATTTTCCCTACATCCGTCTTGGACCCTAGCATGTCAAAGACTACACTTATTTTTATTATTTCTAGTCTGTATTGTAGTCTCCGCTATGCCCCGAGTTACATCCTGTATTATACCCCAGAGCTGCACTCACTATTCTGCTGGTGCAGTCACTGTGTACATACATTACTGATCCTGAGTTACATCCTGTATTATACTCCAGAGCTGCACTCACTATTCTGCTGGTGCAGTCACTGTGTACATACATTACATTACTGATCCTGAGTTACATCCTGTATTATACCCCAGAGCTGCACTCACTATTCTGCTGGTGCAGTCACTGTATACATACATTACATTACAGATCCTGAGTTACATCCTGTATTATACTCCAGAGCTGCACTCACTATTCTGCTGGTGCAGTCACTGTGTACATACATTACTGATCCTTAGTTACATCCTGTATTATACCCCAGAGCTGCACTCACTATTCTGCTGGTGCAGTCACTGTGTACATACATTACATTACTGATCCTTAGTTACATCCTGTATTATACCCCAGAGCTGCACTCACTATTCTGCTGGTGCGGTCACTGTGTACATACATTACATTACTGATCCTGAGTTACATCCTGTATTATACCCCAGAGCTGCACTCACTATTCTGCTGGTGCTGTCACTGTGTACATACATTACATTACTGATCCTGAGTTACATCCTGTATTATACTCCAGAGCTGCACTCACTATTCTGCTGGTGCAGTCACTGTGTACATACATTACATTACTGATCCTGAGTTACATCCTGTATTATACCCCAGAGCTGCACTCACTATTCTGCTGGTGCAGTCACGGTGTACATACATTACATTACTGATCCTGAGTTACATCCTGTGTTATACCCCAGAGCTGCACTCACTATTCTGCTGGTACAGTCACTGTGTACATACATTACATTACTGATCCTGAGTTACATCCTGTATTATACCCCAGAGCTGCACTCACTATTCTGCTGGTGCTGTCACTGTGTACATACATTACATTACTGATCCTGAGTTACATCCTGTATTATACCCCAGAGCTGCACTCACTATTCTGCTGGTGCAGTCACTGTGTACATACATTACATTACTGATCCTGAGTTACCTCCTGTATTATACTCCAGAGCTGCACTCACTATTCTGCTGGTGCAGTCACTGTGTACATACATTACATTACTGATCCTGAGTTACATCCTGTATTATACCCCAGAGCTGCACTCACTATTCTGCTGGTGCAGTCACTGTGTACATACATTACATTACTGATCCTGAGTTACATTCTGTATTATACTCCAGAGCTGCACTCACTATTCTGCTGGTGCAGTCACTGTGTACATACATTACATTACTGATCCTGAGTTACATCCTGTATTATACCCCAGAGCTGCACTCACTATTCTGCTGGTGCAGTCACTGTGTACATACATTACATTACTGATCCTGAGTTACCTCCTGTATTATCCTCCAGAGCTGCACTCACTATCAATCATTATCATTTAGCACTGTATCTGGCACTGTTACTATGCTATGTCTGTGTTGTTGTGTCCCTCAGTAATGTACGGTGCATTCAGGCGTTCACAGCTGAAGCTTTGTTACAGTGAGTAACTCTCGCTCGCCTCCCTCTTTTGCTGCACGTGGGTTAATATATTTCCAGATATGAAATCTGCGCGGGTCTCCACTGGTAACGCATTGCCAGCCTCACATGCCTTCCAGGGATTAACATTTGCATAAAGATGTCTGATAAGCAATTACTCATTTATTTTTTAGGCTGTGCGGATAATAACATCAGAATGCAGGCCGCTGTACAAGTGCAGCACGGCGCCAATGTTTGCGTCCTGCAGAACTCGTGTGTTTTTTATATAGATTGTATAGTATAAAAATGAGCGGTGCAAACCCTGCGCCAATATCATTCCCCCGCGCTGAACACACTTCGATATATACCAGTAAACCGGGGGCAGGGGCATAAAGATACAAAATAGCCTCCCATATATTTCTGAGAAAGTTGGGTGAAAAAAAATCCACCATGACAGACTGTCACTTGGTGTTTTGCAGAAATCGGGCGACCCATCTTTCCCAGGATCAAGAGTGGTAAGTAGTGATGCACCTCGCCAAAATATATTTCTGCGTTCCTGGACAGAATTTCCTTTTGGAAAGCTGGGTGACAATTAATTTTGCCGTCATTATAGCGTCATGGTAAAAGAGGATGATCACCCAACTTCTCTTCCAAAGTGGCAAACCCAGATTCATTATCCCTGCAGCATATTTATAAATCTTGCCTTTCAGGATCTTTGGAAAGTTGTGTGACAATCCATATGGCCATAGCCAGGAGGGTAGTGTTATGAACCAACTTTTCCAAGCTGCAGAGTATCAGTCATTCTTCCCTTAATTTCTGCATCACTAGATTAGATTGCTACTCAGGATTTTTGGGAAAGCTGGGTGACATTCAATATGACTGCCTCACGGGGAAATACAAGGAATATTAAATTACCCAGCTTTTCTAGGTTGCAATGTAGCAATTAATGACTCAACCACTCTTATTATTACTGCATTGATAGATTAGATTGCTATTCAGGACTTTAAGAAAGCTGGGTGACAATATGGCTGTTTTGCAGCTTTTCTGAGGAGTAAAGGGTATGTTATAACCCAGCTTTTCCAGGCTTCAGAATAGCAATAGATTATACTGCACCCCTTAAATTATTTATCTATTCAGGACATTAAGAAAGCTGGATGACAATATGGATGCTTTTGCACCTTTATGGGAAAGTAGATGGGGTGGCATCACCCAGCTTTTTCAAGCTACAGAGAAGAGTGGCTTATAGTGATACCCCTTCCTCTTCCTCCAATGATTTCTGCATCACTAGATTGCCATTCAGGACTTTAGAAAAGTTGGGTGACACTCAATATGACAACCGTCACAGGACTTTAGAAGAGTAGGGTGACACTCAATATGGCCACCGTCACAGGACTTTAGAAGAGTAGGGTGACACTCAATATGGTCACCGTCACAGGACTTTAGAAGAGTTGGGTGACACTCAATATGGCCACCGTCACAGGACTTTACAAGATTAGGGTGACACTCAATATGGCCACTGTCACAGGACTTTAGAAGAGTAGGGTGACACTCAATATGACAACCGTCACAGGACTTTAGAAGAGTTGGGTGACACTCAATATGGCCACCGTCACAGGACTTTACAAGATTAGGGTGACACTCAATATGGCCACTGTCACAGGACTTTAGAAACGTAGGGTGACACTCAATATGGTCACCGTCACAGGACTTTAGAAACGTAGGGTGACACTCAATATGGCCACCGTCACAGGACTTTAGAAAAGTAGGGTGACACTCAATATGGCCACCGTCACAGGACTTTAGAAGAGTAGGGTGACACTCAATATGACAACCGTCACAGGACTTTAGAAGAGTTGGGTGACACTCAATATGGCCACCGTCACAGGACTTTACAAGATTAGGGTGACACTCAATATGGCCACTGTCACAGGACTTTAGAAACGTAGGGTGACACTCAATATGGTCACCGTCACAGGACTTTAGAAACGTGGGGTGACACTCAATATGGCCACCGTCACAGGACTTTAGAAAAGTAGGGTGACACTCAATATGGCCACCGTCACAGGACTTTAGAAGAGTAGGGTGACACTCAATATGGCCACCGTCACAGGACTTTAGAAGAGTAGGGTGACACTCAATATGGCCACCGTCACAGGACTTTAGAAGAGTAGGGTGACACTCAATATGACAACCGTCACAGGACTTTAGAAGAGTAGGGTGACACTCAATATGACAACCGTCACAGGACTTTAGAAGAGTTGGGTGACACTCAATATGGCCACCGTCACAGGACTTTACAAGATTAGGGTGACACTCAATATGGCCACTGTCACAGGACTTTAGAAACGTAGGGTGACACTCAATATGGCCACCGTCACAGGACTTTAGAAGAGTATGGTGACACTCAATATGGCCACCGTCACAGGACTTTACAAGATTAGGGTGACACTCAATATGGCCACTGTCACAGGACTTTAGAAACGTAGGGTGACACTCAATATGGCCACCGTCACAGGACTTTAGAAGAGTAGGGTGACACTCAATATGGCCACCGTCACAGGACTTTAGAAACGTAGGGTGACACTCAATATGGTCACCGTCACAGGACTTTAGAAACGTAGGGTGACACTCAATATGGCCACCGTCACAGGACTTTAGAAGAGTAGGGTGACACTCAATATGGCCACTGTCACAGGACTTTAGAAACGTAGGGTGACACTCAATATGGCCACCGTCACAGGACTTTAGAAGAGTAGGGTGACACTCAATATGGCCACCGTCACAGGACTTTAGAAACGTAGGGTGACACTCAATATGGTCACCGTCACAGGACTTTAGAAACGTAGGGTGACACTCAATATGGCCACCGTCACAGGACTTTAGAAGAGTAGGGTGACACTCAATATGGCCACCGTCACAGGACTTTAGAAACGTAGGGTGACACTCAATATGGCCACCGTCACAGGACTTTAGAAGAGTAGGGTGACACTCAATATGGCCACCGTCACAGGACTTTAGAAACGTAGGGTGACACTCAATATGGTCACCGTCACAGGACTTTAGAAACGTAGGGTGACACTCAATATGGCCACCGTCACAGGACTTTAGAAGAGTAGGGTGACACTCAATATGGCCACCGTCACAGGACTTTAGAAGAGTAGGGTGACACTCAATATGGCCACCGTCACAGGACTTTACAAGAGTAGGGTGACACTCAATATGACAACCGTCACAGGACTTTAGAAGAGTAGGGTGACACTCAATATGGCCACCGTCACAGGACTTTAGAAACGTAGGGTGACACTCAATATGGTCACCGTCACAGGACTTTAGAAACGTAGGGTGACACTCAATATGGCCACCGTCACAGGACTTTAGAAGAGTAGGGTGACACTCAATATGGCCACTGTCACAGGACTTTAGAAACGTAGGGTGACACTCAATATGGCCACCGTCACAGGACTTTAGAAGAGTAGGGTGACACTCAATATGGCCACCGTCACAGGACTTTAGAAACGTAGGGTGACACTCAATATGGTCACCGTCACAGGACTTTAGAAACGTAGGGTGACACTCAATATGGCCACCGTCACAGGACTTTAGAAGAGTAGGGTGACACTCAATATGGCCACCGTCACAGGACTTTAGAAGAGTAGGGTGACACTCAATATGGCCACCGTCACAGGACTTTACAAGAGTAGGGTGACACTCAATATGACAACCGTCACAGGACTTTAGAAGAGTAGGGTGACACTCAATATGGCCACCGTCACAGGACTTTAGAAGAGTTGGGTGACACTCAATATGGCCAGCGTCACAGGACTTTAGAAGAGTAGGGTGACACTCAATATCGCCACCGTCACAGGACTTTAGAAGAGTAGGGTGACACTCAATATGGTCACCGTCACAGGACTTTAGAAGAGTAGGGTGACACTCAATATGGCCACCGTACCGGACTTTAGAAGAGTAGGGTGACACTCAATATGGCCAGCGTCACAGGACTTTAGAAGAGTAGGGTGACACTCAATATGGCCACCGTCACAGGACTTTAGAAACGTAGGGTGACACTCAATATGGCCCCTGTCACAGGATGAATGGCTGGATAAGGAAAAGCTGGATGGCACTTCAAAAGAGGCCAAATAAAATAATTGCATTTTTTCACTATATGATTATGTTAAAAAAAATATATATATATTATGAAAAAAAGGTGGAAACCAGTTTTCAATCGGCTTGTTTAACTTTTTTTTTTCTTTTGTTTCCTTTTCACAAGGTTTTAACAAGGTGACAAAACCCAATCAAGGAGAGTTACAAAAACAAAGTAACAAAATCCCTGAGCTGTTCTCCTGCTGCTTCAAAGGCAGGCTGTCCTCACCCAGATGGCCCTCCAGGGTTGTAAAACTTACAAAAAAATAAATAAACTGAAGGGTCTGGTGCAGGGGGCTGGAGTTTTTTTACATGGCCCTCCTGGTCCCTTATTTCCCCTAAGTGACCTCAGACCCAGAGGAGAGCAAAGAATGGAAAAATCTGCGCCAGTCTTGCGGCCTCCCAGGATTTGCATCATAATATTTTGTCACAGGAGTTATTTTCGGATGTGGTGTTGTGCGCTGCACCCAGGGGGGCCGAGGCGTGGAGCGGCAGCTTTTTTATCAATGTACCATTCTCCGTCTATGGAGGCTTCATCTGCAGTTCGCTTGTTACTTCTGCTGCAGTGGAGTAAACGCCACAAACAGATCTCAGATGGCGAAGACGTCTCCAGAACGACGCGGCGAAAACTGCTCCGATACAATGTAACGCAGCCGCTTAACGCCCAACTCCAATCTGTGCACATTCCCATCGCCATAGATGGATATAGTGCTTGTAAATACGACCAATTTTGCAGTTTACTGTTTACTAAAATTTGCAGCTATCATTTCTTTTGTTTACAGCTCGTTGCCTAAGAGACCGACCGCCGCTGCTGTCCAGCTTGTAAGCGCTGAGCCGGGAATTAGGAGGTAACGCCTTGCTCTAGCGATCCGGCCAACTTCAAAACAAGGCAGAAGAAAAGAGCTTGTAAGCACTGCGCATATTCTGCTGTCTGCCAAAGGTGGTCGGTCTCCGAGGCAACGAGCTGTACACACACAAAAAAAAAGTGTTAATAACTCAAGAACGGTTGCAAATTTTAATATGCTGTAAATTGCAAAGTTGCTTGTTTTTACCAGACAATACCCGTTGGGAAAGGGTGAAATCAGGATCAGTGCACCTTCGGGCTTTTCAGTTCATTCAGAGTCAATCTTAGCCCCCTCCAAAGTGTAACCGGTAGCGGAAAATCTCTAACACGCCCCTCATCTATCATGTGCCGCTTTTAACGCTTGTACTGGTTTTCTTTCATCCATCCAAGGCACCGCCACATGGATACAACTGCTACCTCTGCAACCCCTATAAGTACCGCTATATCAGGGAGCAGCAAACTTCATTGTAGCCCAAAGTATTTGCCCCAAATGGGTCCCACTATGGGGTGAGGCAGCGCCAAGCTGCAGACCCTAAAGAAAGAAGATCAGAACTGCAAGTCTTAAGACGATTCACTTCTTTACCGATGATGAAGACAACTAACGCGTTTCGGGCTTTCATTGTGGATTGAGGAGACTGGAACCCCTGAAACGTGATGGCTCAATAATTTGTACCAGTCATTCTCAAAAAGGCCCCCTGTGATCCCTCTGATTAAAATCATCCAATCATCAAATACATATTTCAGATTCTAATGATCAATCAATGACCAGTATTGGTTGCCACCCAGAACAACACAGGGGGGATAAATATCATGTTTATAAGAAGTGGTCACTGACAGCAGAGGGGCCCATGATGCATTCCTTGGGGGCAGCACGGCGGCGCAGTGGTCCTGGGTTCAACCCCCACTAAGGACATCTGCAAAGAGTTTGTATGTTCTCTCCGTGTTTGCGTGGGTTTCCTCCGGGTTCTCCGGTTTCCTCCCACATTCCATAGACATACTGATAGGGAATTTAGATTGTGAGCCCCAACGGGGACAGCGACGATAATGAGTGCAAAACTGTAAAGCGCTGCGGAATATGTTAGCGCTATATAAAAATAAAGATTATTATTATTATTCCTTCATTAGGGACGGGGGGTCCTGCTCTTTTTTAGGAGGTATCTGAGACGGGAGATTATTTTCTATGGTCTGCACCTGGATAAAGCCCGCCATACACATCAGATGACTACCGATCCTCAGGACCATTGTTCAGTCGAGCGCTCCCGTGTTCTCTATGAACGTGCCGCCGTCAGACATCGACTTATTAAGTGATCGACAGTCCATTTTCTCAATTGTCCCCATTAGACGGTTCATGGGTAATTCTATGCGTATTTGTATTTTACTCATTCATTCCGCAGCGCTTTACAGACAAACCATCGAATGCATTATACAATGTACAGACTTTTGGGGGTTGCAGAGCACCCCTCCATCTCCAGAGACCCCATGAACCTATATATTTTTATTAAATGTAACAATATTTATTTTTCTAAATAATATTTATCTTTTGTCTTTAAATATTTATTATTTATTTAATGTTTTCTCCTGGCGGCTGTGTGCATCCAGCCCCATTGCTGGGGGATGCAGCAGATTCCTGGTCAGGGCTCAGCAGCATTACAGCAGTAAATATATAAGATGCGCTAAGTTAGTGAGGCTGTGAAGAGGAGGAGGAGGAGGGGGAGCTGGAGGGAGGGGGACCCAGCGAAGAGGAGGAGGAGGAGAGGCTGCTTTTATTTTACAGCAGGCTGAACTTTCTCTCCAATGGGTAGTGAGGAGAGGAGGGAATGGCCTCCTGCTAAATCCACTGCAGAGAGAAGGAGTCAGGAGACTGGAGAGTGGAGGAGAGGATGCAGAGGAGACACAGGAGGACCATTCAAGTCAGGCACTGAGGCAGAGAGCAGCGCAAAGTGCCCCAGGGACCGTCTGCAGCCCAGAACCACTGCAACCAGCACTGCAGCCACTCACAGGGACCCCCCTACAACTCAGGAGAATGGAGATAAAGCCACTGATACTCACTTCCCTGCTTCTAGCTGTCCTGCATCACAGTAAGTGCCCCCCTCAGCCCTCCTGCAGGGAGCTCACAATCTGATGTTTAAAGGGAAGCATGCGGATACAAAGGGAATGGGCTAGACACCTGCACTGGAGGATGGAGAGCCCCTTTAAGTTGCTTTTTGCAGGGTGAAGGGGGCTGCGCCGCATTATTCCGGAGCCACAGTGTGAAAAGTTACAATGTATCCAGGGTGTGGGCTGTGACAGTGGAGGGTCTTTGTGGAGATGCTGTCATGCTGCAATGCCTGGTGGTCAGAGCAGGGAATGCGCCAGGCTTCTGCTGCCCCCTTTATTCCACCAGCGCTCTATTCTGGGGGGATTTTTCCTGTTTCCTAGTGGAATCTCACCTGCCAAGTTTCCTCTGCACTGATTACACAGGCGGCTCGGGGGGATTGCACTTTCCATTGCTGTGGTGGGCACCTCACTGGTTGGGTGATGGGCAGCAGCACTTGCTGGGGGTGAAGGGTTAATGGTCCCACTATGGGCCCAGTGCTACACATGTGTGATGGAGATATTCACCTCCCACTGCTGCAGTCACCATATGTGGCTGGTAAAGGGCTGGGGTACTACAAGTACCAGCATACACTGCCTCTTTGTCCTGGCAGCTGACTAATGCATATTGAACCTTCACAGCCAGAGCATGCTGAGACTTGTAGTGCACCTGCTTTCACGTGTTATTTTGCTGTCTATGTGCCTGACTATTGCACATTGAGCTCATGCAGTCAGACAGAGCATGCTGAGACTTGTAGTGCTCCTGCTTTCAGATGTTATTTTCCTGTCTGTGTACTACAAGTTCCAGGTAACACTGAAGCCTGAATATTGCACATTGAGCTCATGCAGTCAGACAGAGCATGCTGAGACCTGTAGTGCTCCTGCATTCATGATATTTTGCTGTCTGTGTACTACAAGTTCCAGGTAACATTGGAGGCTGAATATTGCACATTGAGCTCATGCAGCCAGAGCTTGCTGAGACTTGTAGTGCTCCTGCAGTCATGTGTTATTATGCTGTCAGCGTACTACAAGTTCCAGGTAGCATTTGAGGCTGAACAATGCACATTGAGCTCATGCAGCCAAATATTGCTGGAACTTGTAGTGCTGATTAATTCAGTTTATCAAGCCTGTGCCATATATTGCTCGTCAGCTGTTGGTGTACTACATGTTCCAGCTCATACTGCAACCATAGGGTACTGGGATTTGTGGTTCTTCTGCATATATTAAGCCTGTGGTATATATTGCTTATAAGCTGTTGGTGTACTATAAGTTCCAGTTCATTCTGCAACCAGAGCATGCTGAGATTTGTAGTGTTTCTTCATTCCATGTGCTAAGCCTACGTCATGTGTGGCTTTTCTACTGTTGGTGTACTACAAAGCCCAGCTTACCTGGTTAAACTGAAGGCAGCTTAATGCACACTTAGCTCATGCAGCCAGAGCATGCTGGGACTTGTAGTGCTGCTGCATTCATCATAGTAAGCCTGTGCCGTATGGGGTGTACTACATGTTCCAGGTCATCCTGCATGCACTGAAGGGTGATAAATGCACACATAGCATGCTGGGACTTGTAGTGCTGCTACAATCTGGACCCATACAGTGAACCAATATACAGAGGTATAATCTGTATGTAAATGCTGGGAGTTATTATACTCCAGCTCGTCTCTGCTGTTGCAATCTTTGAAGCGTATTACTGCAGACCTTGGCATTTCGGGGTTAAATATTGCACATTGCCTCCTTATCGGCTCTTTGCTCCTCTTCTGTTTCTTTCTCCATATTTAGCCACAAAGATGTCTTGCATTGGGACCTTTCATCTATAATGGGAAGATAGACATAAAGGGGTCACATTGCAGACATATCTGTCTGTCAGCATGGCAGGGACAGCAGACAAGATAACACACTGGACCAAACCTGCTGCTTTCATCTCATGGTGGGGGATGATGCCGATAACACAGTCTGGTGGTACTCAGGTATGTGAGACAGGGACCAGGCCGGCCTTATCAGCTCAGAAGATAGTTTGGTCTCACGGGAATTCTGTGCCCCTAACAATGGCCCACATTGTCCTTGATGGTCTCAGCCTGTCAGACATGTCTCATGGTGGCTCTGGCAGGAGTGGTGACATTATGATGGAAGACATATTATCCCTTTATAATAACCTTTGCGGTTATCAGGCCCTTCAGAGTTTATTATTACGTGGCATATCGCTTAGACAACGCATGCTTCTCTGACTGTGGAGACTACAATTTGGTCTCCACAACTTCGAGCCTACGAGACGCATCAAATTCCCGTCTCATGGACGGCCGGTGAAGATGGTGGTAGATACAAGTAAGACAAGCGTGCCTGAGTGCCAAGAAGCAAAATATTCTGAAAATTGGCATTGTCCGTACATTGCTGAATCTTCCAAGGAACCACAACTTTGAGCCAACGAGGGCCACCAGATTCATGTCTCATTAACGACCAGTGGAGATGGTGGTAGATACAAGTAGGACAATCATGCCCGAGTGCCAAGAAGTAAAATATTATGAAAATTGGCATCAACTGTACATTGCTGAATCTTTCAAGGAACCACAATTTCGAGCCTACGAGACGCATCAAATTCCTGGCTCAAGGACGACTAGTGGAGATGGTGGTACATATGAGTAGAACAATTGTGCCCGAGTGCCAAGAAGTGAAATATTCTGAAAATTGGCATTAGCTGTACATTGCTGAATCTTCCAAGGATCCACAACTTCAAGCCTACGAGACCCACCAGATTCATGTCTCATGGACGACCAGTGGATGTTGGTGGACGTGGCGGTAGATACGAGTAGGACAATTGTGTCCGATTGCCAAGAAGTTAAATATTCTGAAAATTGGCATTAGCTGTACATTGCTGGATCTTCCATGGAACCACAACTTCGAGCCTACGAGATGCATCAAATTCACATCTCATGGACGACCAGTGGAGATGGTGGTAGATACAAGTAGGACAATCATGCCCGAGTGCCAAGAAGTAAAATATTATGAAAATAGGCATTAGCTGTACATTGCTGAATCTTCCAAGTAACCACAACTTCAAGCCTATGAGACGTATCAGATTCACGTCTCATGGATGACCGATGGAGATGGTGGTAGATACAAGTAGGACAATCATGCCCGAGTGCTAAGAAGTAAAATATTATGAAAATTGGCATCAGCTGTACATTGCTGAATCTTTCAGGGAGCCACAATTTCGAGCCTACGAGAGGCATCAAATTCCCGTCTCATGGACGACTGGTGGAGATGGTGATACATACGAGTAGGACAATTGTGCCTAAGTGCCAAGAAGTGCAATATTCTGAAAATTGGCATTAGTTGTACATTGCTGAATCTTCCAAGGATCCACAACTTCAAGCCTACGAGACCCACCAGATTCATGTCTCATGGACGACCAGTGGATGTTGGTGGACGTGGCGGTAGATACGAGTAGGACAATTGTGTCCGATTGCCAAGAAGTGAAATATTCTGAAAATTGGCATTAGCTATACATTGCTGAATCTTCCATGGAACCCCAATTTCGAGCCTATGAGACACATCAGATTCATGTCTCATGGATGACCGATGGAGATGGTGGTAGATATGAGTAGGACAATCATGCCCGAGTGCCAAGAAGTAAAATATTATGAAAATTGGCATTAGTTGTACATTGCTAAATCTTCCAGGGATCCTCAACTTCGAGCCTACGAGAGCCACCAGATTTATGTCTCATGGATGACCAGTGGATGTTGGTGAACATGGCGGTAGATACAAGTAGGACAAATGTGCCAAAAAGCAAAATACACTGAAAAGTGGCATAGGTCATATATTGCTGAATCTTCTAAGGATCCATAACTTTGACCCACCAGATTCATGTCTCATGGACGACCAGTGGATGCTGGTGGACATGACAGTAGATACGAGTAGGACAATCGTGCCCGAGTGTCAAGAAGCAAAATATTCTGAAAATTGGCATGGGTCATACATTGATGAATTTTCCACAACTTCGAGCCTACGAGACCCACCAGATTAATTTCTCATGGATGACTGATGGAGATGGTGGCAGATATGAGTAGGACAATCGTGCCCGAGTGCCAAGAAGTAAAATATTCTGAAAATTGGCATTAGCTGTACATTGCTGAATCTTCCAAGGATCTACAACTTTGAGCCTACGAGAGCCACCAGATTCATGTCTCATGGATGACCAGTGGATGCTGGTGGACATGATAGTAGGTACGAGAAGGACAATCGTGCCTGAATGTCAAGAAGCACAATATTCTGAAAATTGGCATGGGTCATACATTGCTGAATTTTCCACAGCTTCGAGCCTACGAGACCCACCAGATTCATTTCTCATGGATGACCAGTAGTTGTTGGTGGTGATGACAGTAGGTACGAGAAGGACAATCGTGCCCGAGTGTCAAGAAGAAAAATATTCTGAAAATTGGCATGGGTCATACATTGCTGAATTTTCCACAACTTCGAGCCTACGAGACCCACCAGATTCATTTCTCATGGATGACCAGTAGTTGTTGGTGGAGATGGCAGTAGATACGAATAGGACAATCCTGCCGAAGTGCCATGGAGTTAAATATTCTGAAAATTGGCATTCATCGTACATTGTTGAATTTTACAACGATCCTCAATCTTCACGGTCAGGCCAAGATCCTCGGTTTATGATGAAGAGTGTTCACTTACCTATCCCAACATTGGGATTGGATTATATATTGATGGCTCATGAACCCACTATGAGACTTTTGTAAAGTTGGCCATACTCTTTAGATAGCTGTTGGCTATTCTTCTCAATCCATCCATGCATATGGAGAGTAGAGCAGACCTCTGCTGGATGCCTCTGGTGGCCACTTATCTACATAGAAAAACAAGGATGGGACATATTGCAGTTCAACATCTGTCATTGAGGCACAGTTGGGAGGTTTGGTTGAACCTCCATTCTTGAGATCGGTGGAGGTCCCAGTGGTTGAACACGTATACCTATGTAAATTATCATCAATACCTTGGACAGGTGGTAACTTTTCATTTTGGAAGTAACCCTTTCGATCCTCCAGTTTTTAGGGTCTACCCTACATTATCTCTTGGTCTTCCAAATTCTCTCCATCATCTTTTCAGAATATTAAAGCTGTGGCATGTTTTTCGTAATTGTCCACTAAGGGGCATTGTTAGACATTGAAAGCTCCTGTTATATAGATAAGTAGTACAGTCGTGGCCATAGGTTTACATGCAAATTTATTTACCTTTTCCATTAAGCCGGCAAATATCACCTTGAAGGGTCGGCCCTGATGTGCTCTATACAAGAGGTGCCCCCATAGGAGGCTGAGCTGTCAGTCACCAGTGCAAACAACTTGATTGACTTCGACTGAGGTCTTGCACCCCTGCACAATAATTGAGCTGGTGATGTATTGGACAGAAGACCTTCAAGGGCGAAGTATGACCCTATAGGTGAAATGGGATAATTATTCATCAGGAAAGCGATTCATACATAATCTACCGAGGGTCAAAGGCAAAAGGCGCCATTTCCCCGTTGCAACTTTACTGAAGCCGCAGGAGAAACCAAAGCTCTAATTATAATATGTGTGAAGTGGTTTGCACAGGTTTACGGGAAGCAAAGATTAGATGGAAGGAAATGTGTTACGTGGGCGACTTCACTCCCAGTAAAGAGTTTTCGAGCTGCCAGTTCTTGTAGCTGCCTCATATCGGGGGCTTGCACTCTCTGCCCCCTCTCTTGTCATCTCTTTGGGGGTTTTAATAATGGGGGATATTGCTTACATTCTGAGAATGTAAAAAGCCGAATGCAATCCCATTGACTCGCTCTTATAATGTCGGAGCCCCTTTAAGTGTAACCACTCAAGTCTACATCGAGCTTGGCGCTAATCCCTTGGCGATCACAGTTCTGAATGGAGAGATAAGGAGAGCACGGAGCGGTGGGGGTAGTAGTTCTTCATCAAGTCTTCTTACGGACTTGTCTCTCAGTCTTGGCCACCTCAAGATCTCATTAGGAGAAGCGTTGACACCGCAGGGAGGATTGTCTCTGAAGAGGCTTATTGGGGAAATGAAATACAATGCAGCGCCAAGAAGTGGAAACTCAACTCATACGGATACTGGGAAGCATCAAAGGCCGGAGGCGGCTTTATTTGGGATGTTCTAATTATCGTTATATGGCGCCATCAATCGTTGAATGTCATGAAGTTGGTCCATGTCCTCATAGGATGTGTCTTAATTTGTAGCTCGTGGGTCCCAATGCAAAATGCTCATCGTTATCACGGGTCTTTAATAGTTTCTTTTTATATTTGCTCAGTGTGTTCATGAAAATGGGGCAGGCTGTCCACGATTGCCGTGCAAAGTGAAAAGTGCTCTTTTATTTTTGTCTTTAACACAAGAATGTTTCAAAAATTGCACAAATACTTCAGATGTACCGAAAATTATCCCCGGGGGGAAATGGGAAGTGGGTTACGGAAGTACAAATTTTGCCACTTTTCCCGAATAGGTCACCGTTGATGAATCAGGCGAAAAACATCTGGAAACCCTAAACTTCGTCCACAATGACGAACACATATAAAATAAACTGTAAAAGAAGAATAAGGTCCAAATGAAAAGCAGGAGGAAAAGAACAAAAGAGAAAAATGCAATAATAAATGGTGCCTTGGGTCTTTTCATATGCACCAAAGAGACCTTATGGGCCACCCCCCTAGACTCCGGGGCTGACTCCCTCCATTGTTATTAAGCCCTTGCTCATGGGGCCCACAAATGTACGACTTGTAATTAGTCGATTAAATTCATCACGGGAATATTAAAAAAGTCAAAGGCCATGGTGCCCTGGTCAGATGTGACCCCAGAGAACCCCAATGAAGAACATACCAAATGTCCTTCAAGGTGGATTTTTTTTTAGAAAGTTAGATTGCCCCCTAAAGGGTCATGACATGGGATGGCTAGGGAAGGATGAGGAGTGGCAAACAAACGCCAGGTAGTCTTGTCTTGGTTGTTTAGGGATGTGGCGCTAGAAGGGGGAGCTTCTGAGAAAGCTGCGTAAGAACCAAGATGGCCGACATTTCGGTTGTCAACTGATTAATAGGCAAAGTTGCCATTTACGAAGTTTTAGGAACTGTAATGGCCCACAAATGTATGACTTGTAAGAGTCGATTAAATTCATCACGGGAATATTAAAAAAGTCAAAGGCCATGGTGCCCTGGTCAGATTTGACCCCAGAGAACCCCAATGAAGAACATACCAAATATTCTTCAAGGTGGATGTTTTTAGAAAGTTAGATTGCCCCCTAAAGGGTCATGACATGGGATGGCTAGGGAAGGATGAGGAGTGGCAAACAAACGCCAGGTAGTCTTGTCTTCGTTGTGGCGCTAGAAGGGGGAGCTTCTAGGAAAGCTGCGTAAGAACCAATATGGCCGCCATTTCGGTGGTCAACTGATTAATAGGCAAAGTTGCCATTTACGAAGTTTTAGGAACTGTAATGACCCACAAATGTATGACTTGTAAGAGTCGATTAAATTCATCACGGGAATATTAAAAAAGTCAAAGGCCATGGTGCCCTGGTCAGATTTGACCCCAGAGAACCCCAATGAAGAACATACCAAATATTCTTCAAGGTGGATGTTTTTAGAAAGTTAGATTGCCCCCTAAAGGGTCATGACATGGGATGGCTAGGGAAGGATGAGGAGTGGCAAACAAACGCCAGGTAGTCTTGTCTTCGTTGTGGCGCTAGAAGGGGGAGCTTCTAGGAAAGCTGCGTAAGAACCAATATGGCCGCCATTTCGGTGGTCAACTGATTAATAGGCAAAGTTGCCATTTAGGAAGTTGTAGGAACTGTAATGGCGGCCAATTTTGACAAAGATGCTGAATGAACAAAGCAATGGAGGAAAGGTGGAGTTCCCTTTGAAGTTACAACTACACTCAGAGTAATTATATAATCACCATCCCGGCTTTATGTTCCTCTAAATCCTTCCACGTCTTTGACTAAAGGGCCACCGCCAACCCCCTTTTCATCATTTTTGGGTTCCCTCCAAGTCCAAAGAACGCGCGGGGCAGTTTAATTGGCCTCCCAGGAAGCAGGGAGTTCGCGGACACCTGTCGACGAGAAAATAGATCGCGAGCTCTTGCGGCGCGAAGGCTAAATTCTTTGTTTTCCCGCTTTCTAAACATCCTCAGTGTCACCTAAACCTGTCACACGAGTCATTTTGCATGCACAATTAAGACGGGAGAACACAAACATCGTTATGCATGCATAATTACGGCAAACGAGTAGGTTTTAGAGCTAATGAGCTTTATGTTGTCACCGCTGATCACTTTCGGATAAAGCGCGTACAAAATCCCTTTTATTTTTATATTTTATTAGCGTGATGCTGGTAATATACATTATAACCGTGACCTGATTCATGCCAATATAATCAATGGCTTATAGAAACGTAGATCATTACGTGTGGAGTAATTAGACGTCAAGGCGCGATTATCAATCTAGCTGATAACAAGCTATTGATTGTAATTACCGAGAGGTTAATATTTTTTGTTAAGATGAGTCATTTGTTAATAAAGTTGCTTTAAATAACATCGGGCCTAATGAATGACTGCAGCTCATAGCAACCAATCAAAGCTCACCTGACATGCTGACTCAAATGAAAGCTGAAAGCTGATTGGTTGCTGGAGTATACTCTGTAGTTTGGGGGGGAACAAAGACACTTTTGCACCAAAATGGTTGTGATACAGGGGTCCCAAAGTGTCTAAGAACTCTAACAGAGTTCATGTATAGCCAGAAAACGGAGCAACAAATCAGATCCCCTCTTTCATTTTAAATCCTACCCTGTCAAAATGAAAGCTGGTACCTGATTGGTTGCTAAGGCCACATGCAGTGTTTTTCACCAAACTTTTTTAGCATACTACTTAGCAATACACAATTTTCACAGAACATGGCATACACATATTTCTACTGATTTTCAGGAGCAAATGTGTAAAAAAAAAACAACTTTTATATTCGTGTACAAAAAATGGCATACCCATTACCCACTATTCGAATCGACTGAATTCCTATCCCCTAATATCATCAGAACAGACATTAATGGGGTGGACCTTTCTGCACTTCCTTCCCTATTAGAACACCAGATAAAGGCCCTTTTGGCCATTTTTTACATTAGGTCCATTTGAAAAAAAAAAAATGGCGCCCGAGGCCCTAAATCTGCGCCAATGCAGAAAAATCAGTCGTTAATGATATTTTCGTGACACGCCGTGTCCTGCTAACAAGTTTCTGATTCAATTCCCACACAGAATGCCCCCCCCCCATCCCTTGTTTGCCCGGACCTCCCCCTGTATTGAGAGAATGGCGGGCGACCTCCGCACCGTATCACTCAATAGTATTCCTCACGCCCCAATAAACAGATCACAGAAAACACAAGACAAACTGTCTCTTAAACACACCATATGGTGTATTAACTTCCACTTAACACAGCTCAAACCCCCCCCCATAGGCTGGTGCTGGTTATTGAATGGCGGAGGGGGATAAAGAGGGGCGGAGGCGGGTGCTGGGGGGCCACAAGAGCTTGCAATCACCGCGAATACTTTATCCCCGACAGAAAGAAGATCTTCTGAGCAGTCGCTAATGAGAGTCGGGCGAGATAACTGTGTTTAATGGATGCACGGAGAGACTTAAGTGCAGGCAATTATTCCCAATGTACAATGCAAACCCTATCAGGATGATTATTGCGCCTTATAAAGTGGTTTCATCGACGCGGCGAGGCATAGCGCGCCGTTACATCTTAACCCCGGCGCTGCCAGTTAACGGCGAGCGGTTCGATACCAGACTCGCTAATATGCCAAACCGTTGGCTAACCTTCGACTTCCTCGCGGAATATTTTTGCCCCCCAAAAACGGAAATATTCGCCTTGTATCGAATTTAGAAAAAAAAAACGCATGCGCAATTTCTAATATCACTATGCACACCTTTCGTGTCTCCCCTTTTCCTCATAGTCTGTAAGCTTGCGAGCAGGGTCCTCACTCCTCCTGGTATCTGTTTTGAACTGTATTTCTGTTATGCTGTAATGTCTATTGTCTGTACAAGTCCCCTCTATAATTTGTAAAGCGCTGCGGAATATGTTGGCGCTATATAAATAAAAATTATTATTATTATGCACAATTCTTTCCAGCAAATATGAGGTTAAGCTTCCAATTTTTCATCATATTGGTGCCAGATTAGGGCCCCCCTTACCCACCTCCCTTGACGCCCCCTAGAACCAAGTTTCATGCTGTCAGTTTGCACAATGGTAGAGAAAGCATGAAAAGGTGGAAAGTGGATTAACTCTGGAAAAACAGCTTTTAAAAATCTGTTAAAGCCACTCAGGGGACAGGAAGGGGCTGAAGAGACGGCCAGCGACACAAAGAGACAAGCTGGCACAAAAAGACCGCAACATACAAAAGGAATTCATTCAATAGATAGATCGCCAGGCTTGGTTTTTTTTTTAACATTTTGTTTTCAAGGGGTTTTTTTTTGGGGTGGTTGGAGGGGGGCAGGAGAGGAACATTAATCATACCGGACACAAAGTTTAGAAAACTTGTGAAACTTTTCCGAAATCGTTTTTAGTTTTTCTATACGATTTAATTATGCCTCTTTTTTTGTTATTTTATACACAGTATGTATATTTATATGTATTACTATATTATTTGTATGTCTTTTTTTTATATTTGTGTGTTATTTTTTACATTACAATTTTTCTTGAAAAGTTCAATTGACTTTTTTTTTCAAGTCACACAACTTTTTTTTAATAAGTCGCTGGCTGGAGAGATCTGCACGCTAGTCGCCTTTGTCTTCCCCCCTCCTCCCCAGTTACATGACAACATATTCATCTTCTATGGAAAACAAAGCAAAAACGGAGGTAAATATAAAGGGACGTAAGTTCGACAGTCAAAGTTGTGCTGTAGCCCCAGAATAATGGAGTCCGATAACCGACTGAATGATGTTATCATGGCGGTAACTACTAACAGCTGAATGAAAACGAGATCTGGTCTCAAGCAAAGAGAAGAATAGTTTTTATAGTCTGATTATTAACAATTATCACTACGACCAGATGTAGGGGACAGATATCACCCATATATACCCTTAACAACGTGGCTACCAATGGCCGCCTTGTGCCGTCGCCTTTTCACCAGCATTAATAAACCACGATGATACTAGAAGTAATTTTCTCAGCTTGGATAAAGCCTTTCTGGATCGGCTCCAGCTTTCTCTACTTTTGCAGGCACATGGCCTATAGCTTGTGTTTTGGCTCTAGTACAAGGCCCGCTGCAGATGAAGCCCAGGCTGGATGGCGGCGCACATAGCGTGTGATATACTGGAGCTGTCGTGACGACACCTGAGAACATACAGCGTCTCCACAGCTGGTCACTTAAGCAACAGTACGCAGAGTCCCCTGGGTTTTCACTCTGTGATACACCCATCCATATCTAGCCTGAGATAAGAATGGAGTCCTACACCAATCATTGACCCTAACATTTGTCATAAGGACGCAAAGAATGGGTCAAAAGTTTTGCCTGCTCCTATACTGTCCTGCTTCCTCCTCATTGCTCGGCTACAATCCTACTTTCCTATTGGACTGCCTGCTTTCTTATTCACCCACTTACGCACTGTCCTTCTTCCTTACTACCCCACTTCTACCCTGTTCTAATTCCTTATTTATCCATTTTAACACCGTCCTGCTTCCGTATTGGCCTACTTCTACACTGTCTCGCTTCCATGTTCCCACACTTCCACTCTGTCCTTACTAGCCCTCTTCCGCACTGTCTTTGTTCCTTATTGGCCCACTTGACGTTCTCTCGCTTCCATATTGTGCTGCTTCCACAATATCCCGCCTTCATGCTGCCCCACTTCCACACTTTTGTTTCGTAGTGGATGCTTTCCTGAAACGGAAAGTACTTGCAAGCAGCATAATACAAAGAATAGCTGGTTTACCCAGAATCCTTTGCAGTAGGCGGAGCTATGCAAATCATCTCTTTCCACCCCAGTCTAATCCACAGCGCTTGGAACCGCCAAGCGTGCAATGCTGCGGATTAGTTTCTAAACTACTAAACTACTACTGCAAAGGATTCTGGGTAAACCAGCTATTCTTTGTATTATGCTGCTTGCAAGTACTTTCCGTTTCAGGAAAGCATCCACTATGTATTTCCTTTAAGTAGAGGGCTTTTCGGTCTCTTTCGTCCCGCTACATTTAGCCCAACTTGGGTCTCTCCCTAAGGTGGCTAGCATGTGTGTATCGCTTGCTCACCGAGCCCCACTCCATACAGCCAACCAATTCCAGCCCTGTGCTGATGAGGGCCTAAAGCCCGAAACACGTGTCCACAGGTAGGAATTGGTTGGCTGTGTAAATTTAGAAACTAATCCGCAGCATTGCACGCTTGGCGGTTCCAAGCGCTGTGGATTAGACTGGGGTGGAAAGAGATGATTTGCATAGCTCCGCCTACTGCAAAGGATTCTGGGTAAACCAGCTATTCTTTGTATTATGCTGCTTGCAAGTACTTTCCGTTTCAGGAAAGCATCCACTATGTATTTCCTTTAAGTAGAGGGCTTTTCGGTCTCTTTCGTCCCGCTACATTTAGCCCAACTTGGGTCTCTCCCTAAGGTGGCTAGCATGTGTGTATCGCTTGCTCACCGAGCCCCACTCCATACAGCCAACCAATTCCAGCCCTGTGCTGATGAGGGCCTAAAGCCCGAAACACGTGTCCACAGGTAGGAATTGGTTGGCTGTGTAAATTTAGAAACTAATCCGCAGCATTGCACGCTTGGCGGTTCCAAGCGCTGTGGATTAGACTGGGGTGGAAAGAGATGATTTGCATAGCTCCGCCTACTGCAAAGGATTCTGGGTAAACCAGCTATTCTTTGTATTATGCTGCTTGCAAGTACTTTCCGTTTCAGGAAAGCATCCACTATGTATTTCCTTTAAGTAGAGGGCTTTTCGGTCTCTTTCGTCCCGCTACATTTAGCCCAACTTGGGTCTCTCCCTAAGGTGGCTAGCATGTGTGTATCGCTTGCTCACCGAGCCCCACTCCATACAGCCAACCAATTCCAGCCCTGTGCTGATGAGGGCCTAAAGCCCGAAACACGTGTCCACAGGTAGGAATTGGTTGGCTGTGTAAATTTAGAAACTAATCCGCAGCATTGCACGCTTGGCGGTTCCAAGCGCTGTGGATTAGACTGGGGTGGAAAGAGATGATTTGCATAGCTCCGCCTACTGCAAAGGATTCTGGGTAAACCAGCTATTCTTTGTATTATGCTGCTTGCAAGTACTTTCCGTTTCAGGAAAGCATCCACTATGTATTTCCTTTAAGTAGAGGGCTTTTCGGTCTCTTTCGTCCCGCTACATTTAGCCCAACTTGGGTCTCTCCCTAAGGTGGCTAGCATGTGTGTATCGCTTGCTCACCGAGCCCCACTCCATACAGCCAACCAATTCCAGCCCTGTGCTGATGAGGGCCTAAAGCCCGAAACACGTGTCCACAGGTAGGAATTGGTTGGCTGTGTAAATTTAGAAACTAATCCGCAGCATTGCACGCTTGGCGGTTCCAAGCGCTGTGGATTAGACTGGGGTGGAAAGAGATGATTTGCATAGCTCCGCCTACTGCAAAGGATTCTGGGTAAACCAGCTATTCTTTGTATTATGCTGCTTGCAAGTACTTTCCGTTTCAGGAAAGCATCCACTATGTATTTCCTTTAAGTAGAGGGCTTTTCGGTCTCTTTCGTCCCGCTACATTTAGCCCAACTTGGGTCTCTCCCTAAGGTGGCTAGCATGTGTGTATCGCTTGCTCACCGAGCCCCACTCCATACAGCCAACCAATTCCAGCCCTGTGCTGATGAGGGCCTAAAGCCCGAAACACGTGTCCACAGGTAGGAATTGGTTGGCTGTGTAAATTTAGAAACTAATCCGCAGCATTGCACGCTTGGCGGTTCCAAGCGCTGTGGATTAGACTGGGGTGGAAAGAGATGATTTGCATAGCTCCGCCTACTGCAAAGGATTCTGGGTAAACCAGCTATTCTTTGTATTATGCTGCTTGCAAGTACTTTCCGTTTCAGGAAAGCATCCACTATGTATTTCCTTTAAGTAGAGGGCTTTTCGGTCTCTTTCGTCCCGCTACATTTAGCCCAACTTGGGTCTCTCCCTAAGGTGGCTAGCATGTGTGTATCGCTTGCTCACCGAGCCCCACTCCATACAGCCAACCAATTCCAGCCCTGTGCTGATGAGGGCCTAAAGCCCGAAACACGTGTCCACAGGTAGGAATTGGTCGGCTGTGTAAATTTAGAAACTAATCCGCAGCATTGCACGCTTGGCGGTTCCAAGCGCTGTGGATTAGACTGGGGTGGAAAGAGATGATTTGCATAGCTCCGCCTACTGCAAAGGATTCTGGGTAAACCAGCTATTCTTTGTATTATGCTGCTTGCAAGTACTTTCCGTTTCAGGAAAGCATCCACTATGTATTTCCTTTAAGTAGAGGGCTTTTCGGTCTCTTTCGTCCCGCTACATTTAGCCCAACTTGGGTCTCTCCCTAAGGTGGCTAGCATGTGTGTATCGCTTGCTCACCGAGCCCCACTCCATACAGCCAACCAATTCCAGCCCTGTGCTGATGAGGGCCTAAAGCCCGAAACACGTGTCCACAGGTAGGAATTGGTCGGCTGTGTAAATTTAGAAACTAATCCGCAGCATTGCACGCTTGGCGGTTCCAAGCGCTGTGGATTAGACTGGGGTGGAAAGAGATGATTTGCATAGCTCCGCCTACTGCAAAGGATTCTGGGTAAACCAGCTATTCTTTGTATTATGCTGCTTGCAAGTACTTTCCGTTTCAGGAAAGCATCCACTATGTATTTCCTTTAAGTAGAGGGCTTTTCGGTCTCTTTCGTCCCGCTACATTTAGCCCAACTTGGGTCTCTCCCTAAGGTGGCTAGCATGTGTGTATCGCTTGCTCACCGAGCCCCACTCCATACAGCCAACCAATTCCAGCCCTGTGCTGATGAGGGCCTAAAGCCCGAAACACGTGTCCACAGGTAGGAATTGGTTGGCTGTGTAAATTTAGAAACTAATCCGCAGCATTGCACGCTTGGCGGTTCCAAGCGCTGTGGATTAGACTGGGGTGGAAAGAGATGATTTGCATAGCTCCGCCTACTGCAAAGGATTCTGGGTAAACCAGCTATTCTTTGTATTATGCTGCTTGCAAGTACTTTCCGTTTCAGGAAAGCATCCACTATGTATTTCCTTTAAGTAGAGGGCTTTTCGGTCTCTTTCGTCCCGCTACATTTAGCCCAACTTGGGTCTCTCCCTAAGGTGGCTAGCATGTGTGTATCGCTTGCTCACCGAGCCCCACTCCATACAGCCAACCAATTCCAGCCCTGTGCTGATGAGGGCCTAAAGCCCGAAACACGTGTCCACAGGTAGGAATTGGTTGGCTGTGTAAATTTAGAAACTAATCCGCAGCATTGCACGCTTGGCGGTTCCAAGCGCTGTGGATTAGACTGGGGTGGAAAGAGATGATTTGCATAGCTCCGCCTACTGCAAAGGATTCTGGGTAAACCAGCTATTCTTTGTATTATGCTGCTTGCAAGTACTTTCCGTTTCAGGAAAGCATCCACTATGTATTTCCTTTAAGTAGAGGGCTTTTCGGTCTCTTTCGTCCCGCTACATTTAGCCCAACTTGGGTCTCTCCCTAAGGTGGCTAGCATGTGTGTATCGCTTGCTCACCGAGCCCCACTCCATACAGCCAACCAATTCCAGCCCTGTGCTGATGAGGGCCTAAAGCCCGAAACACGTGTCCACAGGTAGGAATTGGTTGGCTGTGTAAATTTAGAAACTAATCCGCAGCATTGCACGCTTGGCGGTTCCAAGCGCTGTGGATTAGACTGGGGTGGAAAGAGATGATTTGCATAGCTCCGCCTACTGCAAAGGATTCTGGGTAAACCAGCTATTCTTTGTATTATGCTGCTTGCAAGTACTTTCCGTTTCAGGAAAGCATCCACTATGTATTTCCTTTAAGTAGAGGGCTTTTCGGTCTCTTTCGTCCCGCTACATTTAGCCCAACTTGGGTCTCTCCCTAAGGTGGCTAGCATGTGTGTATCGCTTGCTCACCGAGCCCCACTCCATACAGCCAACCAATTCCAGCCCTGTGCTGATGAGGGCCTAAAGCCCGAAACACGTGTCCACAGGTAGGAATTGGTTGGCTGTGTAAATTTAGAAACTAATCCGCAGCATTGCACGCTTGGCGGTTCCAAGCGCTGTGGATTAGACTGGGGTGGAAAGAGATGATTTGCATAGCTCCGCCTACTGCAAAGGATTCTGGGTAAACCAGCTATTCTTTGTATTATGCTGCTTGCAAGTACTTTCCGTTTCAGGAAAGCATCCACTATGTATTTCCTTTAAGTAGAGGGCTTTTCGGTCTCTTTCGTCCCGCTACATTTAGCCCAACTTGGGTCTCTCCCTAAGGTGGCTAGCATGTGTGTATCGCTTGCTCACCGAGCCCCACTCCATACAGCCAACCAATTCCAGCCCTGTGCTGATGAGGGCCTAAAGCCCGAAACACGTGTCCACAGGTAGGAATTGGTCGGCTGTGTAAATTTAGAAACTAATCCGCAGCATTGCACGCTTGGCGGTTCCAAGCGCTGTGGATTAGACTGGGGTGGAAAGAGATGATTTGCATAGCTCCGCCTACTGCAAAGGATTCTGGGTAAACCAGCTATTCTTTGTATTATGCTGCTTGCAAGTACTTTCCGTTTCAGGAAAGCATCCACTATGTATTTCCTTTAAGTAGAGGGCTTTTCGGTCTCTTTCGTCCCGCTACATTTAGCCCAACTTGGGTCTCTCCCTAAGGTGGCTAGCATGTGTGTATCGCTTGCTCACCGAGCCCCACTCCATACAGCCAACCAATTCCAGCCCTGTGCTGATGAGGGCCTAAAGCCCGAAACACGTGTCCACAGGTAGGAATTGGTTGGCTGTGTAAATTTAGAAACTAATCCGCAGCATTGCACGCTTGGCGGTTCCAAGCGCTGTGGATTAGACTGGGGTGGAAAGAGATGATTTGCATAGCTCCGCCTACTGCAAAGGATTCTGGGTAAACCAGCTATTCTTTGTATTATGCTGCTTGCAAGTACTTTCCGTTTCAGGAAAGCATCCACTATGTATTTCCTTTAAGTAGAGGGCTTTTCGGTCTCTTTCGTCCCGCTACATTTAGCCCAACTTGGGTCTCTCCCTAAGGTGGCTAGCATGTGTGTATCGCTTGCTCACCGAGCCCCACTCCATACAGCCAACCAATTCCAGCCCTGTGCTGATGAGGGCCTAAAGCCCGAAACACGTGTCCACAGGTAGGAATTGGTTGGCTGTGTAAATTTAGAAACTAATCCGCAGCATTGCACGCTTGGCGGTTCCAAGCGCTGTGGATTAGACTGGGGTGGAAAGAGATGATTTGCATAGCTCCGCCTACTGCAAAGGATTCTGGGTAAACCAGCTATTCTTTGTATTATGCTGCTTGCAAGTACTTTCCGTTTCAGGAAAGCATCCACTATGTATTTCCTTTAAGTAGAGGGCTTTTCGGTCTCTTTCGTCCCGCTACATTTAGCCCAACTTGGGTCTCTCCCTAAGGTGGCTAGCATGTGTGTATCGCTTGCTCACCGAGCCCCACTCCATACAGCCAACCAATTCCAGCCCTGTGCTGATGAGGGCCTAAAGCCCGAAACACGTGTCCACAGGTAGGAATTGGTTGGCTGTGTAAATTTAGAAACTAATCCGCAGCATTGCACGCTTGGCGGTTCCAAGCGCTGTGGATTAGACTGGGGTGGAAAGAGATGATTTGCATAGCTCCGCCTACTGCAAAGGATTCTGGGTAAACCAGCTATTCTTTGTATTATGCTGCTTGCAAGTACTTTCCGTTTCAGGAAAGCATCCACTATGTATTTCCTTTAAGTAGAGGGCTTTTCGGTCTCTTTCGTCCCGCTACATTTAGCCCAACTTGGGTCTCTCCCTAAGGTGGCTAGCATGTGTGTATCGCTTGCTCACCGAGCCCCACTCCATACAGCCAACCAATTCCAGCCCTGTGCTGATGAGGGCCTAAAGCCCGAAACACGTGTCCACAGGTAGGAATTGGTTGGCTGTGTAAATTTAGAAACTAATCCGCAGCATTGCACGCTTGGCGGTTCCAAGCGCTGTGGATTAGACTGGGGTGGAAAGAGATGATTTGCATAGCTCCGCCTACTGCAAAGGATTCTGGGTAAACCAGCTATTCTTTGTATTATGCTGCTTGCAAGTACTTTCCGTTTCAGGAAAGCATCCACTATGTATTTCCTTTAAGTAGAGGGCTTTTCGGTCTCTTTCGTCCCGCTACATTTAGCCCAACTTGGGTCTCTCCCTAAGGTGGCTAGCATGTGTGTATCGCTTGCTCACCGAGCCCCACTCCATACAGCCAACCAATTCCAGCCCTGTGCTGATGAGGGCCTAAAGCCCGAAACACGTGTCCACAGGTAGGAATTGGTTGGCTGTGTAAATTTAGAAACTAATCCGCAGCATTGCACGCTTGGCGGTTCCAAGCGCTGTGGATTAGACTGGGGTGGAAAGAGATGATTTGCATAGCTCCGCCTACTGCAAAGGATTCTGGGTAAACCAGCTATTCTTTGTATTATGCTGCTTGCAAGTACTTTCCGTTTCAGGAAAGCATCCACTATGTATTTCCTTTAAGTAGAGGGCTTTTCGGTCTCTTTCGTCCCGCTACATTTAGCCCAACTTGGGTCTCTCCCTAAGGTGGCTAGCATGTGTGTATCGCTTGCTCACCGAGCCCCACTCCATACAGCCAACCAATTCCAGCCCTGTGCTGATGAGGGCCTAAAGCCCGAAACACGTGTCCACAGGTAGGAATTGGTTGGCTGTGTAAATTTAGAAACTAATCCGCAGCATTGCACGCTTGGCGGTTCCAAGCGCTGTGGATTAGACTGGGGTGGAAAGAGATGATTTGCATAGCTCCGCCTACTGCAAAGGATTCTGGGTAAACCAGCTATTCTTTGTATTATGCTGCTTGCAAGTACTTTCCGTTTCAGGAAAGCATCCACTATGTATTTCCTTTAAGTAGAGGGCTTTTCGGTCTCTTTCGTCCCGCTACATTTAGCCCAACTTGGGTCTCTCCCTAAGGTGGCTAGCATGTGTGTAACACTTTTGTTTCCTTATTGGACCTCTTCCACAATGTCCTACGTCCATATTGTGCTGCTTCCACACTGTCCCGCTTCCTTGTTGGCCCACTTCTACACTGTTCTGCTTCCATACTGTCCCACTTCCACACGGTCACGATTTCCTACTGGATCACTTCTACACTCTCCTGTTTTCTTATTCGCCCACTTCTACACTGTCCTTACTGGTCCGCTTTCACATTGTCTGGCTTCTTATTGGCCCACTCCACGCTGTCCTACTTCCTTATTGCTCCACTGCCATATAATCCCACTTCCATACTGTCTTCCTTCCTTATTGTCCTGCTTCCTTATCTCCTCTTCCACACTGTTCCATTTCCCTTTTGCCTCAATTCACCCCCTACATCCGATCACTGGCTCGCTCTTCTTACCTGCATCTCAAAAACATTTCTAGAATTCGCCCTTTTCTTAATTTCGACTCTGCAAAAACTCTGACTGTTTCACTTATTCATTCTCGTCTGGACTATTGTAACTCTCTACTAATCGGTCTCCCTCTTGCAAAACTCTCCCCGCTCCAATCTGTCCTGAATGCTGCAGCCAGGATCATATTCCTCACCAACCGTTACACCGATGCCTCTACCCTGTGCCAGTCATTACACTGGCTACCCATCCACTCCAGAATCCAGTACAAAACTACTACCCTCATCCACAAAGCACTCCATGGCTCAGCACCACCCTACATCTCCTCCCTGGTATCAGTCTACCACCCTACCCGTGCCCTCCGCTCCGCTAATGACCTCAGGTTAGCATCCTCAATAATCAGAACCTCCCACTCCCGTCTCCAAGACTTTACACGTGCTGCGCCGATTCTTTGGAATGCACTACCTAGGTTAATACGATTAATCCCCAATCCCCACAGTTTTAAGCGTGCCCTAAAAACTCATTTGTTCAGACTGGCCTACCGCCTCAATGCATTAACCTAACGATCCCTGTGTGGCCTATTTATAATTAAAAAAAAAAAAAAAAAAGGTTCCTCGCATCATGTTCTCATACACTTTATGCAGTATTAGCCCTCTGTGTCTGTACTGCTACATACTTGGGCAGGTAACTGGTTCATGCAGCTTTACATGAACACCTGAGCCTTACACTATAGCTGGTCCGAATAACTAAAGCAATTGTTACCATCCACCTCTCGTGTCTCCCCTTTTCCCCATAGTTTGTAAGCTTGCGAGCAGGGCCCTCACTCCTCCTGGTATCTGTTTTGAACTGTATTTCTGTTATGCTGTAATGTCTATTGTCTGTACAAGTCCCCTCTATAATTTGTAAAGCGCTGCGGAATATGTTGGCGCTATATAAATAAAATTATTATTATTATATTATTATTATAATTCCACAGTCCTAAATCTATAATCCCGTTTCCACTTCCACACTGTCTCGCTTCTTTGTTGTCCTGCTTCCACACTGTCCTGCCTCCATAGTTTTCCACATCTACACTATCCTGCTTCCTCATATTGCCCCACGTCTACCCTGTTCTGCTCCCATATTCACCCACTTTCACACTGTTGCTTCCTTACTGGCATACTTCTACACTCGCTTCCATGTTCCCACACTTCCACTCTGTCCTTACTAGCGCTTTAGCACTGTCTTTATTCCTCCACATTGTAGAAGCAGCACAATATGAAAGCGAGACAATGTCCTGCCATCATACTGCCCCACTTCAACACTGTTTTGCTTCCATATTGTTCCACTTCCACACTGTCACCCTACTTTATTGTCCTGCTCCCACACTGTCCCAATTTCCTACTGGATCACTTCTACACTGTCCTGCTTTCTTATTCACCCACTTCTACACTGTCCTTACTGATCTGCATCCACATTGTGTGGCTTCTTTATTGGCCCACTCCACATTGTCGTGTTTTCTTATTGCCCCACTCCCACGCTGTTCTACTTCTATTTTGCCCCATTTCCATATTATCCCACTTCCACTCTGTCCTGCTTCTTTATTTCCCCACTTCCACACCATCCTGCTTCCATATTACATAGCTTGCACACTGTCCTGGTTCCATATTGTTTTGCTTCCTCACTGTCTTGCTTGTTTATTGCCCCACTTCCACACTGTCTTGCTTCTATAATGCTGTTTCTACTTCCACACTGTCCTGCTTCTCTATTTCCCCACTTCCACGCCATCCTGCTTCCATATTACACAGCTTGCACACTGTCTTGGTTCCATATTGCTTCGCTTCATCACTGTCCTGCTTTTTTATTGCCCTACTTCGACTCTGTCCTGCTTCTTTCTTGTCCAGCTTTCACACTTTCCTGTTTTCACTTTCCCGCTTCAACATTGTCCCATTCCCATTTTATTCCGTTTCTACATGTCCTGCTTCCTTCCACATTCTTCCGTTTCTATATTGCCTGCTTCCATATTGATTTTTCCGCACTGTCCTGGTTCTCTATTGCTGTTTCCACACTGTTCAGCTTCCTTATTGCCCCACTTTTACACTGTCCTTCTTCCATGTTACTCTGTTTCCACACTCTCCTGGTTCGATGCTGTTTCGCTTCCACACAGTTTAGCTTCTTTATTGCAGTATCCACACCGTCCTGCTTCCATTTTCACAACTTCCACATTAATTATTCTGGTTCCTTATTACTTTGCTTCCACACTGTCCGCCTTCCTCGTTGGCCCACTTCCACACTGTCCTGGCACCATATTGCTCCACTTCCTCACTGTTCTGCCTTCATATTTCCCCACTTCCATATTGTTCCGCTTCCACGTTGTCCTCCCTACATATTCTCCCCAAAACCCCAAAAATTTTTATACCAAAAATGTCCGTCGTGTACCCGCCTTCCCTCACTCCCTCTATACTGAACCTTCTGTATCCATGATATGAGCTTCTCAATCTCCTACGAACAGTCATCGAGCGTTATCGCTTCCCTCTCAGCTGGGGGCGACAGTGCAGTAAATCGCCCCCAGCTCTTCCAGAACCTGTGCGGTGACTTCAAGCTTCACGTAACATTTCATTCACGTACCGAGCGTAGACGCCTTCAGCGACCGGTGAGAAATGAGACACGGAGAAACCCTTAAAATAACTCATCTCAAACCGATTGAATCATGTGGGAAATAAGAAAATTGAAATTCTCCCGGAAAGACTATGCAAGTGAAAATTTCCAGAATCTGCATCTGTTTGACTTGAAGATGGATTATCCTGCAATATGGCAGAAGACACCGCCACTTGACCTCTAGATCCCGCCGTTACAGTATCTGGTTCTGCCACGTCGTTGACTGGACAATTTTTACAAAAATTTGTGTATTGACTTAGTTCCTAAGCCCGAACCTAAGTGCACTAATAATTTGATAAAAGCCATGGAGAGCGCCACTAGTGGCCAGCGTCGCATCAGTCATTTATTTTAAATTATGCTTTTGTTTTCTTTGCATTTTTTTTTACACTTTATGCAAACGATACCATCTCTTTTATGCAAGTTTCAGTTCCCCCTGACAACTGTCAGTGAAACTGCAGCTTATAAGGAAAAGATTAATGTCCATTACAACGGAATGACAGTCCCAACAGCTGGCCCGCCGCACAACACGATACCTAGAAGCTCGTCAGCACTTAAAAACATATATTTACCATATGGCAGGAAGAGAAGAGTCTGATTATTGACCTCTGTCCTCATGGGCCCCCCAGCTATGAAACTCAATCATCTGTTTTGTTTTCTTGTAGCTTTCGGGGCTCATTTTGCACAGCAGCCCTCGGATGTTGTGGTCGTTGCCGGCAAGTCGGTGACTCTACCCTGCGTGGTGATTGGCTACAGAGGGGGGGTCCAGTGGACGATGGACGGCTTGGCGTTGGGAGCGGAACGAGACCTTCCAGGTATTGAAATTTGCTTTTTTCTTTACTTAGGATGGGGTTGTTTATGTTTTTCAATGTTCAAAACTTTTGCAATGTTATTTTATAGGGTGGTCTCGTTATTCCATCATTGGAGACCACGCATCAGGGGAGCACAATTTGCACATAGAAGGAGTAGAGCTGGGCGATGACGCCATCTACGAGTGCCAAGCAACGCAGGCAGCGCTGAGGTCGCAGCGGGCTCACTTGACTGTGCTGGGTGAGTACGGAGGCTCAGGAAGATTTGTATCCCAGTATAATGTATTGGGGGAGTGATTTTATTGGGTTTAGTGCAATAGGAAATTTCCCTTTCAGGATTTTTGGCATTTTTTTTAAACATCTAATTGACATCTTTTGGGCATTAGGTCTCTAATTCTCTCTGTCTCTCAGTTCCTCCAGGAGAGCCACTGATCCGTGGCGCCCCCATATTTAACGTCCTTCTTGACACCCCCTATAACTTGACGTGCCTGGCCCCTGCAGCGAAGCCGGCAGCTGAGATCACCTGGTACCGAGGCGGCAAATATCTGGACGGGGCGATCTACAATAAGGTGAGGCTCTGAGCACCATGGGTCGCCTATGTGTATGATCCCATGTCATGGCGCCCTCCTGACCGTTTCTGTATGTACGTGCAGCAGGTTCTATCGGACGGCAAAAGCGAGGATGCAGTAAGCAGTCTCTTGATCACCCCTAGTTTCGCAGATGCTGGTGCCAGCTACACGTGTCGGGTCAGGAACTCGGCACTGCCAGAGGGCCGGGAGAGATCAGTGACGCTGAGCGTACAGTGTGAGTGCTCCCATCGGTTTCTTGCATTCAATGTGGCCATGACAGGGCACAACTTTGGAACATAAAACATCAGACCCATGAAATTTCTAATTTTATTTTTCCACAGATCCTCCCAAAGTGACGCTCTCAGTGGATCCCCCAACAGTCTCCGAGGGAGGGTCCGTCTCCTTCCTGTGCAGCGCAGTGTCCAACCCTGAGGTGACAGGTTATAGGTAAGTGCATTACCTTCTGTTATCAACCATTTTCATCTGGGCATTGACTGGCCGTAATGATTGCAGTTGGGCTGGTCAACCGTCTAATGTGTTGGAGGAAAGAAGGATGGGGTATATTGAGTTTCATGGCCCAATTATTTTATTCTAAAGAGAGTTAAGTCGTGGTCCGAGGTATCTCTTCCCCTCACTTCTTAGAGAACACAGGCACACTCATTTGAACTGAGTGTGCACTTGTAAGGAGGATAGAAAGATCGAGATAGACAATGCCCATACTTGTGGATATCATGTCTGTAATAACAATAGACCAATTTACCTTTACAGGTGGGCAAAGGGAGGCGTTCCCCTCTCTGTTTCTGGAGACCGCTACCATGTTACTGTGGACCACACTTTCTTTACCGCTCCAGTCTCATGTGAAGTATCTAACAGCGTCGGAAGCAGCAACGTGAGCACGGCGGTCAATGTCTTGTGTAAGTAGAAATCTTCCAGCACAGTCTTGTAACCTTTATTTGATGACTTGAATAGACAAGACAGGTCAGACTTGCACTGTGCTGCCATAACACTGGTCCTTGGTGAGCTTCGTATTATTATAAGTGGAGGACATATTTAAGTAGATGACCTATCTCATCTGGGATCTCTCTCTCCAACAGTTGGTCCACGACTTCTGACCGAACCACGCCCCATGACTGTGGATGTTGGAGGAGATTCTTCCTTCTTCTGTGGTTGGACTGGAAATCCCACCCCAACCCAGTTCTGGAACAAGAAAGGGTCCACAGAGGTAATTCACCAGGTGTATGCGTCATCTTAATGGGGTCACCACAAGTTTGCGAATCTAAGTCTGAAGATGTCTCTCTCTCTGTCTTCTCTCAGGTCTTAAGCAATGGGAATACTCTATCTCTGAGCAAGGTGACCCGAGAAGATGCAGGGACCTACGTGTGCAAGGCTATTGTGCCCCGCATAGGCACCATGGAGAAGGAGGTGACACTGACAGTGAGAGGTAAGATAGATGGAGGTCCTGGAGATATTTCATGTCTTCAGGGAGATCTATAGAAAAGACTTATGGAAACACAGAAGTAAAGTGTTGATCTGACGTCTTTGTCTTCTCCTTAGGACCTCCCATCATTAGTAGTGAAATAAACTACGAGAGTATTCTTGGAGGGAAAACTCGGCTAGAATGTGTGGTGGAGACGACACCAATCCCTGACCGAATTGTAAGTATCTTGACATTTAAAAGGAAGCACCAATAGAAATGAACATTGGTGGGGATTTATGGACTTGGGATCTTCACCGACTCCCACAATTAGGGCCTGGTCATCAATAGCTGTAATTTGGATCCTTAATGAAGAGTTTCTTCATTGATTTTTAAAGACAGCACCATTACTTCTTCCATCTGGAAATCAATGAAACTCCCAGCTGACGTCCCCCCACGAGCGTTCACTGCTGACATCTCTCTCCGGCACGTCAAAAGATAGGCCCGCCACGACATACGATCCACATATCGGGGAAATGTCTCACTCTCCTCTTCAATATCTTCTGTAGATCTGGTCCTGGGACAAGCACAGTCTCGATGAAGGCACCTTGGGCCGTTTTTCAGTGACGACTCGTGTCACCAATAGTGGAGCCATCTCATTTCTCATCATCGATGGGACGGAACCTTCAGATTACACCATGCCGTACAACTGCACAGCTATAAATCAGTATGGGGAGGACTCTGTGATCATCTCTTTGAGACAACAAGGTAAGTCTTGCCAGTGCTACTTAATTAGTAGAGGGGCTCCACCTTGATCTTAAGGACTATTTCTCAGAGCCTGGTTGAATCGTTCTGTTATTTCTTACAGCTGCTCTGCCTCTCATGCTTCTGATGATCGCCCTGGGTCTTGGGACACTCTGCCTCTTTGTATTGGTGACCATCTGCGTTCTATGCTGCCGCCGACCCCGAAAAGGTAAGAAGAGCTTTAATATCCACTTGTCTACTGGAAAACCTGGCGAGAACACCTGAATGTCTTCAAGCACTCTAGATAGTGCCACCTTCTCCACCCCATGATCTTTTTAGATTACCTCTAGATGTCCTGTCCAGATCTTGAAGGATCTGACCATACGTCATGGTGTTCATGGCCAACATTGTAATTCTTAAATATCTTCTGTAAAAACTTCTAAACTTTTTGAGACATTTCTCTTCTTCATATGATGATCAAACATTTGTGTGTTCCTCGAGATGGTCTCTTTGCAAGTCACCTTTAACAATCCTCCACTTTTCTTCTGTAGCTGTGAAGGATACCCAGATTCTAGCAGTGGAAGTTTCAGGTAGCGATCACAGTGACCGACACCCAAGTGATTCTGAAGAAGATCTGAAGGAACCCTTGGTGAGTGTCTTCATGACAAGTATAAAGGGCAGTTTTTTAGGAGATGGAGACTTTGGAAAAAAATGTCTTACAATAGATTTTTTTTGAGGGGTTGGGAATGTTCTTCTCATGAATGTACATAATCTCCTTTGCAGCAAACTGATACAGAATCTCGAGGGACATCACAGACTGAACACAGCGATATTCCTGATGACTCTCAGGTAGGTTGTCTACCATTCTCCTCAGTCTTCTCATCTTCTAGAGGTGCAGATGTCACATATTTGCCAATATTACACTAATCTTGACCCACATCCTCCCAACAGGACCCAACCAACGGTTATTACAAAGTCCGAGCTCATGAAGACTCCCGTCCAACAACTGTGGCATATCCAGAGTTTTCTTCTCCTCCTCGTCCTCTGTTCTCCGCACAGTCTGCCCTCACTGCACTTTGTCCTACCCCATCTTTACCAGGAGCCCCTAAACTGTATGAATATGCCAATCGATATGCCACAACTCCGCGTCATGGAAGCGAACGCATCCACATACCTCAAGGCCCGACTTGTCTGCCCCCAGGCCCTGGCAGTCAGCCACAACCATACGCCAGAGCCTTTTGCAGTTATGTCCGACCAGAACGTTTCGAAACGTTAGAATCTGGTCCAACGCTGTCACGACTTTCCTACGCCTCACTCTCCACACATGGAGACTATGGACGCCCAGCGCAACAACGGATGCAAACTCATGTGTGAGCCGTGGATTTTCTTACAAAACTAGCCAGCACAGTTAGCAAATCTCAAGTGGAACTCAGACTTTAAACTTGGGAATGAAAAGTCCGATATGGACCATCTTGTTCTCGGAAAGGTTCAAAATGGCCGCCTTATGTCTTCCTCTTCAACATTTTGTACCTGCACTAAACAGCCTTCCATGAGTACGTGTACAAACTCGGGGCGGGGGACTATAGAAGTAATGGATGACCCACTGATGATAAGACATGCAGCTCCTGCAGGTCTAACTCCAGTTGGCCTTATCCCTCTTCCTACACCTAAGCAAGGCGTGCTCAATTCCGTAGACAAAGCAAAAATAGTAGAGGGGAACTTTGATCAAGGGTAATGCTGCCCTTTACCAAGAGGGTTATGAAGGGGGATGAGGACAACCAATCATTGGGACCTCCTGCCCAAGGATTAGGCCTCATTTGCCATGAAGCCGCCACTCCTCTACGTACGTTCCTTGGTTCTAGCACAGCTTTTCTATAAAACTGCAAAACTGGGACTGTAATAAGCACTGCACTCTCTCTAGTTATATAATATATAGTATTAAGGAGCTTCGCAGGAAATCCAGCATGGATCAGCACGTAAGAGGTCGATATAGATTAGAGACCCCGATGGGGTCTAACCGGAACTGAATGCCTTTAAATTGTTAAGGAGAAACAGTGCCACCCTGTGGCTCTCATATGTACTGCAGGTTTTGTTTTTTTGTTTTTTGTAATTTGTTTTTATACAATATGTACAGTATAAATATCTGGCGATGTAAATATCTACGGTTAAGGGTATTCTGTATATATACGGTATTGGACTTTACCTTCTTGAGCACTGTGTGTTTAAGAAGGTGAGCACATATTTAGGCATTTTTAAGAACTCGTCTTGGGGTATTCCCTTCCCCCCCCCCCCCCCTCTGATTCATTAATGTGGTCTGTTTTATTATTTATTAACCTCTTCCATGCCATGACGGATTGTATAGAAGGTTCCTACGGAACAGCAGATCTCATATTCAAAGCACGAGAGAGAAAATTAAAGGAAAGAAATCATCGGATTTATGAAGTTGAAGGGTAGAAGCATTAATTTATTATGTGTAGTCTATATGAGACGCCGAAATCAATCAAATATTGTCTAGCATTTATAAGAATTCTGGATTATCAAATGCCGGATTATAAGAATTTTATTATGTGTGTATATATAGATAGAAATTAAATACAAGAAGACATTTTTATTGTTCGGGCCAGGGGCAGAATTCTCCACGTTGCACTTTCCCGGACCCCTCACAGCTTTTTCTTCATTTCATTTTCCTGCCTTAATTTTTCTCAGTTCTTTATACAGAGAAATTTCCAGGTTCTGATATTCGTCCGGATGTGAATATCGTATTTCCAGTCGTCCTCCCTGGAGACTTTTTCATAAGCGTCAATTACAAAAATGCAATTACGATATTGTTCTTTTTTTTATCTGTACAGTTATAAAAAGATATTTATATTTAATTATTAAAAAATGATAATTGTCAAAGTCGTTGTCTCCTCAATCTACAGAACAAGGAATACCCAGGTTATACCGGCATGCTCCATCTCAATATATACAAGATGTAGAACTTATGACAGCTGCCCAGGTGTAATTACCGTATATACTCGAGTATAAGCCGAGATTTTCAGCCCATTTTTTTTAGGCTGAAAGTGCCCCTCTCTGCTTATACTCGAGTCATTGTCCCAGGGGGGTCGGCGGGGGAGGACAGGACAAAGTACGCCTGCGCTGGAGCCGCAGCCTGAAGACAAGAAGAGGACGTCATCCTATGAAGATGGGAAGCGCCGGACCGCAACGCCCATCGGACCGGACCGGACTGGCGGACACAGACAGAAAAGGGCCCCTGTGCAAGAACAATACATGGACCCTTTGCAGCCCAAGATCTCCTGAAAATGCAAAATTACACCTGCTTTGGAGGTATAAATGGGCCCCCTAGCCTCTTGGGCCCCTGTGCGACTGCGCAGGTTGCACCAATGATATGTCCGCCCATTTATCACCAGATCACATATATAACCAGCCGCTTTTGTTTTAGCCAACTACAGCTACTACAGCAAGGTAATCTTAAAGCCGGGTACTACTTTACTCTAAACTGTTAAACTATCCAACACTTATTTTAGGTATATTTTATTTATTTTTCTTTAAGGAAGTGTCACATAGATTTTTTAAAATACCCAATAATACCACATACAAGGGACAAATACCGTCACGCCATGGAGGGACCACGTATCACCACCACAGTGACCGAATAATACCATGTACAAGGAACAAATACCACCACACCATGACCAGACCGCATTTCACCACCATATAGTGACTCAATACTACTGTACACTACTGATCATTAATTAAAAAAAAAACCAAAACAATACTAATATCATCATAAATGCCATTATACACAGGAGTTCTGTATACATTGTACAGGTAATACAGTGATCACCAGTGCCATTATACACAGGAGCTCTGTACATAGTATACAGGTAATGCAGTGATCACCAGTGCCATTATACACAGAAGCTCTGTATATAGTGTCAGTGTACAGGTAATACAATGATTACCAGTGACATTATACACTGGACCTCTGTATATAGTGTCAGTGTACAGGTAACGCAGTGATCACCAGTGCCATTATACACAGGAGCTCTGTATATAGCGTCAGTGTACAGATAATGCAGTGATCACCAGAGCTCTGTATATAGTGTCAGTGTACAGGTAATACAATGATTACCAGTGACATTATACACAGGAGCTCTGTATATAGTGTCAGTGTACAGATAATGCAGTGATCACCAGAGCTCTGTATATAGTGTCAGTGTACAGGTAATACAATGATTACCAGTGACATTATACACTGGAGCTCTGTATATAGTGTCAGTGTACAGGTAATGCAGTGATCACCAGTGCCATTATACACCAGAGCTCTGTATATAGTGTCAGGGTACAGGTAATACAGTGATCACCAGTGCCATTATACACCAGAGCTCTGTATATAGTGTCAGTGTACAGGTAATACAGTGATCACCAGTGACATTATACACCGGAGCTCTGTATATAGTGTCAGGGTACAGGTAATACAGTGATCACCAGTGACATTATACCCAGGAGCTCTGTACATAGCATACAGTGTACAGGTAATACAGTGATCACCAGTGACATTATACACCGGAGCTCTGTATATAGTGTCAGGGTACAGGTAATACAGTGATCACCAGTGACATTATACCCAGGAGCTCTGTACATAGCATACAGTGTACAGGTAATACAGTGATCACCAGTGACATTATACACCGGAGCTCTGTATATAGTGTCAGGGTACAGGTAATACAGTGATCACCAGTGACATTATACACTGGAGCTCTGTATATAGTGTCAGGGTACAGGTAATACAGTGATCACCGGTGACATTATACACAGAAGCTCTCTATATAGTGTACATGTAATACAGTGATCAATAGTGCCATTATACACAGGAACTCTGTATATGGTGTCCATGTACATATAATTCAGTGATCACTAGTAACATTATACACAGCTCTGTATGTAGTATATAGTGTCAGTATACAGGTAACACACATAGTTATCTAGAGCACAGCTTCCAGATCACATTCCCTACTTTTTTTCCCCAACTTCTACATTTCATCAGCTAAAGAAAAAAGTGACAGTGCCGCCCCGCACAGTAACAGGACCCCCTCAATTCATCATTATTGGCTCCCCCAATTCATCATTATTTGCGCTCTGTCACCGTCAATACATCATTTGTCCCCCGCCATTTTCATGTATGTTACGCTGGGCTGCAGTGTGAAGCGGGCCCACACATGATGTCGGCGAGTTCATTCCTTACACTTTGTGTTCTTTTTGGAGGTTGTATCAACAGAGAAGTTAATTTCTCCATTGTCTGAGGCCGTGGATGTCAGACTGCACTCAGATGACAGCAGAGTGCAGTCCGATGTTTCACTCATCCATAGATTTCAGTGGGTGGGTGTGATGAACTCCAGGGCCACTCGCAGAGTATCGCCCTCCGACACCACAGCGCCATTCACAAGACTGAAGCTTTCAGAGCAGTTTGGAGAGTAAACGCCACCTGTGGGAATCCTGTCAGGGGGCTTCTCTGCTGGGGCCACTGGTACAGAGGGTCTATAGCTGATACTGACTTGTGGGTCTCAGGGTAAAGCAGCGTTCTCAGGTAGTATGGCTGCCGCTGTCACAGAGCACACAGCCGGCTCACTGACGCTGTGTCTGCTGCAGGGATGGAGCCTGTGATCACACCGTGCGTCCACCTCACACAGGCTGAGGTGACTGAGGGGTGAGGAGGAGAACTGCTGAGCCCGCGCTGAGCAGGGATTGGTTGGTGGGAAGTCCCGCCCTCCTGGGGCTCCGCACTGACTGCCTCTCCCAGCTGTCTGTCACAGTGAGGCTCCGGCTGCTTCATCCCTCCTCACACTGCTCTGCTGGACTGGCAGCGCTGCTTGTGAAAACTGACGCCGGCTGAGCAAGTGGTGTGTGTGAGTGACCGTGCGGAGAGGCGACTGGTGTGTGTGTGTCTATGTGTCTGTGGGTGGTATGTCTGTGTGAATGTGCGGAGAGGAAAGTGGTGTGTGTGTGTGTGTGTGTGTGTGTGTGTGTGTGTGTGTGTGTGTGTGTGTGTGTGTGTGTGTGTGTGAACGTGCGGAGAGGAGTGTGTGAACGTGCAGAGAGGCGAGTGGTGTGTGTGTGTGTGTGTAGAGGAGTGGTGTGTGTGTGTGTGAATGTGCGGAGAGGCGAGTGGTGTGTGTGTGTGTGTGTGTAGAGGAGTGGTGTGTGTGTGTGTAGAGGAGTGGTGTGTGTGTGTGAACGTGCGGAGAGGCGAGTGGTGTGTGTGTGTGTGTAGAGGAGTGGTGTGTGTGTGTGTAGAGGAGTGGTGTGTGTGTGTGTGAACGTGCGGAGAGGCGAGTGGTGTGTGTGTGTGTGTGTGTAGAGGAGTGGTGTGTGTGTGTGTAGAGGAGTGGTGTGTGTGTGTGTAGAGGAGTGGTGTGTGTGTGTGTGTGTAGAGGAGTGGTGTGTGTGTGTGTGTGAACGTGCGGAGAGGCGAGTGGTGTGTGTGTGTGTGTGTGTAGAGGAGTGGTGTGTGTGTGTGTAGAGGAGTGGTGTGTGTGTGTGTAGAGGAGTGGTGTGTGTGTGTGTGTAGAGGAGTGGTGTGTGTGTGTGTAGAGGAGTGGTGTGTGTGTGTAGAGGAGTGGTGTGTGTGTGTGTGAACGTGCGGAGAGGCGAGGTGTGTGTGTGTGTGTAGAGGAGTGGTGTGTGAACGTGCGGAGAGGCGAGTGGTGTGTGTGTGTGAACGTGCGGAGAGGCGAGTGGTGTGTGTGTGTGTGTAGAGGAGTGGTGTGTGTGTGTGTGAACGTGCGGAAAGGCGAGTGGTGTGTGTGTAGAGGAGTGGTGTGTGAACGTGCGGAGAGGCGAGTGGTGTGTGTGTGTGAACGTGCGGAGAGGCGAGTGGTGTGTGTGTGTGTCTGAACGTGCAGAGAGGCGAGTGGTGTGTGTGTGTGTGAACGTGCGGAGAGGCGAGTGGTGTGTGTGTGTGAACGTGCGGAGAGGCGAGTGGTGTGTGTGTGTGTGTGTAGAGGAGTGGTGTGTGAATGTGCGGAGAGGCGAGTGGTGTGTGTGTGTGAACGTGCGGAGAGGCGAGTGGTGTGTGTGTGTGTGAACGTGCGGAGAGGCGAGTGATGTGTGTGTGTGTGTAGAGGAGTGGTATGTGAATGTGCGGAGAGGCGAGTGGTGTGTGTGTGTGTGTGAATGTGCGGAGAGGCGAGTGGTGTGTGTGAATGTGCGGAGAGGCGAGTGGTGTGTGTGTGTATGTGTCTGAACGTGCAGAGAGGCGAGTGATGTGTATGTGTGTGTGTGTAGAGGAGTGGTGTGTGAATGTGCAGAGAGGCGAGTGGTGTGTGTGTGTGTATGTGTCTGAACGTGCAGAGAGGCGAGTGATGTGTGTGTGTGTAGAGGAGTGGTGTGTGAATGTGCGGAGAGGCGAGTGGTGTGTGTGTGAACGTGCGGAGAGGCGAGTGGTGTGTGTGTGTGAACGTGCGGAGAGGCGAGTGGTGTGTGTGTGTGTGAACGTGCGGAGAGGAAAGTGGTGTGTGTGTGTGTCTGAACGTGCAGAGAGGCGAGTGATGTGTGTGTGTGTGTGTAGAGGAGTGGTGTGTGAATGTGCGGAGAGGCGAGTGGTGTGTGTGTGTGTGTGAACGTCTGGAGAGGCGAGTGGGGTGTGTGTGTGTCTGTGTGACTGCGGAGAGGCGAGTGGTGTATGGGTGGTATGTCTGGGTGAACATGTGGAGAGGCAAGTGGTGTGTGGGTATGTGTGTGTGTGAATGTGTGGAGAGGCGAGTGGTGTGTGTGGAGAGGCAAAGTGGTGTGGGTATGTGTGTGTGTGAACGTGCAGAGAGGCGAGTGGTGTGTGTGTGAACGTGCGGAGAGGCGAGTGGTGTGTGTGTGAACGTGCGGAGAGGCAAGTGGTGTGTGTATGTGTGAACGTGCAGAGAGGCGAGTGATGTGTGTGTGTGTAGAGGAGTGGTGTGTGAATGTGCGGAGAGGCGAGTGGTGTGTGTGTGTGTGAACGTGCGGAGAGGCGAGTGGTGTGTGTGTGTGAACGTGCGGAGAGGAAAGTGGTGTGTGTGTGTCTGTGAACGTGCAGAGAGGCGAGTGGTGTGTGTGTGTGTAGAGGAGTGGTATGTGAATGTGCGGAGAGGCGAGTGGTGTGTGTGTGAATGTGCGGAGAGGCGAGTGGTGTGTGTGTGTATGTGTCTGTGAACGTGCAGAGAGGCGAGTGATGTGTGTGTGTGTAGAGGAGTGGTGTGTGAATGTGCGGAGAGGCGAGTGCTGTGTGTGAACGTGCGGAGAGGCGAGTGGTGTGTGTGTGTGTGTGAACGTGCGGAGAGGAAAGTGGTGTGTGTGTATGTGTGTATGTGGTGTATGGGTGGTATGTCTGGGTGAACATGCGGAGAGGCGAGTGGTGTGTGGGTGTGTGTGTGTGGAGAGGCAAGTGGTGTGTGTTTGTGGAGAGGCGAGTGGTGTGTGTGGGTATGTGTGTCGAACGTGAGGAGAGGCGAGTGGTGTGTGTGTGTGTGTGTGAATGTGCAGAGAGGCAAGTGGTGTGTGTATGTGTCTGAACGTGCGGAGAGGCGAGTGGTGTGTGTGCGGAGAGATGTGGTGTGTCTGTGAACGTACAGAGAAGCGAGTGGTGTATGTGTGTGACCGTGCGGAGAGGCGAGTGGTGTGTGTGTGTATGCAAGGCCGCCATCAGGGCATTACGGGCCCCGTCTGCTCACTAGGCCCCTACCGGCAGGCTAAACCGGGCCCTTAGCGGCACTACGGCAGTTTTTACGCTATTGACGTGCGGGCCCGCACGTCAATTGTTAACAGCCGCCAGCCAATCGGAGGCTGGCAGCCGACGTCTGCCGCAGCGTGCACGTCGCCGGTGTCTGATGTCATTTCATTGTCAGTCGCTGGCGAGTGCGCGCTTCAGCTGCATGGAGGGAGCTTCGCCCACCGCAGGAGTGCAGCCAGGTAAGAACTTTTGTTTAATTTAGAGTGGCGATTCGGGTGGCCTGGGGCAGACTGTGAGACATGGGGGCAGAATGGTGGAGACAGGGCATGACTGGAGACACGGGGCAGGATTGGGGGCATGACTGGAGACACGGGGCAGGATTGGGGGCATGACTGGAGACACGGGGCAGGATTGGGGGCATGACTGGAGACACGGGGCAGGATTGGGGGCATGACTGGAGATGGGGCAGAATGGAGATATGGGGCATGATTGGAGACACGGGGCAGGATGAAAGACATGGGGCAGGATTGGAGACAGATGGGGCAGGATGGGGAGATCATATGGGGCAGAATGGATACTCATGAGGGCAGGATGTGAGAACATATGGCTGAAGCCAGGAATGAGACACACAGGGACCAAGATGGGGAATATTATTACCATAGGGGCTAATTAAGGGATATTATTACTGTAGTGATGTATTTATTTTATTTTTTGAGGACACTGTTTTAAATGGGGGGGGGGGGGTGCGGTCGCGGTCTTGTTACTGTGTAGAGTGACACTATGTCACTTTTTTTTCTTCATGTGGTGTAATGTAGAGGTTGGGAAAAATTAAGTAATGTGTTCTACAAGCGGAGCTCGAGATAACTGTTATTTTCTGTAGAGACGAGTCCTGGCTGAAGAAGTGATGGCGGTCTGTGCTGGATGAAAGATGAAGGACTTCACCTAGAGACGTCACTGGTGAGTCAGTGTTACCTATACACTGGCACTATACACTGTATACTATATACAGAGCTCCCGTGTATAATGTCACCGGTGATCACTGTATTATCTGTACACAGACACTGCATACTAAGTACGGATTTCCTGTGTATAATGGCACTTATGGTGATAGTATTGTATTTTTTTTTTTATTACTGATCAGTATTGTAGTGTTCAGTCACTATGTGGTGGTAATATGTGGTCTGAACATGGTGTTGCGGTATTTGTCCCTTGTATGTGCTATTTGGTCACTTTGTGGTGGTAATATGTGGTCTGGTCATGGTGCGGTGGTATTTGTTCCTTGTATGTGCTATTCTTCGGTCACTGGTGGTAATATGTGGTCTGGTCATGGTGCGGTGGTATTTGTTCCTTGTATGTCTTATTCTTCGGTCACTGGTGGTAATATGTGGTCTGGTCATCGTGTTGTGGTATTTGTTCTTTGTATGTGATATTATTCGATCACTGTGGTGGTAATATGTGGTCTGGTCATGGTGTTGCGGTATTTGTCCCTTGTATGTTCTATTTGGTCACTTTGTGGTGGTAATATGTGGTCTGGTCATGGTGCGGTGGTATTTGTTCCTTGTATGTGCTATTATTCGGTCACTGGCGGTTATATGTGGTCTGGTCATGGTGTTGTGGTATTTGTTCCTTGTATGTCTTATTCTTCGGTCACTGGTGGTAATATGTGGTCTGGTCATCGTGTTGTGGTATTTGTTCCCTGTATGTGATATTATTCGATCACTGTGGTGGTAATATGTGGTCTGGTCATGGTGTTGTGGTATTTGTTCCCTGTATGTGATATTATTCGATCACTTTGATGGTAATATGTGGTCTGGTCATGGTGTTGTATTTGTTCGTTGTATGTGATATTATTGGTCGTTTAAAAAAATTGAAAGATAAATAAAAATATACCTAAATTGTATTGCATATTTTAACAAATATTTAGTAGGTTACAGTACAGTAGGGCCCGGCCAAAAGTGTCTACCGTGTTATGGTGGCGGCTTAAAAAATTCTTTTGGCCAAAACAAAAGCTGCCGGCTTTATGTGTGATCTGGTGATGGGAACTGTTAATGTGTGATAGGTGAGAAGTGGGACTGTGGACAGTTCGAGGGGTGGAGGCGGGGCTGGGGTGGAGCCTGGGTGGAGTCTCAAGGGGGCCCCGAAAATTTTGCCAGTATGGGGACCCGAAATTTCGTGCAGAGAGGTGAGTGGTGTGTGTCTGTGTGTGTAACATGCAGAGAGGTGAGTGGTGTGGGTGTAGGTGGTAAAGAGGGCAATGGTGGGGAGAAAGCAGTGATGCAGTTTGTGGAGAGGGCAATGATTGGGGTGGAGAGAGCAAAGATTTGGGTGGGGGAGAACAATGATTGGGGTGGAGAGGGCAATGATTTGGGTGGTAGGGGAGAATAATGGGGTGGAGAGAATGATTTGGGTGGTGGGGGAGAACAATGATTGGGGTGGAGAGGGCAATGATTGGGGTGGTGGGGGAGAACAATGGGGTGGAGAGGGCAAAGATTTGGGTGGGGGAGAACAATGGGGTGGAGAGGGCAATGATTTGGGTGGTGGGAGAGAACAATGATTGGGGTGGAGAGGGCAATGATTTGGGTGGTGGGGGAGAACAATGATTGGGGTGGAGAGGGCAATGATTGGGGTGGTGGGGGAGAACAATGGGGTGGTGAGGGAGAACAATGGTCGTGGTGGGGGAGAGCAGTGATTGGAGTGATGGAGAGGGCAATGATTGGGGTGGTGGAGAAGGCAATGAGTTGGGTGGTGAGTAGAACAATTGGGTGGTGGGGAGAACAATGATTGGGGTGGTGGAGAAGGCAATGATGGGGTGGTGGAGAGGCTAATAATGGAGGTGGTGGAGAGGGCAATGATGGGATGCGGTTTGGCAGGAAGGGGGACTTATAATGGGCTTATGAACAGGTGAAGGGGAGGAGGACATTAGAAATGGATGTAAAATGAATTGGGTGGTGGTGGAGGGTGCTGAGCCCCTGATAGCGTCCTCCCCATCTCACAATTCATTGTGACGCTATTGGGGACTTACCATTTATTGGAGAGTGGGAGAGGAGGGGATAAGGTGCACAGGACTCTTTATAATGAACTGAAACGTAGGAGAAGACGCTGTCAGGGACTTGCAATGAATTGGGAGGTAGCGGAGGAGGCTCAGTACCTGATAGTTAATACAAAACCCGGCACTCAACTTTGTAGTGAGAGGAAACGATTTATTGTATCCCGAATTAGAAAACGTTTCGGTCACACAAAGGGACCTTCATAAGTAACGTTATACTGGGATAATGGATAATTTCAAGTGGCTATATGGCCTGCCCGGAAATAGCTACCAATATCGTATTGAATATCAAGGAAGAGAAACTACAGCCTATATGCAGGCTGACATCGCGGCGTCCACCGCTGTGCCTTAGTATATAGTGTACTCGCTTATTATGTAAAGCAGTCCCTTAGTATATACTGTACACACTTCTTATGTATAGCACAGTCCCTTAGTATATAGTGTACTCACTTATCATGTATAGCACATTCCCTTAGTATATAGTGTACTCACTTAAGTAGAAATCATATAAAAAGAGATGTAAATAAACCAAATTACAAATGGAATGTATTAAAAGAATATTTTTTATTAAAGGTAATTAAGATAAATATTAAAAACAAAAGGTAAAAATATATATATATCAGAGTTAGCCACAAGATGGTGCCAACAGCACTGTTACAAGGTATTTGTAGAAGGAATTTTAATAAAAAAAAACTCCTGGGAATGTGACTGAAATAATTACTGAAGGTGAAAAAGTATCAAAAAAGTAGCAATCAGTCAAGTGACTAGTCACAAAACAGAGACAGGAAAATGCCAGTGAAGTAAAGTAATTACCTATGACCTCCTGTGGCGCTAAAGAATCCCTACGTACGTTTCGGCTGAATAAGCTCATTGTTTTTGGTATTTATCTTAATTACCTTCTATAAAAATATTCTTTTAATACATTACATTTGTAAATTGGTTTATTTACTCCTTTTTTTTAATTTTTTTATACAATTTCTATTTTTTTGGTGTAGAACCTATCTTTGTCCTTTATTACACCTTGTGGAGTTTCATTTATTTATATATTTCATATGATGTTTTTATTTGCCTATTATGTATAGCACAGTCTCTTAGTATACAGTGTACTCATTATATATAGCACAGTCCCTTAGTATATAGTGTACTCACTTACTATGTATAGCACAGAACCTTAGTATATAGTGTACTCACTTATGTATAGCACAGTCCCTTAGTATATAGTGTACTCACTTATTATGTATAGCACAGTCCCTTAGTATATAGTGTACTCACATATTATGTATAGCACAGTCCCTTAGTATATAGTATACTCACTTATATATATAGCACAGTCCCTTAGTATATAGTATACTCACTTATATATATAGCACAGTCCCTTAGTATATAGTGTACTCACTTATTATGTTTAGCACAGTCCCTTAGTATATAGTGTACTCACTTATGTATAGCACAGTCCCTTAGTATATAGTGTACTCACTTATTATGTATAGCACAGTCCCTTAGTATATAGTGTACTCACTTATTATGTATAGCACAGTCCCTTAGTATATAGTATACTCACTTATATATATATAGCACAGTCCCTTGGTATATAGTGTACTCACTTATTACGTATAGCACAGTCCCTTAGTATATAGTGTACTCACTTATTATGTTTAGCACAGTCCCTTAGTATATAGTGTACTCCTTTGTTAGATATAAAATGACTGTTGATAGAGCAGTGGGTGACCAGACAACCAGTGCATCAGCTCCTCCATTAGACAAGAAGCTTTCCCATGCTCCATCAGCCATCATTACATTATACATCTAACAAGACTGGACGGTAGCTAATAAAGACAGGGCTCTATATAATCGAATTAATCCAATATGTAAGGGACGGAGCTGTACATAGCAAGAGAGGGCACTGTATAATAAGGGATGGCAATAAACATAATAACATAATAAAGGAGACTATGTAATATGTAGCTGTCAGTGTCCGCCCTGTGTATATGTATAATTATGTTCTACCAATGGCACAAACTTCTTCACCCATAGATGTGTAGGTGTAATAACTGTGCATTACCTAGTAGTGGCCACGAGATGGCAGCAGTCTCCTTCCTCATTCTAAACTGCCAGGCTCAGCAGAATCCATTTATTTCTCCAACATCAGAACAATCTGTAGGGAAATTGCGAAGTAAAAAATATAAAAACAGCAATATTTAGTGACTCTAAGGAGGATTGGTACTTGAATGCAGGTGGTGGGATTAGCCCAACCTGCAGAATTACTTTTTCTGTAACTTAGTCATTGCAGCACAGAAGGCTGGTATGGGGAATTTGGGGACTGTGTATCCGTATGCAGCCACAAGATGGCAGAAGTTGTAAGGATGGAAAACACCTGTAATTTGATGGCGGCAGAGGAGGAGCGGTACTGTGCAGTATATATACAGGAGGAGTGGTACTGTGCAGTATATATACAGGAGGAGCGGTACTGTGCAGTGTATATATACAGGAGGAGTGGTACTGTGCAGTGTATACATACAGGAGGAGCGGTACTGTGCAGTGTATATATACAGGACAGGAGGAGAGGTACTGTGCAGTGTATATATACAGGACAGGAGGAGTGGTACTGTGCAGTATATATACAGGAGGAGTGGTACTGTGCAGTATATATATACAGGAGGAGTGGTACTGTGCAGTATATATATACAGGACAGGAGGAGTGGTACTGTGCAGTATATATACAGGAGGAGTGGTACTGTGCAGTATATATACAGGAGGAGTGGTACTGTGCAGTGTATATATACAGGAGGAGTGGTACTGTGCAGTATATATATATATATATAGGACAGGAGGAGTGGTACTGTGCAGTGTATATATACAGGAGGAGTGGTACTGTGCAGTATATATATATAGGACAGGAGGAGTGGTACTGTACAGTGTATATATATACAGGAAGAGCGGTACTGTGCAGTGTATATATACAGGAGAGGAGGAGTGGTACTGTGCAGTGTATATATACAGGAGGAGTGGTACTGTGCAGTGTATATATACAGGACAGGAGGAGTGGTACTGTGCAGTGTATATATACAGGACAGGAGGAGTGGTACTGTGCAGTGTATATATACAGGAGGAGTGGTACTGTGCAGTGTATATATACAGGACAGGAGGAGTGGTACTGTGCAGTGTATATATACAGGACAGGAGGAGTGGTACTGTGCAGTGTATATATACAGGAGGAGTGGTACTGTGCAGTGTATATATATACAGGAGGAGCGGTACTGTGCAGTATATATATACAGGACAGGAGGAGTGGTACTGTGCAGTGTATATATACAGGAGGAGTGGTACTGTGCAGTGTATATATATACAGGAGGAGCGGTACTGTGCAGTATATATATACAGGACAGGAGGAGTGGTACTGTGCAGTGTATATATACAGGAGGAGTGGTACTGTGCAGTGTATATATACAGGAGGAGTGGTACTGTGCAGTGTATATATACAGGAGGAGTGGTACTGTGCAGTGTATATATACAGGACAGGAGGAGCGGTACTGTACAGTGTATATATACAGGACAGGAGGAGCGGTACTGTGCAGTGTATATATACAGGACAGGAGGAGCGGTACTGTGCAGTGTATATATACAGGAGTGGTACTGTGCAGTGTATATATACAGGAGGAGTGGTACTGTGCAGTGTATATATACAGGAGGAGTGGTACTGTGCACTGTATATATACAGGACAGGAGGAGTGGTACTGTGCACTGTATATATACAGGACAGGAGGAGTGGTACTGTGCACTGTATATATACAGGACAGGAGGAGCGGTACTGTGCAGTGTATATATACAGGACAGGAGGAGTGGTACTGTGCAGTGTATATATACAGGACAGGAGGAGAGGTACTGTGCAGTGTATATATACAGGACAGGAGGAGCGGTACTGTGCAGTGTATATATACAGGAGTGGTACTGTGCAGTGTATATATACAGGAGGAGTGGTACTGTGCAGTGTATATATACAGGAGGAGTGGTACTGTGCACTGTATATATACAGGACAGGAGGAGTGGTACTGTACAGTGTATATATACAGGACAGGAGGAGCGGTACTGTGCACTGTATATATACAGGACAGGAGGAGTGGTACTGTGCACTGTATATATACAGGACAGGAGGAGCGGTACTGTGCAGTGTATATATACAGGACAGGAGGAGTGGTACTGTGCAGTGTATATATACAGGACAGGAGGAGCGGTACTGTGCACTGTATATATACAGGACAGGAGGAGTGGTACTGTGCACTGTATATATACAGGACAGGAGGAGTGGTACTGTGCACTGTATATATACAGGACAGGAGGAGCGGTACTGTGCAGTTTATATATACAGGACAGGAGGAGCGGTACTGTGCAGTGTATATATACAGGACAGGAGGAGCGGTACTGTGCAGTGTATATATACAGGAGGAGTGGTACTGTGCAGTGTATATATACAGGACAGGCGGAGCGGTACTGTGCAGTGTATATACAGGACAGGAGGAGCAGTACTGTGCAGTGTATATATACAGGACAGGAGGAGGGGTACTGTGCACTGTATATATACAGGACAGGAGGAGTGGTACTGTGCACTGTATATATACAGGACAGGAGGAGCGGTACTGTGCAGTGTATATATACAGGACAGGAGGAGTGGTACTGTGCACTGTATATATACAGGACAGGAGGAGTGGTACTGTGCAGTGTATATATACAGGAGGAGTGGTACTGTGCAGTGTATATATACAGGCCAGGAGGAGTGGTACTGTGCAGTGTATATACAGGCCAGGAGGAGTGGTACTGTGCAGTGTATATATACAGGACAGGAGGAGCGGTACTGTGCAGAGTATATATACAGGAGGAGTGGAACTGTGCAGTGTATATATACAGGAGGAGTGGTACTGTGCAGTGTATATATACAGGACAGGAGGAGCGGTACTGTGCAGTGTATATATACAGGACAGGAGGAGTGGTACTGTGCAGTGTATATATACAGGAGGAGTGGTACTGTGCAGTGTATATGTACAGGACAGGAGGAGCGGTACTGTGCAGTGAATATATACAGGAGGAGTGGTACTGTGCAGTGTATATATACAGGACAGGAGGAGTGGTACTGTGCAGTGTATATATACAGGACAGGAGGAGCGGTACTGTGCAGTGTATATATACAGGAGGAGTGGTACTGTGCAGTGTATATATACAGGACCGGAAGAGTGGTTCTGTGCAGTGTATATATACAGGACAGGAGGAGCGGTGCTGTGCAGTGTATATATACAGGAGGAGTGGTACTGTGCAGTGTATATATACAGGACAGGAGGAGCGGTACTGTGCAGTGTATATATATAGGAGGAGAGGTACTGTGCAGTATATATATACAGGACAGGAGGAGTGGTACTGTGCAGTGTATATACAGGACAGGAGGAGTGGTACTGTGCACTGTATATATACAGGACAGGAGGAGTGGTACTGTGCACTGTATATATACAGGAGGAGGGGTACTGTGCAGTGTATATATACAGGACAGGAGGAGTGGTACTGTGCACTGTATATATACAGGACAGGAGGAGTGGTACTGTGCACTGTATATATACAGGACAGGAGGAGCGTTACTGTGCAGTGTATATATACAGGACAGGAGGAGTGGTACTGTGCACTGTATATATACAGGACAGGAGGAGTGGTACTGTGCACTGTATATATACAGGACAGGAGGAGTGGTACTGTGCACTGTATATATACAGGACAGGAGGAGTGGTACTGTGCACTGTATATATACAGGACAGGAGGAGTGGTACTGTGCACTGTATATATACAGGACAGGAGGAGCGGTACTGTGCAGTGTATATATACAGGACAGGAGGAGTGGTACTGTGCAGTGTATATATACAGGACAGGAGGAGAGGTACTGTGCAGTGTATATATACAGGACAGGAGGAGCGGTACTGTGCAGTGTATATATACAGGAGGAGTGGTACTGTGCAGTGTATATATACAGGAGGAGTGGTACTGTGCAGTGTATATATACAGGACAGGAGGAGTGGTACTGTGCAGTGTATATATACAGGACAGGAGGAGTGGTACTGTGCAGTGTATATATACAGGAGGAGTGGTACTGTGCACTGTATATATACAGGACAGGAGGAGTGGTACTGTGCACTGTATATATACAGGACAGGAGGAGTGGTACTGTGCACTGTATATATACAGGACAGGAGGAGTGGTACTGTGCACTGTATATATACAGGACAGGAGGAGCGGTACTGTGCAGTGTATATATACAGGACAGGAGGAGTGGTACTGTGCAGTGTATATATACAGGACAGGAGGAGCGGTACTGTGCACTGTATATATACAGGACAGGAGGAGTGGTACTGTGCACTGTATATATACAGGACAGGAGGAGGGGTACTGTGCAGTGTATATATACAGGAGGAGTGGTACTGTGCAGTGTATATATACAGGACAGGAGGAGTGGTACTGTGCAGTGTATATATACAGGACAGGAGGAGCGGTACTGTGCACTGTATATATACAGGACAGGAGGAGTGGTACTGTGCACTGTATATATACAGGACAGGAGGAGCGGTACTGTGCAGTGTATATATACAGGACAGGAGGAGTGGTACTGTGCAGTGTATATATACAGGACAGGAGGAGCGGTACTGTGCACTGTATATATACAGGACAGGAGGAGCGGTACTGTGCACTGTATATATACAGGACAGGAGGAGTGGTACTGTGCACTGTATATATACAGGACAGAAGGAGTGGTACTGTGCACTGTATATATACAGGACAGGAGGAGCGGTACTGTGCAGTGTATATATACAGGACAGGAGGAGCGGTACTGTGCAGTGTATATATACAGGACAGGAGGAGCGGTACTGTGCAGTGTATATATACAGGAGGAGTGGTACTGTGCAGTGTATATATACAGGACAGGCGGAGCGGTACTGTGCAGTGTATATACAGGACAGGAGGAGCAGTACTGTGCAGTGTATATATACAGGACAGGAGGAGGGGTACTGTGCACTGTATATATACAGGACAGGAGGAGTGGTACTGTGCACTGTATATATACAGGACAGGAGGAGCGGTACTGTGCAGTGTATATATACAGGACAGGAGGAGCGGTACTGTGCAGTGTATATATACAGGAGGAGTGGAACTGTGCAGTGTATATATACAGGCCAGGAGGAGTGGTACTGTGCAGTGTATATATACAAGCCAGGAGGAGTGGTACTGTGCAGTGTATATATACAGGACAGGAGGAGTGGTACTGTGCAGAGTATATATACAGGAGGAGTGGAACTGTGCAGTGTATATATACAGGACAGGAGGAGCGGTACTGTGCAGAGTATATATAGAGGAGGAGTGGTACTGTGCAGTGTATATATACAGGAGGAGTGGTACTGTGCAGTGTATATATACAGGCCAGGAGGAGTGGTACTGTGCAGTGTATATATACAAGCCAGGAGGAGTGGTACTGTGCAGTGTATATATACAGGACAGGAGGAGCGGTACTGTGCAGAGTATATATACAGGAGGAGTGGAACTGTGCAGTGTATATATACAGGACAGGAGGAGCGGTACTGTGCAGAGTATATATAGAGGAGGAGTGGTACTGTGCAGTGTATATATACAGGAGGAGTGGTACTGTGCAGTGTATATATACAGGACAGGAGGAGCGGTACTGTGCAGTGTATATATACAGGACAGGAGGAGTGGTACTGTGCAGTGTATATATACAGGAGGAGTGGTACTGTGCAGTGTATATGTACAGGACAGGAGGAGCGGTACTGTGCAGTGAATATATACAGGAGGAGTGGTACTGTGCAGTGTATATATACAGGACAGGAGGAGTGGTACTGTGCAGTGTATATATACAGGACAGGAGGAGCGGTACTGTGCAGTGTATATATACAGGAGAAGTGGTACTGTGCAGTGTATATATACAGGACAGGAAGAGTGGTTCTGTGCAGTGTATATATACAGGACAGGAGGAGCGGTGCTGTGCAGTGTATATATACAGGAGGAGTGGTACTGTGCAGTGTGTATATACAGGACAGGAGGAGTGGTACTGTGCAGTGTATATATACAGGACAGGAGGAGTGGTACTGTGCAGTGTATATATACAGGAGGAGCGATACTGTGCAGAGTATATATAGAGGAGGAGTGGTACTGTGCAGTGTATATATACAGGAGGAGTGGTACTGTGCAGTGTATATATACAGGACAGGAGGAGCGGTACTGTGCAGTGTATATATACAGGAGGAGCGGTGCTGTGCAGTGTATATATACAGGACAGGAGAAGTGGTACTGTGCAGTGTATATATACAGGAGGAGTGGTACTGTGCAGTATATATACAGGAGGAGCGGTACTGTACAGTGTATATATACAGGACAGGAGGAGTGGTACTGTGCAGTGTATATATACAGGACAGGAGGAGTGATACTGTGCAGTGTATATATACAGGACAGGAGGAGTGATACTGTCCAGTGTATATATACAGGAGGAGTGGTACTGTGCAGTGTATATATACAGGACAGGAGGAGCGGTATTGTGCAGTGTATATATACAGGACAGGAGTAGCGGTACTGTGCAGTGTATATACAGGAGGAGTGGTACTGTGCAGTGTATATATACAGGAGGAGTGGTACTGTGCAGTATATATATATATATATATATATATATATACAGGAGGAGTGGTACTGTGCAGTGTATATATACAGGACAGGAGGAGTGGTACTGTGCAGTGTATATATACAGGACAGGAGGAGCGGTACCGTGCAGTGTATATATACAGGAGGAGCGGTACTGTGCAGTGTATATATACAGGACAAGAGGAGTGGTACTGTGCAGTGTATATATACAGGACAGGAGGAGTGGTACTGTGCAGTGTATATATACAGGACAGGAGGAGAGGTACTGTGCAGTGTATATATACAGGACAGGAGGAGAGGTACTGTGCAGTGTATATATACAGGACAGGAGGAGTGGTACTGTGCAGTGTATATATACAGGAGGAGTGGTACTGTGCAGTGTATACATACAGGACAGGAGGAGTGGTACTGTGCAGTGTATATATACAGGACAGGAGGAGTGGTACTGTGCAGTGTATACATACAGGACAGGAGGAGCGGAACTGTGCAGTGTATATATACAGGAGGAGTGGTACTGTGCAGTGTATATATACAGGAGGAGCGGTACTCTGCAGTGTATATATACAGGACAGGAGGAGTGGTACTGTGCATTGTATATATACAGGACAGGAGGAGTGGTACTGTGCAGTATATATACAGGAGGAGCGGTACTGTACAGTGTATATATACAGGAGGAGCGGTACTGTGCAGTGTATATATACAGGACAGGAGGAGTGGTACTGTGCAGTGTATACAGGACAGGAGGAGTGGTACTGTGCAGTGTATATATATACAGGACAGCAGGAGCGGTACTGTGCAGTGTATATATACAGGAGGAGTGGTACTGTGCAGTGTATATATACAGGAGGAGTGGTACTGTGCAGTGTATATATACAGGACAGGAGGAGTGGTACTGTGCAGTGTATATATACAGGACAGGAGGAGTGGTACTGTGCAGTGTATATATACAGGACAGGAGGAGTGGTACTGTGCAGTGTATATAGGAGGAGCGGTACTGTGCAGTGTATATATACAGGACAGCAGGAGCGGTACTGTGCAGTGTATATATACAGGAGGAGCGGTACTGTGCAGTGTATATATACAGGACAGGAGGAGCGGTACTGTGCAGTGTATACATACAGGACAGGAGGAGCGGTACTGTGCAGTGTATACATACAGGACAGGAGGAGCGGTACTGTGCAGTGTATATATACAGGACAGGAGGAGTGCTACTGTGCAGTGTATATATACAGGAGGAGTGGTACTGTGCAGTGTATATATACAGGAGGAGTGGTACTGTGCAGTGTATATATACAGGACAGGAGGAGCGGTACTGTGCAGTGTATATATACAGGACAGGAGGAGTGGTACTGTGCAGTGTATATATACAGGAGGAGTGGTACTGTGCAGTGTATATATACAGGACAGGAGGAGCGGTACTGTGCAGTGTATATATACAGGACAGGAGGAGTGGTACTGTGCAGTGTATATATACAGGAGGAGTGGTACTGTGCAGTGTATATATACAGGACAGGAGGAGCGGTACTGTGCAGTGTATATATACAGGAGGAGTGGTACTGTGCAGTGTATATATACAGGAGGAGTGGTACTGTGCAGTGTATATATACAGGACAGGAGGAGCGGTACTGTGCAGTGTATATATACAGGACAGGAGGAGTGGTACTGTGCAGTGTATATATATATATATAGGAGGAGTGGTACTGTGCAGTGTATATATACAGGACAGGAGGAGCGGTACTGTGCAGTGTATATATACAGGAGGAGTGGTACTGTGCAGTGTATATATACAGGAGGAGTGGTACTGTGCAGTGTATATATACAAGAGGAGCGTTACTGTGCATTGTATATATACAGGACAGGAGGAGCGGTACTGTGCAGTGTATATATACAGGACAGGAGGAGTGGTACTGTGCAGTGTATATATACAGGACAGGAGGAGTGGTACTGTGCAGTGTATATATACAGGACAGGAGGAGTGGTACTGTGCAGTGTATATATACAGGAGGAGTGGTACTGTGTAGTGTATATATACTGGAGGTGTGGTACTGTGCAGTGTATATATACAGGACAGGAGGAGCGGTACTGTGCAGTGTATATATACAGGAGGAGTGGTACTGTGCAGTGTATATATACAGGACAGGAGGAGTGGTACTGTGCAGTGTATATATACAGGACAGGAGGAGTGGTACTGTGCAGTGTATATATACAGGACAGGAGGAGCGGTACTGTGCAGTGTATATATACAGGACAGGAGGAGTGGTACTGTGCAGTGTATATATACAGAACAGGAGGAGTGGTACTGTGCAGTGTATATATACAGGACAGGAGGAGTGGTACTGTGCAGTGTATATATACAGGAGGAGTGGTACTGTGCAGTGTATATATACAGGACAGGAGGAGTGGTACTGTGCAGTGTATATATACAGGAGGAGTGGTACTGTGCAGTGTATATATACAGGAGGAGTGGTACTGTGCAGTGTATATATACAGGACAGGAGGAGCGGTACTGTGCAGTGTATATATACAGGAGGAGTGGTACTGTGCAGTGTATATATACAGGAGGAGTGGTACTGTGCAGTGTATATATACAGGAGGAGTGATACTGTGCAGTGTATATATACAGGACAGGAGGAGTGGTACTGTGCAGTGTATATATACAGGAGGAGTGGTACTGTGCAGTGTATATATACAGGAGGACTGGTACTGTGCAGTGTATATATACAGGAGGAGCGGTACTGTGCATTGTATATATACAGGACAGGAGGAGCGGTACTGTGCAGTGTATATATACAAGACAGGAGGAGCGGTACTGTGCAGTGTATATATACAGGACAGGAGGAGTGGTACTGTGCAGTGTATATATACAGGACAGGAGGAGTGGTACTGTGCAGTGTATATATACAGGACAGGAGGAGTGGTACTGTGCAATGTACATATACAGGAGGAGTGGTACTGTGCAGTATATATACAGGAGGAGTGGTACTGTGCAGTGTATATATACAGGACAGGAGGAGTGGTACTGTGCAGTGTATATATACAGGACAGGAGGAGTGGTACTGTGCAGTGTATATATACAGGACAGGAGGAGTGGTACTGTGCAGAGTATATATACAGGACAGGAGGAGCGGTACTGTGCAGAGTATATATAGAGGGGAGTGGTACTGTGCAGTGTATATACAGGACAGGAGGAGTGGTACTGTGCAGAGTATATATACAGGACAGGAGGAGCGGTACTGTGCAGTGTATATATACAGGACAGGAGGAGTGGTACTGTGCAGAGTATATATACAGGACAGGAGGAGTGGTACTGTGCAGTGTATATATACAGGACAGGAGGAGCGGTACTGTGCAGAGTATATATAGAGGGGAGTGGTACTGTGCAGTGTATATACAGGACAGGAGGAGCGGTACTGTGCAGAGTATATATACAGGACAGGAAAAGCGGTACTGTGCAGAGTATATATAGAGGGGAGTGGTACTGTGCAGTGTATATATACAGGACAGGAGGAGCGGTACTGTGCAGTGAATATATACAGGAGGAGTGGTACTGTGCAGTGTATATATACAGGACAGGAGGAGTGGTACTGTGCAGTGTATATATACAGGACAGGAGGAGCGGTACTGTGCAGTGTATATATACAGGAGGAGTGGTACTGTGCAGTGTATATATACAGGACAGGAGGAGCGGTACTGTGCACTGTATATATACAGGACAGGAGTGGTACTGTGCACTGTATATATACAGGACAGGAGGAGTGGTACTGTGCAGTGTATATATACAGGACAGGAGGAGCGGTACTGTGCAGAGTATATATAGAGGAGGAGTGGTACTGTGCAGTGTATATATACAGGAGGAGTGGTACTGTGCAGTGTATATATACAGGAGGAGTGGTACTGTGCAGTGTATATATACAGGAGGAGTGGTACTGTGCAGTGTATATATACAGGAGGAGTGGTACTGTGCAGTGTATATATACAGGAGGAGCGGTGCTGTGCAGTGTATATATACAGGACAGGAGGAGCGGTACTGTGCAGTGTATATATACAGGACAGGAGGAGTGGTACTGTGCAGTGTTTATATACAGGAGGAGTGGTACTGTGCACTGTATATATACAGGACAGGAGGAGTGGTACTGTGCAGTGTATATATACAGGACAGGAGGAGCGGTACTGTGCAGAGTATATATAGAGGAGGAGTGGTACTGTGCAGTGTATATATATACAGGAGGAGTGGTACTGTGCAGTGTATATATACAGGAGGAGTGGTACTGTGCAGTGTATATATACAGGAGGAGTGGTACTGTGCAGTGTATATATACAGGAGGAGTGGTACTGTGCAGTGTATATATACAGGACAGGAGGAGCGGTACTGTGCAGTGTATATATACAGGACAGGAGGAGTGGTACTGTGCAGTGTATATATACAGGAGGAGTGGTACTGTGCAGTGTATATACAGGACAGGAGGAGCGGTACTGTGCAGTGAATATATACAGGAGGAGTGGTACTGTGCAGTGTATATATACAGGACAGGAGGAGTGGTACTGTGCAGTGTATATATACAGGACAGGAGGAGCGGTACTGTGCAGTGTATATATACAGGACAGGAGGAGTGGTACTGTGCAGTGTATATATACAGGACAGGAGGAGTGGTTCTGTGCAGTGTATATATACAGGACAGGAGGAGCGGTGCTGTGCAGTGTATATATACAGGAGGAGTGGTACTGTGCAGTGTATATATACAGGACAGGAGGAGTGGTACTGTGCAGTGTATATATACAGGACAGGAGGAGTGGTACTGTGCAGTGTATATATACAGGAGGAGCGGTACTGTGCAGAGTATATATAGAGGAGGAGTGGTACTGTGCAGTGTATATATACAGGAGGAGTGGAACTGTGCAGTGTATATATACAGGAGGAGCGGTGCTGTGCAGTGTATATATACAGGACAGGAGGAGTGGTACTGTGCAGTGTATATATACAGGACAGGAGGAGCGGTACTGTGCAGTGTATATATACAAGACTGGAGGAGTGGTACTGTGCAGTGTATATATACAGGACAGGAGGAGTGGTACTGTGCAGTGTATATATACAGGAGGAGTGGTACTGTGCAATGTATATATACAGGAGGAGTGGTACTGTGCAGTGTATATATACAGGACAGGAGGAGTGGTACTGTGCAGTGTATATATACAGGACAGGAGGAGTGGTACTGTGCAGTGTATATATACAGGACAGGAGGAGTGGTACTGTGCAGTGTATATATACAGGAGGAGTGGTACTGTGCAGTGTATATATACAGGAGGAGCGGTACTGTGCAGTGTATATATACAGGACAGGAGGAGCGGTACTGTGCAGTGTATATATACAGGACAGGAGGAGTGGTACTGTGCAGTGTATATATACAGGAGGAGTGGTACTGTGCAGTGTATATATACAGGAGGAGTGATACTGTGCAGTGTATATATACAGGAGGAGTGATACTGTGCAGTGTATATATACAGGAGGAGTGGTACTGTGCAGTGTATATATACAGGACAGGAGGAGCGGTACTGTGCAGTGTATATATACAGGACAGGAGGAGTGGTACTGTGCAGTGTATATATACAGGAGGAGTGGTACTGTGCAGTGTATATATACAGGACAGGAGGAGTGGTACTGTGCAGTGTGTATATACAGGACAGGAGGAGTGGTACTGTGCAGTGTATATATACAGGACAGGAGGAGCGGTACTGTGCAGTGTATATACAGGAGGAGTGGTACTGTGCAGTGTATATATACAGGAGGAGTGGTACTGTGCAGTATATATATACAGGAGGAGTGGTACTGTGCAGTGTATATATACAGGACAGGAGGAGTGGTACTGTGCAGTGTATATATACAGGACAGGAGGAGTGGTACTGTGCAGTGTATATATACAGGAGGAGTGGTACTGTGCAGTGTATATATACAGGAGGAGCGGTACTCTGCAGTGTATATATACGGGACAGGAGGAGTGGTACAGTGCAGTGTATATATACAGGAGGAGTGGTACTGTGCAGTATATATACAGGAGGAGCGGTACTGTACAGTGTATATATACAGGACAGGAGGAGTGGTACTGTGCAGTGTATATATACAGGACAGGAGGAGTGATACTGTGCAGTGTATATATACAGGAGGAGTGGTACTGTGCAGTGTATATATACAGGAGGAGTGGTACTGTGCAGTATATATATATATATACAGGAGGAGTGGTACTGTGCAGTGTATATATACAGGACAGGAGGAGTGGTACTGTGCAGTGTATCTATACAGGACAGGAGGAGCGGTACCGTGCAGTGTATATATACAGAAGGAGCGGTACTGTGCAGTGTACATATACAGGACAGGAGGAGTGGTACTGTGCAGTGTATATATACAGGACAGGAGGAGTGGTACTGTGCAGTGTATATATACAGGACAGGAGGAGAGGTACTCTGCAGTGTATATATACAGGACAGGAGGAGTGGTACTGTGCAGTATATATATACAGGACAGGAGGAGTGGTACTGTGCAGTATATATACAGGAGGAGCGGTACTGTACAGTGTATATATACAGGAGGAGCGGTACTGGGCAGTGTATATATACAGGACAGGAGGAGCGGTACTGTGCAGTGTATATATACAGGACAGGAGGAGTGGTACTGTGCAGTGTATATATACAGGACAGGAGGAGTGGTACTGTGCAGTGTATATATACAGGACAGGAGGAGCGGTACTGTGCAGTGTATATATACAGGAGGAGCGGTACTGTGCAGTGTATATACAGGAGGAGTGGTACTGTGCAGTGTATATATACAGGAGGAGTGGAACTGTGCAGTGTATATATATATATATAGGAGGAGTGGTACTGTGCAGTGTATATATACAGGACAGGAGGAGCGGTACTGTGCAGTGTATATATACAGGAGGAGTGGTACTGTGCAGTGTATATATACAGGACAGGAGGAGTGGTACTGTGCAGTGTAGATATATATACAGGAGGAGCGGTACTGTGCAGTGTATATATACAGGAGGAGCGGTACTGTGCAGTGTATTTATACAGGAGGAGCGGTACTCTGCAGTGTATATATACAGGACAGGAGGAGTGGTACTGTGCAGTGTATATATACAGGAGGAGTGGTACTGTGCAGTGTATATATACAGGACAGGAGGAGTGGTACTGTGCAGTGTATATATACAGGAGGAGTGGTACTGTGCAGTGTACATATACAGGAGGAGTGTTACTGTGCAGTGTATATATACAGGACAGGAGGAGTGATACTGTGCAGTGTATATATACAGGACAGGAGGAGTGGTACTGTGCAGTGTATATATACAGGACAGGAGGAGCGGTACTGTGCAGTGTATATATACAGGACAGGAGGAGCGGTACTGTGCAGTGTATATATACAGGACAGGAGGAGCGGTACTGTGCAGTGTATATATACAGGACAGGAGGAGCGGTACTGTGCAGTGTATATATACAGGACAGGAGGAGTGGTACTGTGCAGTGTGTATATATATATATATATATATACAGGAGGAGTGGTACTGTGCAGTGTATATATACAGGAGGAGTGGTACTGTGCAGTGTATATATACAGGAGGAGTGGTACTGTGCAGTGTATATATACAGGACAGGAGGAGCGGTACTGTGCAGTGTATATATACAGTACAGGAGGAGCGGTACTGTGCAGTGTATATATACAGGACAGGAGGAGTGGTACTGTGCAGTGTATATATACAGGACAGGAGGAGTGGTACTGTGCAGTGTATATATATATACAGGAGGAGTGGTACTGTGCAGTGTATATATACAGGAGGAGTGGTACTGTGCAGTGTATATATACAGGAGAAGTGGTACTGTGCAGTGTATATATACAGGACAGGAGGAGTGGTACTGTGCAGTGTATATATACAGGACAGGAGGAGTGGTACTGTGCAGTGTATATATACAGGACAGGAGGAGTGGTACTGTGCAGTGTATATATACAGGACAGGAGGAGTGGTACTGTGCAGTGTATATATACAGGACAGGAGGAGCGGTACTGTGCAGTGTATATATACAGGACAGGAGGAGTGGTACTGTGCAGTGTATATATACAGGACAGGAGGACTGGTACTGTGCAGTGTATATATACAGGACAGGAGGAGCGGTACTGTGCAGTGTATATATACAGGAGGAGCGGTACTGTGCAGTGTATATACAGGAGGAGTGGTACTGTGCAGTGTATATATACAGGAGGAGTGGAACTGTGCAGTGTATATATATATATATATATATATATAGGAGGAGTGGTACTGTGCAGTGTATATATACAGGACAGGAGGAGCGGTACTGTGCAGTGTATATATACAGGAGGAGTGGTACTGTGCAGTGTATATATACAGGAGGAGTGGTACTGTGCAGTGTATATATACAGGAGGAGTGGTACTGTGCAGTGTATATATACAGGAGGAGTGGTACTGTGCAGTGTATATATACAGGAGAAGTGGTACTGTGCAGTGTATATATACAGGACAGGAGGAGTGGTACTGTGCAGTGTATATATACAGGACAGGAGGAGTGGTACTGTGCAGTGTATATATACAGGACAGGAGGAGTGGTACTGTGCAGTGTATATATACAGGACAGGAGGAGTGGTACTGTGCAGTGTATATATACAGGAGGAGCGGTACTGTGCAGGGTATATATACAGGAGGAGTGGTACTGTGCAGTGTATATATACAGGACAGGAGGAGTGGTACTGTGCAGTGTATATATACAGGACAGGAGGAGTGGTACTGTGCAGTGTATATATACAGGACAGGAGGAGTGGTACTGTGCAGTGTATATATACAGGACAGGAGGAGTGGTACTGTGCAGTGTATATATACAGGAGGAGCGGTACTGTGCAGGGTATATATACAGGAGGAGTGGTACTGTGCAGTTTATATATACAGGACAGGAGGAGTGGTACTGTGCAGTGTATATATACAGGACAGGAGGAGTGGTACTGTGCAGTGTATGGCTATATGCACCCGTTGCGGAATGGGGTGCAGAATTTTCGCACAAAATCCGCATCTCCTGACAGAAACCGCAGGTGCCGATTTGCCACGGATTTTGTACGGTTTTTATGCAGAATTGATGCTTCTTTTTTTTTTTGCGGATTTTCTACGATTTTTACCACTGCGGATTTCTATAATGGAAGGGTGCAGAAACTCTGCAGATCCGCAAAAAATAAGTTACATGCACTTCTTTTAAATCCGCAGCGTTTACGCGCGGATTTTTCCGCACCGTCTGCACAGCTTTTTTTCCCCATTGATTTACATTGTACTGTAAATCACGTTTCTGCACGGAAAAATCCTCTGCGGATCCGCACTAAATCTGCATCGTGTGCACATAGCCTATGGCCATGTTCACACGTTGCGGTTTTTACCTCGGATCCACAGTGTTTTTGACGCTGCGGATCTGCAGCAGTTTTCCTTGAGTTTACAGTACCATGTAAACCTATGGAAAACCAAATCCGCTGTGCCCATGCAACGGGAAAAACCGCGCAGAAACGCAGCGTTTTTTCCGCAGCATGTCAATTCTTTGTGTGGATCTGCAGCGTTTCTGCACCCATTGACTTGTATTGAGTCGGGTTATTCCGCAGCAAAACCGCAGATGTAAAAACGATCTGCGGTTTAGCTACGGGTGAAAACACTGCAGATCGGGAGGGGGGAAGAGTGTGGGCAGAGACTGTGCGGCACTGTCAGGGGTCTGTGCGGGCTGGGGGTCTGTGCGGGCCTCTCTGGGGTCTTTGTGTGTGTGTGTGTGTAGGCATCGTCCGATGGGACTACAAGTCACATCGGGCTATGCCTGCTGCAATGACAGTGATTGACACATTAGCCAATGATGGGACAGTAGTAGTCCCATCATCCGGCTAATGTGTTGAATGTAAAAAATTTAAAAAAAAAACCCAAATATAGAACATACAACAGAACATACAACAGAACATACAACATATAACAGAACATACAACATACCACGTACAGTACATACAGTATATACAGTACATTCATACAGTACATTCAATACATACATATAACAGAGTACATACTCACCATCACCTTGTCACTTTGATCCCCTAAGCCAATGTCACCTGTAAAAAATATTAAATTAATATACGAACACTATACTTCCTGATCTGCAGATATCCAATAAAAACGAGTGTCCCACGACGTTCTCCCGTGGAGAACAGCCACATCAGCTGATGCGACCTCTCTCCAGGGGCTCCACGAATACAATGATGGAAGGTATCCTTCTGCACTGTATTCCTCCGCCACTGTAAAAAATAGTCCCTAGTCTCACTTATAGCACTGCTGTGTGAGAAAGTTCCCACGCAGCAATGCCATAAAGTTAGACCCTGAACTAAGATAACCTCTTCAGTGATGCACTGCCGGAGCCATTGTCTCCTGTCAGTGTGTCACTGAGGGTCCTAAAGAGCAGGGACATCACCCGATATCACTGTTCTATAGGGGAGATCGTCGTGGGACACTCGTTGTTAATTGGACTACGGCGGACAGGGAGTATACTGTTGGTTTATTATTTTTAACTTTTTTGCATGTGATCGAGTGTGGTAAGTATGGTGAAATTAAGAATATTAAAATATTTTTTTCTGCCTGTGTCTTTATTTTTTTTAACTCTTTCAAGACTATAGGATGAATAATGGATAGGCGACTTATTGACGACTTTCAATTATTAACCCGGCTTAATGTCACCTTACAATAGCAAGAGACATTAACCCCTTATTACCCCATATCCCACCACTACACGGGAGTGGGAAGAGAGTGGCTAAGTGCCGGAATTGGCGCATCTTACAGATGCGCCATTTCTGGGGCGGCTGGGGGCTGGTATTTGTAGCGGGGGGCAATATCCATGGCCCCTCTCTTGGCTATGTATCAGCCCGCAGCTGTCTGCGTAGTCTTTCTGGCTATAAAATATAGGGGGACCCCACTTCATTTTTGGGGGGTTCCCCTTATTTTAATAGCCAGTAAAGGCTACGCAGACAGCTGCGGGCTGATATTCATAGCCTGGGAGGGGGCCATGGGTATTGCCCCTTCCCAGGCTACAAATATTGGCAAAAAAAACCACATATTATAAATCAGAATCCTAGAACAACACCAAAAAAACAAGAAAAACAACAAGGATCCCTAAAATATAACTTTTAATAGAAAAAGTTAAAAGACTCTATTAATCATAATAATGTTAAAAAAGTAGGAAGACAATTAATGTACCTCAAAAAGACCCTAAATCGTACTACAATGTATCCTGCCTGACAGTGGAGGTTGGCACCCTAATTTACTGCGGTAGGCGCCCCCACTCCTCGACGGCTCACCCTTTGAATCCCCAAAGAATCCCTGCAATACAGGAACACTGGTGAGCCCTATAGCGCATCCCTATAGTAACACCTGCCTGGCAGTGGAGGTCGACACCCTAAAAAATGATGACAGGTGCCCCCACTCAGCGGTGGCTGACCCTAGGGTCCCTTACAGTCCCTACAATCGAGATGGACAAAAGCAATGTCCCAACAACACCCTGGTACCCGTAAGAAGAAAAAAAAATGAAAAAAGCAATAAAAAAAAGTAACAATACAAAAAAAAAATTTCAGATATCTCTCAAGGAGTAATAATAACCAGAAAAAGCGGATGCAAAACTCCGCAACTTGACCCAAGAAAAATAGACGGGTAAGCAGAATGCAGATCTATATACATAATTGTCTAAGGGTCATTTCCGTCTGTCTGTCCTTCTGTCACGGTTATTCATTCGCTGATTGGTCTCGCCAGCTGCCTGTCATGGCTGCCGCGACCAATCAGCGAAGGGCACAGTCCGGAAGAAAATGGCCGCTCCTTACTCCCCGCAGTCAGTGCCTGTCGCCCGCATACTCCCCTCCGGTCACCGCTAACACAGGGTTAATGCTGGCGGTAACGGACCGCGTTATGCCGCGGGTAACGCACTCGGTTACCGCCGCTATTAACCCTGTGTGTCCCCAACTTTTTACTATTGACGCTGCCTATGCGGCATCAATAGTAAAAAATGTAATGTTAAAAATAATTTTAAAAAAACAAACAAAACCTGCTATACTCGCCCTCCGTAGCAGCTCGCGCCAGCCGCCATCTTCCGTTGAAGGCTCCGGTGGCAGAAGGACCTGCCATGACGTCACGGTCATGTGACCGCGACGTCATCATAGGCCCTGCACTCATACCAACCCTGGGACCGGAAGCTGCTGTGGACTACAAGGGCTCCCTCGGTAAGGTGAGTATATGTTTATTTTTTATTTTTTCACCTGTGACATACCTGGCTGGGCAATATACTACGTGACTGGCCAATATACTATGTGGCTCTTTGCTGTATACTACGTCACTGGGCAATATACTACGTCACTGGGCAATATACTACGTCACTGGGCAATATACTACGTCACTGGGCAATATATACTACGTCACTGGGCAATATATACTACGTCACTGGGCAATATACTACGTCACTGGGCAATATACTACGTCACTGGGCAATATACTATGTCGCTGGGCAATATACTATGTAGCTGGGCAATATACTACATGGGCTGTGCAATATACTACGTGACTGGGCAATATACTATGTGGCTGGGCAATATACTACATGTCTGGGCAATATACTACGTGGCTGGGCAATATACTACGTGGCTGGGCAATATACTATGTGGCTGGGCAATATACTACATGTCTGGGCAATATACTACGTGGCTGGGCAATATACTACATGACTGGGCAATATACTACGTGACTGGGCAATATACTACGTGACTGGGCAATATACTACGTGACTGGGCAATATACTACGTGACTGGGCAATATACTACGTGGCTGGGCAATATACTACATGGCTGGGCAATATACTACGTGGGCTGTGCAATATACTACGTGGCTGGGCAATATACTACGTGACTGGGCAATATACTACGTGACTGGGCAATATACTACGTGGCTGGGCAATATACTACATGGCTGGGCAATATACTACGTGACTGGGCAATATACTACATGACTGGGCAATATACTACGTCACTGGGCAATATACTACGTCACTGAGCAATATACTACGTCACTGGGCAATATACTATGTCGCTGGGCAATATACTATGTAGCTGGGCAACATACTACATGGGCTGTGCAATATACTACGTGGCTGGGCAATATACTACATGTCTGGGCAATATACTACGTGGCTGGGCAATATACTACATGTCTGGGCAATATACTACGTGGCTGGGCAATATACTACATGTCTGGGCAATATACTACGTGGCTGGGCAATATACTACGTGGCTGGGCAATATACTACATGTCTGGGCAATATACTACGTGGCTGGGCAATATACTACATGTCTGGGCAATATACTACGTGGCTGGGCAATATACTACATGTCTGGGCAATATACTACGTGGCTGGGCAATATACTACATGTCTGGGCAATATACTACGTGACTGGGCAATATACTACATGACTGGGCAATATACTATGTGGCTGGGCAATATACTACGTGACTGTGCAATATACTACGTGACTGTGCAATATACTACGTGGCTGTGCAATATACTACGTGGCTGGGCAATATACTACGTGGCTGGGCAATATACTACATGACTGGGCAATATACTACGTGGCTGGGCAATATACTACGTGACTGTGCAATATACTACGTGACTGTGCAATATACTACGTGGCTGGGCAATATACTACGTGGCTGGGCAATATACTACATGACTGGGCAATATACTACGTGGGCTGTGCAATATATTACGTGGGCTGGGCAATATACTACGTGACTGGGCAATATACTACGTGACTGGGCAATATACTACGTGGCTGTGCAATATACTACATGACTGGGCAATATACTACGTGGGCTGTGCAATATATTACGTGGGCTGGGCAATATACTACGTGACTGGGCAATATACTACGTGACTGGGCAATATACTACGTGGCTGGGCAATATACTATGTGGCTGTGCAATATACTACGTGACTGGGCAATATACTACGTGACTGGGCAATATACTACGTGACTGGGCAATATACTACGTGGCTGTGCAATATACTACGTGGCTGTGCAATATACTACGTGGCTGAGCAATATAGTACGTGGCTGTGCAATATACTACGTGGCTGAGCAATATAGTACGTGGCTGGGCAATATATTACGTGGCTGGGTAATATACTACGTGGACATGCATATTCTAGAATACCCGATGCGTTAGAATCGAGCCACCATCTAGTATATATACATATATTTGTCCCAGTAAGATATTATACAGCATAAGAGTGCACAATGTGAAGGTACAATCATCCAGTCACAAATAAGAAAGCAATGTTTATAAATTAGATACATGCACCCATCTACTTGCTGCAAAGTCCCATCCTGTTTACTGAAACCGTCAAATATAGAGATAAGATAATAGACCAAGCGATCATCGGCGTCTGTTATACTACCACAGGATGTGACCAATTAACCAGAGATTATTTCAATAATAATAATAATAATAATAGCCATATATGGGTTTTCCAGATACCAAGAAAATAAATAAATGGAAACAATGTTGAAAGCAGCACCCAGCACAGCACATGTCTAATGGAAAGACACAATCGTCTTATTTAAGGAAGGAAGCGATGCAACATGTCAAATCTGTACTCATCTATTTGCTGCGGTGTCCCATCCTGTTATCCACAAAACCCGGGTGTAAAGATGGTATAGTGGAAACGGCAGTGATCAATGTCTCCACAGCTCCTTTATCTTTTGCGTGGCTGCTGAACCCCTGATGAACCCCCGTCATTCCCAATGGGGGGGAAACGCGTCGGGTATTACTTGGGGACTTCCTAACAGACATTGATCATTGCCATTTCTACTGTACCATCTTTACTCCCGGGTTTTGTGGATAACAGGATGGGACACCGCAGCAAATAGATGAGTACAGATTTGACATGTTGCATCGCTTCCTTCCTTAAATAAGACGATTGTGTCTTTCCATTAGACATTTGCTGTGCTGGGTGCTGCTTTCAACATTGTTTCCATCATTTATTTTCTTGGTATCTGGAAAACCCATATATGGCTATTATTATTATTATTATTGAAATAATGTCTGGTTAATTGGTCACATCCTGTGGTAGTATAACAGACGCCGATTAGCGCTTGGTCTATTATCTTATCTCTATATTTGACGGTTTCAGTAAACAGGATGGGACTTTGCAGCAAGTAGATGGGTGCATGTATCTAATTTATAAACATTGCTTTCTTATTTATTTTTTTCAGTAAATATATTTATTGAAATTTTAATGTAATTTTAAACTGGATTATTTGTGACTGGATGATTGTAAATTCACATTGTGCACTCTTATGCTGTAAAATATCTTACTGGGACAAATATATACGTTCTAGATGCTGGCCCGATTCTAACGCATCGGGTATTCTAGAATATGCATGTCCACGTAGTATTTTGCCCAGTCACGTAGTATAATGCTCCATGCAGTTATGGCCCCATAGATGCCCCATATAATGCTCCATGCAGTTATGGCCCCATAGATGCCCCATATAATGCTCCATGCAGTTCTTTATGGCCCCATAGATGTCCCATATAATGCTCCATGCAGTTATGGCCCCATAGATGCTTCATATAATGCTCCATGCAGTTATGGCCCCATAGATGCCCCATATAATGCTCCATGCAGTTATGGCCCCATAGATGCCCCATATAATGCTCCATGCAGTTCTTTATGGCCCCATAGATGTCCCATATAATGCTCCATGCAGTTCTTTATGGCCCCATAGATGCCCCATATAATGCTCCATGCAGTTATGGCCCCATAGATGCCCCATATAATGCTCCATGCAGTTCTTTATGGCCCCATAGATGTCCCATATAATGCTCCATGCAGTTCTTTATGGCCCCATAGATGTCCCATATAATGCTCCATGCAGTTCTTTATGGCCCCATAGATGTCCCATATAATGCTCCATGCAGTTCTTTATGGCCCCATAGATGCCCCATATAATGCTCCATGCAGTTATGGCCCCATAGATGCCCCATATAATGCTCCATGCAGTTATGGCCCCATAGATGCCCCATATAATGCTCCATGCAGTTATGGCCCCATAGATGTCCCATATAATGCTCCATGCAGTTATGGCCCCATAGATGTCCCATATAATGCTCCATGCAGTTCTTTATGGCCCCATAGATGTCCCATATAATGCTCCATGCAGTTATGGCCCCATAGATGCCCCATATAATGCTCCATGCAGTTATGGCCCTATAGATGCCCCATATAATGCTCCATGCAGTTCTTTATGGCCCCATAGATGCCCCATATAATGCTCCATGCAGTTATGGCCCTATAGATGCCCCATATAATGCTCCATGCAGTTCTTTATGGCCCCATAGATGTCCCATATAATGCTCCATGCAGTTATGGCCCCATAGATGTCCCATATAATGCTCCATGCAGTTATGGCCCCATAGATGTCCCATATAATGCTCCATGCAGTTCTTCATGGCCCCATAGATGCCCCATATAATGCTCCATGCAGTTATGGCCCCATAGATGCCCCATATAATGCTCCATGCCGTTCTTCATGGCCCCATAGATGCCCCATATAATGCTCCATGCAGTTATGGCCCCATAGATGTCCAATATAATGCTCCATGCAGTTATGGCCCCATAGATGCTCCATATAATGCTCCATGCAGTTCTTCATGGCCCCATAGATGCCCCATATAATGCTCCATGCAGTTATGGCCCCATAGATGTCCAATATAATGCTCCATGCAGTTATAGCCCCATAGATGTCCCATATAATGCTCCATGCAGTTATGGCCCCATAGATGTCCCATATAATGCTCCATGCAGTTATGGCCCCATAGATGCCCCATATAATGCTCCATGCAGTTATGGCCCCATAGATGTCCAATATAATGCTCCATGCAGTTATAGCCCCATATATGTCCCATATAATGCTCCATGCAGTTATGGCCCCATAGATGTCCCATATAATGCTCCATGCAGTTCTTTATGGCCCCATAAGATGCCCCATATAATGCTCCATGCAGTTATGGCCCCATAGATGCCCCATATAATGCTCCATGCAGTTATGGCCCCATAGATGCCCCATATAATGCTCCATGCAGTTATGGCCCCATAGATGCCCCATATAATGCTCCATGCAGTTATGGCCCCATAGATGCCCCATATAATGCTCCATGCAGTTATAGCCCCATAGATGTCCCATATAATGCTCCATGCAGTTCTTTATGGCCCCATAAGATGCCCCATATAATGCTCCATGCAGTTATGGCCCCATAGATGCTCCATATAATGCTCCATGCAGTTATGGCCCCATAGATGCCCCATATAATGCTCCATGCAGTTCTTTATGGCCCCATAGATGCTCCACACAGCATTGTGCCACATGTAATGCTGCTGCTGCTGCAATAAAAAAAAAAAATTCACATACTCACCTCTCGTCGCTGCTCCTCAGCGTCCCGTCTCTCCGCACTGACTGTTCAGGCAGAGGGCGGCGCGCACACTAATACGTCATCGCGCCCTCTGACCTGCGCAGTCACTGCAAGAGGACGGGAAGACGGAGCGGCGCCCGGTGGATGGAACGCGGACAGGTGAATATTAAATACTCCCCTGCTCCTGACGCTGTCCCTGCCTGTTCCATGGTACCGCAGCTTCTTCGCGCCTTCGCGAGAAGGACCTGCCTTGACGTCACGGTCACATGACCGTGACGTCATGGCAGGTCCTTCTCGCGCAGGCGCGCAGGGCCTGTGATGACGTCGCGGTCACATGACCGTGACGTCATGGAAGGTCCTTGTCGCATACCATCCTTAGCGCCGGAACGTCTCGAAGAGCGGGAAAGGCGCCGGAGGGTGAGTATATGATGATTTTTAATTTTTTTAAAATTATTTTTAACATTTGATCTTTTTACTATTAACGCTGCATAGGCAGCATCAACTTGGTCACACAGGGTTAATAGCAGCGGTAACAGAGTGCGTTACCTGCGGCATAACGCGGTCCGTTACCGCCGGCATTAACCCTATGTGAGCGGTGACTGGAGGGGAGTATGCGGGCGCCCGGCACTTACTGCAGGGAGTAAGGAGCGGCCATTTTCTTCCGGACTGTGCCCGTCGCTGATTGGTCATGGCAATGGTCCGTGGGCTTTTTGACACGACCAATCACCGACTTGGATTCCATGACAGACAGAGGCCGTGACCAATAAATATCTGTGACAGACAGAAAGACGGAAGTGACACTTAGACAATTATATAGTAGATAGTCTTTTAACTTTTTCTATTAAAAGTTATATTTTAGGGACCCTTGTTGTTTTTCTTGGTTTTTTGGTACAAATATTGGCCCCTGCACATCTGCTTTCCCCCTGTGGCGCAGAAAATTGCGCGGGAGCCCACGCCGTTTTTTCTATCTATCTATCTATCTATCTATCTATCTATCTATCTATCTATCTATATATATATATATATTTTAAATTAAACGTTCATTAAGAAACATTGACCTAGCTATTATATATCTATGGATATAGCCATAGATAAATCTATACATGGATATCTATGGCTATATTGATCTATAGATATATTTATAGATATATTTGTAGATACAGAGATGTTTCTATCCATATATCTATCTGGCTACTTTCACACATCAGGTTTTTGCCGTCAGGCACAATCCGGTGAGTTTTGAAAAAAATGAATCTGTTTTTTTTCCGCCGGATCCGTTTTTTTTGTCATAGAGTTGTATTAGCGCCTGATGGCCACTTCGTTTCATCCGTCAAAAAAGCTGTTTCTGGCGGACGGGGAAAACGTAGAGAAGAATGTTTTTTCTGTCCGGTGAGAAAATGCCCAGCGACGGATCCGGCAAAAAAAACGTATGAAACTGAGATGTGAAATGATGAATCCGGTTTTTCATGCATTTTTCCATATAAATCCTGCACAATTTCTCTTCTCTCTCAAAAAAACGGATCAGTTGCATCAGGTTTTCACTATTTGCAACGGATCTGTTTTTTCAAAAATTCGCCGGATCCTGCCTAAGGGATAGCTGTAGATAGATAGATATATGGATAGCTAGGCTACTTTCACATATCAGTTTGTTTCCGTCAGGCAGGATCCGGCGAATTTTTGAAAAAACGGATTCGTTGCAAATAGTGAAAAACTGATGCAACTGATCCGTTTTTTTGTTTTTTTTTTTTTTTTTTTAGAGAGCGAGAATGAAAGATGTGCATGATTTCAATGGAAAAAAAGCATGAAAAACCGGATTCGGAGGCCGGATTCATCATTTCACATCCCAGTTTCATACATTTTTTGCAAAGCAAAAAAAAGGGAAGAAGCCAGCACTGCTTATGGTCAGAACGCAATAACTGAAGTGCAATTGCACATAAATTCTAACTGTATTTCAAATATGAGACATTTAGCAAACAATTGATCAATTCTTTGAGCCACCCCGCCACTTCACGGCATTCTCATAATGGGGCAGTCCTACTCTACGTATTTTATTTACGTTGTGCCATTATGGCCTCCTGAATGTATAAAGAGTATAAAACAAAAAAAAGGACCACATTACACGCAAACTGTACCTGGAGCATTTTCAGAATCAGTCCCTTGGTGCCAGGAAAGGCAAGCGCAGGTAAAGGCCGATCAGGTCCAGTGCGGACATTTCAGATCTGGCCTCTGGTCCTTTTTTTTTTTTTACTGTGCAGTGTATATATACAGGACAGGAGGAGCGGTACTGTGCAGTGTATATATACAGGACAGGAGGAGCGGTACTGTGCAGTGTATATATACAGGACAGGAGGAGCGGTACTGTGGAGTGTATATATATACAGGACAGGAGAAGTGGTACTGTGCAGTATATATACAGGACAGGAGGAGTGGTACTGTGCAGGGTATATATACAGGACAGGAGGAGTGGTACTGTGCACTGTATATATACAGGACAGGAGGAGCGGTACTGTGCAGTGTATATATAAAGGACAGGAGGAGTGGTACTGTGCAGTGTATATATACAGGACAGGAGGAGTGGTACTGTGCAGTATATATACAGGACAGGAGGAGTGGTACTGTGCAGGGTATATATACAAGACAGGAGGAGGGGTACTGTGCAGTGTATATATACAGGACAGGAGGAGTGGTACTGTGCAGTGTATATATACAGGACAGGAGGAGTGGTACTGTGCAGTGTATATATACAGGAGGAGTGGTACTGTGCAGTGTATATATACAGGACAGGAGGAGTGGTACTGTGCAGTGTATATATACAGGACAGGAGGAGCGGTACTGTGCAGTGTATATATACAGGACAGGAGGAGCGGTACTGTGCAGTGTATACATACAGGAGGAGCGGTACTGTGCAGTGTATATATACAGGACAGGAGGAGTGGAACTATGCAGTGTATATATACAGGAGGAGTGGTACTGTGCAGTGTATATATACAGGACAGGAGGAGTGGTACTGTGCAGTGTATATATATATATATATATATACAGGAGGAGTGGTACTGTGCAGTGTATACCGTATTTTTCGGACTATAAGACGCACCGGACTATAAGGCGCACCCAGGTTTTAGAGGTGGAAAATAGGGAAAAAAAATATTTGAAGCTAAAAAAATGTGGTAAAATATTTAATAACATAAATGACATACTATTATATGTGGTGTTATTATATATAATAGTATGTTATTATGTTGGAAGCTGCGGGACAAGTGTGGTGTCTGTACAGTACTATATGAAGATGCTGGAGGGTGAGTATAAGAATGGGGGCACAGGGCTTATATTTAAAGCACCACTCCAGCACTGCAAAATAACACTGGAGTGCTGCTTTAAAATCCCATTTGAGAACTATAACTCCCAGCATGTCCTGCAGATCCTATGACATGCTGGGAGTTATAGTTCACCAAAGGAGTGGCAGAGTGCTTTATTGTGTTTTGTAAAGACTAACCTCTTAAATGTGGCAGCCAGCCACACTATGGTGAGGTTAAAGCTGGAGCATCCCATTACTGTGCACAGAGCAGTCCCTCTTTCATTTTCATAGCACAGGTTATGAGGAAGCTGCAGTGGAGACTGGAGAGCCTGAAGGACCTGTGATGATGTCAAGAAGAGGGAGGGCTCTGAGCTGCCATGTGATGCTCCAGCCCGCCCACTCCTGACATCATCACAGGTCCTCCTGCACAGAACTCAGCGTCCAGCCCAGGCATGGCAGGCAGGTATGCAGCCATCTCCTCTCTCCCTTGGCCCCTGCTGCTGCCTCCTCTCCCCCAGACACACAGACCTGCCCAGCTGCTGCAGGAATCAGCGCTGGAGAAGCCATGTGTGTCCCTGCTTAAGCATTTGCTGCTCCCGGCTCACTGCTCAGCTGATAGGTGGGCGGGGAGCCGCTAATGAATATTCACTGCACTTAATCGTCGGGAGCACATGGTTTCTCCAGCACTGATTCTGGGCAGCAGGGACATCCTGAAGTGGGATAACAGTGCGATCCCACTCACTGCTGCCTCCCTCCCCACATGCTACATCCGTACCATAAGACGCAACCACAGTTTCCTCCCAAATTTGGAGGAAAAAAAGTGCGTCTTATGGTCAGAAAAATACGGTATATACAGGAGGAGTGGTACTGTGCAGTGTATATATACAGGAGGAGTGGTACTGTGCAGTGTGTATATATACAGGACAGGAGGAGCGGTACTGTGCAGTGTATATATACAGGACAGGAGGAGTGGTACTGTACAGTGTATATATACAGGTCAGGAGGAGTGGTACTGTGCAGTGTATATATACAGGAGGAGGAGTGGTACTGTGCAGTGTATATATACAGGTCAGGAGGAGTGGTACTGTGCAGTGTATATATACAGGTCAGGAGGAGTGGTACTGTGCAGTGTATATATACAGGACAGGAGGAGTGGTACTGTGCAGTGTATATATACAGGACAGGAGGAGTGGTACTGTACTGTGTATATATACAGGACAGGAGGAGCGGTACTGTGCAGTGTATATATACAGGAGGAGTGGTACTGTGCAGTGTATATATACAGGACAGGAGGAGCGGTACTGTGCAGTGTATATATACAGGACAGGAGGAGTGGTACTGTGCAGTGTATATATACAGGAGGAGTGGTACTGTGCAGTGTATATATACAGGAGGAGTGGTACTGTGCAGTGTATATATACAGGACAGGAGGAGCGATACTGTGCAGTATATATATACAGGACAGGAGGAGTGGTACTGTGCAGTATATATATACAGGACAGGAGGAGTGGTACTGTGCAGTGTATATATACAGGACAGGAGGAGGGGTACTGTGCAGTGTATATATACAGGACAGGAGGAGCGGTACTGTGCAGTATATATATACAGGACAGGAGGAGTGGTACTGTGCAGTATATATATACAGGACAGGAGGAGTGGTATTGTGCAGTGTATATATACAGGAGGAGTGGTATTGTGCAGTATATATATACAGGACAGGAGGAGCGGTACTGTGCAGTGTATATATACAGGAGGAGCGGTACTGTGCAGTATATATATACAGGAGGAGTGGTACTGTGCAGTATATATATACAGGACAGGAGGAGTGGTACTGTGCAGTATATATATACAGGACAGGAGGAGTGGTATTGTGCAGTATATATATACAGGACAGGAGGAGTGGTATTGTGCAGTATATATATACAGGACAGGAGGAGTGGTATTGTGCAGTGTATATATACAGGACAGGAGGAGTGGTATTGTGCAGTGTATATATACAGGAGGAGTGGTGCTGTGCAGTGTATATATACAGGAGGAGTGGTATTGTGCAGTGTATATATACAGGACAGGAGGAGTGGTACTGTGCAGTGTATATATACAGGACAGGAGGAGTGGTACTGTGCAGTGTATATATACAGGAGGAGCGGTACTGTGCAGTGTATATATACAGGACAGGAGGAGCGGTACTGTGCAGTGTATATATACAGGAGGAGTGGTATTGTGCAGTGTATATATACAGGACAGGAGGAGTGGTACTGTGCAGTGTATATATACAGGA